>NW_021849297.1:3518982-3551312 GCF_003651465.1 Formica exsecta | reverse complement strand
AATATTATAAATATTATAATATTATAAATATTTAATAATATTATAATATTACAATTTATAATATTGTATTTAATAATACAGTATAATATTGTATTTAATAATATAGTTATATTTAATAATACAGCAATATTGACACTATTTAATATGTAGTTCGGATAAATATGCATATTGTAAATATCTTATGTTTTGTATTAATCAATATACATTATAAATATGTCAATTCGTATATTCATTTTAATATATAAACCACATTTGAAAAATTTGCGTACTGAGATATTTAGAAAGACAAATGTGGTGTATAAATGCGACGTTTTTTGCGCCTTTCGATAATAGAAAGCGAGGCGAATGCGAGTTTGTCGCGTATGATCTTCAATTTCATAAACGTTTCATAAATTTTAACTCTGTGAAAATATACTTTGTACGTGGGAAATTCATGTGCCGATTTCCCGCAGTCACATTTACTTACTTTCTTGTCAATTGTAATCAAAAGTCACAATTGCAGCATCACGTTTTACTACTAAATTCTAGTTACCGATATTCTCTCCGTCTCATTCAAAATCATCTAAAAAGTAAAGTTGATAAACTGATAAACGCAGTTATCAGTTTACGAATTAAAACATATATTTAGAAAAAAATTATTTTTTAGTTTATATGATATTAGGACCGACCAGTGATAAACATACTGCAATAAATGAAAAAAAAAACAAAGGCACCAAAAAATGGGTATATAACTTGGATGATGAAATAAAAGAAACAATATCACCCACAAATAACTCTGAAGATTTGAATACTCCCGATATATACATTGACTTAAAGATTGCGTTGCTTTTAATGATAACAATAATATCAGTGTTACTGTACTGTTGTGTCTACAAGTAAATATGTTTATATTATACAGATTATATCAGATATTTTTAATATTAATGCGCATATATTTTTATATTTAATTAATTTATATATACGAAAAAAAAGCTTCTCAAGACTGATGCTAACACTATAACTACTACAACTAATCCTTCTATAAATAACATTTCTGAATTGCAAACGCAATGCGTTGAAAACCGCTCATATACGCCGAGAATTAAATAACATAATTGGAATTCTCAATGTTAGCTTTCATTTTCACGTACGGTTTAGGCCAAGCATAAACAAGATAAACGCTAGTTTTATGTATGTACGTGCCGCCGTATACACGCGCGTGCTCCATAATAACGTGTCGGCACTATTCACCGAGGAGACAAACCCACTGTTCCGTGTTACAAATATTTCCTTCTCATGCTCTTCCGCATCTTCCCTGCCTCCTCTCTCGACTAGAATCGCCGATCGAACTAGACAGCGAGAATTCAGCGAACGAACCAATTTCCTCGATTTTCTCAGTGAAATCAAATTTCTTTATGTGTGGCTGATAAGTATCAACATTTTTTTTATTAAATGAAAAAAATTGTGAAATTAATATGTAATAGAAAAACAGTTTATATACGGGAAACTGCAAAGACAAAACAAATTCCTCTAAATATCAAAACTCTTGCTGCAACTTTTCTCTCGATTACGAGAGAGATATTGTACGTGTATATAGAATATGCTATTTTTTAGTTAAAAAATGTTTAAGTTATATGACAATGAATGAAAAGAGCTTCACGTTACGCAACGTCTAATGTCACGTGTCCCGACGAAAAAAATATTCCCGGCTGTACTACAGATGCACTATACCTTTTTGCGACAGGCTAATGCGGTGTATTAATATATAGCTAAAACTTAACCAACTCTAATGCTTTGATTATAAATAATACACACAAAATACAGGATAAGTTAAGAGAATTCGTATCACTATCTAAATATTTCTATTTACTATTTTTATTACTGGAGAAACAAATAATAATGATAATAATTGTAAAAACAGTAAAATCTTTGAATTAGAAAAATCTAATATTATTAATTAAGCTGAAATTGTAATTTCTAATACAAAATTATCCAAGCCATAACAAATGAATTATTAGATTCGTGCATCTCTGCGTGCATACATATGTATGTGCGATCGTGTAATGTGTATGTGTGTTTGTGTATATATGCGTACAACACATATATGCATTTATTAATGCAATATAAAAAAAAGTTATTTTAATTTAAATTCACAATATTAATAAAAACAAATCCTCTTTTTCAATGATATTAAAATCAACATAACTATTATATGACATTAACTATTATATGATATTAAATATTATATGATATTAACATCAATATTTGAATTTTTCAAACGTAATGCAGTTTTATTATAAAAATTTTGGGAAAGATTCAAATAAATATAATATGGCGATTTTTATATTAATTTTATTGCAACCAATAATAATTACAAATCGCTATATGAAAAGTTTTAATTAATTTTTTATAACCTTTTTTATTATTAGAAACGTTCCTTTTAAATTGTTTACAAGTTTTGGTTGTTACAGAAAAATGGTCAATTTCCTTCGCCGTGTCGATCCAGCTCCTGATAGGCGCAATGTCCATTATCAAAACAATAGAATTGTGTTCAGATCGGGTGAACACGTAAGTAAAATATCTACAATATATTATTAAATGCAGAGTCTATCTCAAATTGATATAATTTTTGATATCCAAGATAATGTAAGTATACATACACATACAAACGCAAATGCCGATATAAACATACAAAATGTTTCAAAAATAAACGGTCAAAAATTAGAAATATATTCTTTACTTATCATACAGATAAACAAAATTCATATAAATGTGAATCCATAAATGTTTTATTTTTAAATTATAAACAATATAATTATAAACTTGTTTATGGTAGAACTTGGCAAGAACATTTCGTTAAAAGAAGGTGATAAACATATTCCTTTTTTTAACAAACATTTGTTTCATCAATGTCTTATCGACGATATCGCCGAAAATATCAAAAAGTTCCCACAGTATTCTAAATTTTAAAAGAGCAATAAAAGCATTCGAGTAAATGACTTGAGATATATCCTTGTAAATAAAAACCTAGATAAATCGATAAATATAAATGTGGGTAAGAGCGAAAGAAAGTCATATCCAGCAAATTTTTTAACGGAATATTTTTGTCGAATCGTAAAAATACTTATAATTTGGAAAAGAAGCATTTCTGGACCCATATGATAATATAATTTTTTTCATCTTTACGGTATGTAAAATATGTTTCTAAATTTGTTCCCTTATATCGTTAATGATTGTATACGTATGTACACATAGAAATTATTATCATATTAGTAATCATATTAATCATATATCATATTAATAATATCTTTAATTTCTTGACTCCGGACACCCTGTATATTCAGAATTATATTCCACTCATATAAAGTTTATATGAAATTGGTTGAAAAAATTCTCCATCTATTTTACAAACTTCGCGAGTCGGCTTTGTGTAAGGCTTCCGTTGTCAAAGTATGCAAAATACCATAGCAACGAGAATCAACGAGATATCGCGTGTCCTCGTGCACGAGATTACATATGTGCACATTAAAAAATAACGAGATTATACGTATTCTACAACACGGCTAATCAGCAAAATCAGCAAAATAGCGGAATAGATGTACATGATTCTAATCAAAACTGCTTTCTCTCTTGGCCCGAAGGTTGGCATTAGTGACCCAGAGCGCGGCGCGTTCTAGAGGTTGAATGCCTTATCGACAATTATAATTTAAGAAAAAAGAGACTATTTTGTTTTGACATAGTGTTATAAATCTTTAATTATATTATTAATCAGTTATTATGATTAATTAAATTTTTACAAAATAGATTTTAAAATATAATCATAATTTTAATGCACAAACTATTACAAAACAATTACTGTAAAATGCTATTCTACAAAAATAATGATATCAAAAAATTGCTCCAATTGAAAATAAAAACTTATAAAAATATATTAATAAACAAAAATGTACAAAATAATTGTTTTAATTTCTCACAAAAATAATAATATTAAAAAGATGGTTCAACTGAATAAAAACTTACGCAATAAAATTTAAATTATAAACAATATAATTATAAACTTGTTTATGGTAGAACTTGGCAAGAACATTTCGTTAAAAGAAGGTGATAAACATATTCCTTTTTTTAACAAACATTTGTTTCATCAATGTCTTATCGACGATATCGCCGAAAATATCAAAAAGTTCCCACAGTATTCTAAATTTTAAAAGAGCAATAAAAGCATTCGAGTAAATGACTTGAGATATATCCTTGTAAATAAAAACCTAGATAAATCGATAAATATAAATGTGGGTAAGAGCGAAAGAAAGTCATATCCAGCAAATTTTTTAACGGAATATTTTTGTCGAATCGTAAAAATACTTATAATTTGGAAAAGAAGCATTTCTGGACCCATATGATAATATAATTTTTTTCATCTTTACGGTATGTAAAATATGTTTCTAAATTTGTTCCCTTATATCGTTAATGATTGTATACGTATGTACACATAGAAATTATTATCATATTAGTAATCATATTAATCATATATCATATTAATAATATCTTTAATTTCGCAGTTATCAGACGACGAAATGGAAACTGCACTTTGATGTTTTACGCATTGCCGCAATTCACATAACTGTGATATTGATAAAGTCTTTTAAGTACGATATGAAACTCCATTCTCAACTTCAAATTATCTAGACAATGCGTTGTAAAGCATGATTAATTTTTAATAAATGTATTATATAACAACAAAAAGAAAAACTATTGCAAACATAAATAATATTAACTCAAAATCAATTTTTAAGAAATTTATATATTAACACAATTTATTTATGTATTAACACAATTATAAATTTTAAAAACTTTATTACATTAAGCAAAAACTGATTTATTTTATGCGGTTACATATATTTCCTTAGAAAATATTAATTTAATATACACATATATACAACAAAAAAGAATTTATAAATAATTTACAATAGAGATTCTAAAGTTAAAATTGAGGAAAATTATATAATTTGAGACGCATCATAAATATTTCTATACACACACTATATTTAAAGTAAAATTATTTATTTACTATTAAAATGATTTTGAAAATATTGAAATTTTTTAGAAAGTTGATGATTGTTAATAAATTACAAAATAATAATGTAATTAAAAATTATGTTTGCACGCGTTTTTCTTCCTAAAGCTTCAAATATTTATGATATAATACTTTTAATACAATACTTTAAATTTATTATTTCTTATAAAATTTATAATCGTTTTTTAGTAGGATTATTTATAATCAAACATTTTTTTTTATAAGAATGCTGTAGTTACAATAGTTTTGTTAAAAGTAATATCTCTCTTTTCGAATTTGTTTCATAAGCCAGCAAAGTCGTCCAATATTATAATGCACACTTTCAAATTTTTTGTAATTATACCAATATTAACGCATAATTTGCTTTCAAGCTTCTTAATTACTAAACTTAGCTTGAACTGAGATTTAGATTTAGATTGTATGTCTTCTGTTATTATTTGTCGAGATCTGTATGCAATAGCGATACTGATATTTACTTCTCAACTAATTTTAGTTTTTGGTTTAATATGTACAAATATTACATATATTATGGCAAAAACTGATTTTAACAAATTGATAAGTAATAATAGATAATAACATATGATTATAACATGTGAATTATTCAATATTTTTTTCGATAAAAATTTAAAGTTTATGTTAATGTCATTCCACTTAAAATTAATTACTTTTATAATATTGGTGTCACACGTAATTTTCTTAGAAAGTAAAAATATAAATAGCTTTATGATTGTTATGACTATCATAAAGTTATTTACGAAATAACTTTATAATATAAAATTATTTACTATTTATTAACTAGTTATTATCAAGTGAGAGATTGCCATATAATATAATTTATAATATTACATATAATATTATTATTATATAATATTATAAAATATTCTAAATAAACAAATAACAAACAACAAATCTTTTAACTTAACAATGATTGTAAATTCAATATTTGATACGAAAATGTTTGATTGTATTTAATCACTAGAAATAATTCAAATATTTTATGCTTTTTTTATCAACCATTATATTTAACAATATTGACACTATTTAATAATATGTGGTTGATATATATAAATATGCATATTGTAAATATCTTATGTTTTGTATTAATCTCAATATACATTATTAACAAAATAAATATATCAATTATAAATATATCAATTTGTATATTCATTCAAAATAAATTTCCCAAAAAAGAAGCGCATCAAATTTTCCGAATTTTTGTGTCAAGGGAAGATTGATTCATTGTCAAAATTGGTAGAGAAATCAAATATCGATGAACAAGACGATTACTTAAAATTAATTTTTATTGTAAAACGTAAAACAGAGACCGATTTCTTACAGGTATCATATCTGAATTAGCCATTTAGCTATTACTCAATGCGGGACCGTAAATTACATCGAGAGAAAAATATTTGATATTTGCGACTATAATTGGACAGTAAAATAATTATGAATGATATTCTTATTTTTATAGTTATTATTACTATAATATTAATAAAAGTAATCTTATATGCATAGTTCTGGCAATGATTATGTAAACATTTTACTATAAATAATAATAATTTAAAATATTAATGTAGTAAAATATCAAGTAACTAAATAAATATTTTTATGTAATGATCACAATCACAATTATGATAAATGTGATATATATATATATATATACACATATACTCTTGACGTCAGCTTTACTATTTATAACTAAAAATAAGTAAGAAAAGATAACTAAAGATATACATTTTTATGATCACGCTAATAGCTTTGTTTGACTATACTTCTAATTACAGATTTACTAAAGATATCATAAAAATCATAAAGAGAGAATAGCTAAAAAAGTAATCATTTACGCACAATGCGATAGAACCATAACAATAGTATATTTTAATAACTACATTCATAAATAGCAATTTACCATTTTCCTGAAAAAAATTAAAAGAATAAAAATCGCATTACATATATTAATCATGCTATTAATGATTTATATTACTTATTGTGATTGATTAAATTTTTAGAAAATAGACTATAAGCTATAATTATAATTTTAATGCACGAACTATTACAAAACAATTACTGTAAAATGCTATTCTACAAAAATAATATCAAAAAATTGCGCCAATTGAAAATAAAAACTTATAAAAATATATTAATAAAGAAAAATGTACAAAATAGTTGTTTTAATTTCTTACAAAACTTTAACTGTTAATAAAAGTTAAATTATTAAAAAATAATTTTTAGGAAATGATTAATGTAACAACGAACTTTGGTTTTATTATTATAAGATTATTATTAAATATTATTAAATTTTATTATTATATTTATTATATTCTTTTGTAAAATAAAAAAATAAATAATGTTGATAAACTGATAAATGTAATGATCAGGGGGCCTGCTCTGTAATCTTTACTGATGTCGTTAGATATCATAGCAGTTGTTTTCCGATACGTTTTAGCTGCGCAATGACATGTAACGACATCGTTAAAAGTTACAGAATAGGTCCCCAGTTTATGAATTAGAATATATATATTAAGAAAAATTATTTTTTAGTTTATAAAATATCAAGAGTGACCGATGTTGAATATACTACAATAAATACAAAAAAATACAAAGACAATATTAAATGGATATATAATTTGGGCAAGAAAACAACAGAAACAGTACTACCTACCAAAAGCTTTGAAGATCTGATTGTGAATACTGTCGTTAAATACTCTGTTCAAACGGTTACACTTGTAACAATTGCTGTAGTAATACCAATTGCATTTGTGTTGACACAATGTTATCTATACGGGTAAATTTTATATTATATACACACACATTATATTAGATACTAAACTTTTAATGTTAATACATATATTTTTATACTTCGTTAATTTATATATACATATTATTTTATATGGCACATTAATAAATCCAGATTAATTCTCATACTTCCTGGCTTGCCGAGGATGGAGGAGAACACTCAAACATCTGGATAATATGTTTTTTACAACATGGATGACATATCTGCGTGACCCTGGTATTGTTTCACAGCGAGTCTATTATCGTTAACATGTAGTGATTAGTTTCCAATTAACATAACAATTGCATTTTTCCCAATAATTCCCAGTTTCCATTGCGCTAAGTTTACTTAATTACGAATAATATGACATAGTTCTGATTTTGTTTTTTGAAAGAATTTAAATATCATGCTGAAAAAGACCCAAAAAAGAGGTCGAAACGTCCGTTCAATGTAAATTGATGAGTGTTTTATTGTAATAAATCATAAATATTGTACGCGCACTATTTCCCGCGCTAACTCTTAATTGCTACTCGATCAGATTATTGTTTATTTTGTTTACAAATATTTTAACTGAAAACAGTTATACAAAAAATTAGCTGTTTTAATTTCTTACAAAAATAATAATATTAAAAAGATGAGTCAACTGAATGAAAACTTACGCAATAAAATTTATATATATATATATATATATATATATTTCTTTTATTTATATCCAATATTTAAAAAAAAATATACCTAATATATTGCAATATAATATTTATTATAAGAAATCGTTTGAAATATAAATAATTATATACATTCCAATAACCATGTGCATATATACATATGTTTATTTTGAATTGACATAATTTTCTGATATCATTATTTTTGTAAGATGGTTTTTTATTGTAGTACATACAACATTTTTCGCAATTGATGCATGTACGTGGCGCCATTTTTTTTCAATTTCTTAAAGAGATAATTTTTTAAAGATTACGTACCTAATACAAATACGTACAAGAAATCGATGTTTTGACTTTTTTATATTTTTTTAAATTTTATGCATATAAATGTCAATGTAAGATACTCGCGATTAAAGTGCAGCCAAATAAAAGTGCAGGTTAAAAAATCTACAAATGGCGGAAAAATAAAAAATTTTACCATGATGCCGAGATGCCCATAAAAAAAAATATATGTATATATAATGACTCATGAGCGTTCAAAAATAAATAATTTAGTGCGACATTGACAGCCAATAAGAGTCAGGCGGATCCTTCAGCACTCTACAAGGATATCGTTTATATTCTTCAGTAGTCACATGTTTATCATTGTCGTGCGGTGTCATATACATATAGCGAACAACGAGACAACGCGACTTGGATCACAATTTGGTAAAATTGAGAAATTAATATCATAAAACCAATTGTTAGCATTTTAGTATCTTGCCGTAAGTGCCACGCCTTTCTTCGGTGTTTCGTATATGCAATTAGTTTAAGATATGTCCTCAATTTTGATAAAATAAAATCACCAGCATGTGTTCACCATGCTTTTTTGTATCGTCAAATTCGTGCTTGAAGTTTTGAAGGTTGGCCGACACAGAGACGCTCGAAAATAAAATCAATTATCTATACAAGATACAGATAGTCTCAAAAATTGTGTCATTAATTAAGAATGTCTCTGGTAATGTTTGTTTGTAAAATTATACTTGGCTTTAGTCCTTTATTAACAAGAAACTCAAGAGAAGAGTACCGGCTTATCGAGAACAACAGAGAAACGTTGATAGTTTTATGCTATGACCTTAAAGAACTTTTATAATCGCTACAACATTACAAAGTTTAAATAACAAATATAAATATTTTATTTTTTGAACAATTTCATATTTATTCAGAAAGAAAGTTTACATTGTTATTAAATTTCAAATATTTTAATTCCATTTATAAATACTTTTTAAACCCATCTGCTTTATACTAAAAATTTATTATATATTGTATATAGACTTGTTGATATACATTATTAATTAAAACCAAATTATTTTGTTTTCTTTAACACCTTGATCACATTTTTCTCATTTTACCATAAATATCTCTCTTTTTAATTCAAAATCAATTTAAGAAATTTATGTCTTAACAATTATAATAGATAATAACATATACATGGACATATACATGGTAATAATAGATTATAACATATACATGGAAATTATTCAACACTTTTTTAATTAAAAATTTATATATTTAAAAAAAAATATTTTTTAGTTCATATGATATTAGGACCGACCAGAGATAATCATACTGCAATAAATGGAAAAGAATACAAAGACAATAATAAATGGATATATAGTTCGGATAAAAAAGAAGAAACAGTACTATCCACCAAAAGCTTTGAAGATTTGAATATTTCCGATACATATTTTGATACAAGTGTTACAATTGTAATAATTGTTATAATAATATCAATTGCAGCTCTGTTGATATATATCTGTTATGTATGCAGGTAAAATTTTATATTATATACATTATATTAGATATAGACTTTTAAGGCAAATATTTTTATACTTCGTTAATTTATATATACAAATTATTTTATATGGCTATATATTAATTCTAATGCTTCGATTATAAATAAAATTCAAAATATAGGACAAGTTAAGAGAACTTATATCATTCTCTTAATATTTCTATTTACTATTTTTATTATTATAGAAACAAATAATAATGTAATAATTCTAAAAACAATAAAACGTTTTAATTAGAAAAAATTCATAAATCTAATATTATTAATTAAACTAAAATTATCAATTCTAATATGAAATTATCAAAATTATAATAAATGGATTGTTAGATTCATGCATTTCTGCGTGCATATTTAATCATAAAAGTTCTGGGAAAGATTCAAATAAATATAATATGGCAAATTTTATATTCATTTTATTGCAACCAGTAATAATTACTAATCGCTATGTTGAAAGCTTTGATTAATTTTTTATAAGCATTTTTATTGTTACAAACGTTTTTTTTATATTGTTTACGAGTTTTGATTGTTACAGAAAAATTGTCTTTCCCACTCTCCGTGTCGAACCAGTTGTCGTTAGGCGCGATATGCCAGTCCATTTTCGAAACAATAGAACTGTGTTGGGATCAGGTGAACACGTAAGTAGAATATCTATAATGTATTATTAAATGCAGAGTCTATCTCAAATCGGTACAATTTTTTAAGATACGAAAGTAATGTGGGAATATACACACATACAAACGCGTATACCGATATAAACATACAAAATGTTTTAGAATTAAATAGCCAAAAGTTAGAAATATATTCTCTTCTTATCATACAGATAAAAAAGATTCATATAAACATGAATCCATAAATGTTTAATTTTTTAATTATAAATATATTTTGTTTAGATGGTAAAATTTGGCAAGAACATTTCATTAAGAAAGCGTGATAAATATACTTTCTTTTCAATAAACGTTTTTCTCATCGACGATTTCGTCGAAAGTGTTTAAAAATTCCCCGAGTATTTTGAATTTTAAAATAGCAATAAAAGCATTAACTCGAAAGTCTTAAGATAACCTTGTAAATAAAAACCTAGAGATTTAATACCGATAGATGTAAATGTGGATAAGAACGGAAGGAAGTCATATCCATCAAATTTTCTAACGAAATATTCTTGTCAAACTGTATCATTAAAATATTTATAATTTAGAAAAAAAGCATTTCTGGACCCATATAAACATATGATTTTTTTCATCTTTACAGTAAGTAAAATATGTTTCCAAATTTGTTCCTTTTCTATCGTAAATGATGGTATACGTGTGTATACATACAAGTTATTATTATATTAATAATATTAATAATATCTTTAATTTTGCAGTTATCAGATGAAAATAATTCGGAAAATTAACATTGATGTTTGACGCATTGCCGCAATTCACATAACAGTGAAATTGGTAAGGTCTTTCAAGTACAATATAAAGCTCGATTCTCAACTTCAAATTGTCTAGACAACGCGTATATTGTTATACATGATTAATTTTTAATAAATAATATTATATGGGTAACGACAAAAAGAAAAACTATTGCAAACATAAATAATTCCAATCCAAAATTAATTTTTCAGAAATTTAAGTATTAACACAATTATAAATTAAAAAAACATTATAACATTAAGAAAAAACTGATTTATTTTATACGGTTACATATATTTTTTAAGAAAATTTAATATACACATATATATATAATATATAAAAAAGTGTTTATAAATGATTTACAATAGATATTCTAAAGTTTAAATTGAGCAAAATTATATATTTTCAAACGTATAATTAAATTAGTAAATATTTCTACATACACTATATTTAAAGTAAAATTACTTATTTACTATTAAAATGATTTTGATAATATTAAAATTTTTGAAAAAGTTGATTGTTAATAAATTATAAAATAATAATGTAATTGGAGATTATGTTTGCACACGTTTTTCTTCCTAAAGCTTCAAACATTTGGTACAATATTTTTAGTATAATACTTTAAACATATTATTTCTTATAAACTTTATAATCGTCTTTTAGTAGAATTATTTATAATCAAACATTTTTTTATAAAAATGCCGTAATTACAATAGTTTAGTTAGAAGTAATATCTCTCGAATTTGTTTCATAAGCCAGCAAGATCATCAAATATTATAATGCACACTTTCAAATTTTTTGTAATTATGCCAATATTAACGCATAATTTGCTTTCAAGTTTCTTAATTACTAAACTTAGCTTGAACTTAGATTTAGATTTAGATTGTATGTTTTCTGTTATTATTTGTCGAGATCTCTAGGCAATAGCGATACTGATATTTACTTCTCAACTAATTTTAGTTTTTGGTTTAATATATGCAAATATTTCATATATTATGGCAAAAACCGATTTTAACAAATTCATAAGTAATAATAAATTATAACATATGATTATAACATGTGAATTATTCAATATTTTTTTCGATAAAAATTTAAAGTTTATGTTAATGTCATTCCACTTAAAATTAATTACTTTTATAATATTGGTGTCACACGCAATTTTGTTTTTCTTAAAAAGTAAAAATATAAATAATTATTTATGATTGTTATAATTATCAAAGTTATTTACGAAATAACTTCAAAGAGTAAAATTATTTATTCATAATTAACTAGTTATTATCAAGCGAGAGATTGCCATATATAACATAATTTATAATATTACATATAATATTATTATTTACATAATATTATATAATATTATAAATAAATAACTAACAAACAACAAATCTTTTAATTTAAAAACAATTGTAGATTCGATACTTAATACGAAAATGTTTGATTGTTTTTATTTACTACAGATAATTAAAATATTTTATGTTTTTTCATTGCCCATTATATTTGACAATATTGACACTATTTAATAATATTGGTTCGTATATATAAATATGCGTATTGTAAATATCTTATGTTTTGTATTAATCTCAATATACATTATAAATATATCAATTCGTATATTCATTCAAAATAAATTTCCCAAGAAAAAAGCGCATCAAATTTTCCGAACTTTTGCCTCAAGGAAAGATTGATTAATTGTCAAAATTGGTAGAGAAATCAAATATCGATGCATGAGTACTTATAATTATTTTCTATTGTAAAACGTAAAACAGAAACCGATTTCTTATAGGAACCATATCTGAATTGGTCACTTAGCAATTACTCAATGCGAGATCGGAAATTGTACGCTGAGAGAAAAATGTCTGGTATTTGCAACTATAATTGCATAATAAAATAATTATAATTGGGATTCTTATTTTCATAGTTATTATTGCTATTATAGTTATTATTTTTATAGTTTTTATTGTTATTATATTATATTAGTAAAAATAACCTTGTATGCATAGTCTGACAATTATATAAAAATTTTACTATAAATTATAATAATTTGAAATATTAATGTAGTAAAATATCACGTAACATCAGATGGTAAATTAAATAAACATTTTTATGTAATAATCACAATCACAATTATGATAAATGTAACTCTTGACATCAGCTTTACCATTTACTGATAATAATAACTAAAAAATAAGTAAAAAAAAATAATTAAAAGTATACATTTTAATAACCACATTAATAGCTTGTTTGACTATACTTCTAACCACAAATTTACTAAAGATATAATAAAAACTATAAAGAGAGAATAGCTGTAAAAGTAATCATTTACGCACAATGTGATAGAACCATAGCAATAGCATATTTTAGTAACTACATTTATAAATAGCAGTTTGGTATTTTCCTGAAAAAAACTGAAAAGAATAAGAGTCATATATATTAATTAATCTTATACTAGTTAATTATATTACTTAATTCTATATATTAATTATGTTATTAATATTTATATATTGTGATTGATTAAATTTTTACAGAATAGATTTTAAACTATAATCATAATTTTAATGCACAAACTATTACAAAAATAAGGATATCAAAAAATTGTGCCAATTGAAAATAAAAATCTATAAAAACATATTAATAATAAAAAGTTGTATACAAAATATGTATAATGTAAAGTATTGTTTTAATTTCCTATAAAAATAAGAATATGAAAAAGAGGGGCCAACTGAATAAAATTTGATGCTATAAAATTTATACATGTATTTCTTCTTTTATATCCAATATTAAGAGAAAAAACATATCTAATATATTGCAATATAATATTTATTACAAAAAAATCGTTTGAAATGGAAACAATTATATACATTCCAATAACCATATACATATACATATTTTTATTTTCAGTTGACATAATTTTCTGATATTATTATTTTTGTAGGATAGTTCTTTATAGTAGTATATACAACATTTCTCATAATTGGTGCGTATTCATGGCGCCATTTTGTTCTATTTTTTAAAAATATAAGTTTTGAAGGATTACGTAATACAAATAGATACAAGAAATCAATGTTTTAACTTTTTTAATTTTTTTTAATTTTAAATGTCGATGTAAGATACTCGCGATTAAAGTGCAGCCGAACAAAAGTGTACGTTAAAAAATCTACAAGTGGCGGAAAAAAGAAAATTTCAATATGATTCCGAGATTTCCACAAAAAAAAGTATAATGTGACTTATGAGCGTTTAAAAATAAATAATTTAGTGCGACATTGACAGCCAATAAGAGTCAGGCAAATGGACCCTTTAACACTCTACAAGGATATCGTTTATATTCTTCAATAGTCGTATGTTTATCATTGTCGCGCGATGACATGTACATATAGCGAACAGCGAGACAACGACTTAGATCACAATTTGGTAAAGTTGAGAAATTAATATCATAAAACCAAGTATTATCATTTTAGTATCTTGCCGTAAGCGCCAAGCCTTTCTTCGGTGTTTCGTATATGCAATTAGTTTAAGATATTTCCTAAGTTCTGATAGAATAAAATCACCAGTATGTGATCATTGTGCTTTTTTGTATCGTCAAATTCGTGCTTGAAATTTTGAAGGGTGGCTGACACAGAGACGCTCGAAAATAAAATCAATTATCTATACGAGATGCAGATTGTCTTAAATTGTGTCAAATTAATTAAAAGTGCTTATTATGATGTTTGGTTGTAAAATTATACTTGGCTTTAGTCTTTTATTAACAAGAAATTCAAAAGAAAAATACCGGCTTTATCAAGAGCAATAGAGAAATATTGATAGTTTTATGCTATGACCTTATAGAACTTTTATAGTCACTATGACTTTACAAAGTATCAATAGCAAATATAAATATTTTGTTTTTCGGATAATTTCATATTAATTTAGACAGAAAGTTTATTTTGTTATTTCGCAAATATTCTAATTCCATTTGTAAATACTTTTTAAACCCGCCTTGTACTAAAAATTTATTTTGTATATATATATATATAAGAGTTTTTTTATCATTCTTACTAATTTTTATTATTTTTCTCATTTTACCATAAGTCTTTGTCAATTTGATAATAACTCGTTATAAAATTTACCTTTTCTGTTTTGCTTACAATATCTGTGTTATTGGGCAAGCATAACAAGATTCTGATATATTCCATAAATGTTTTTCTTTACGGACAATCAATACAACGTGTTATTAATAATAGAAGCCGTATAGGAGGAAAAGATTGGATAAAGAAAATCGCAATCTGTCGAATCTTATTAAAATTAAGCAGAGAAGTGCTAAACAAGTATCCACGATGTGTTTTACTATAATGATGCAAACTATAAAGCGAATATTCCATTCGGCATATTTATGTATAGCTATTTTTGTTTTTATCTTATGCATACCAGGTAAGATCATACAATCATATAATAATATAATTATATTTATTTAGTTTATGTTTATACTTTATAATCAAAAGCAAACATAAATAATGGAACTTAATGACTGTGTGCATATTTTTTACTTTTCTTTTTCTATATATTTATCAAAAGTAAATACCAAAAAAGAAAAAAAATATATATACATTCTTAATTTAAAAAAGAAGTAATACATAATACATGCTTATTACATACTTAGGTACATCTGATTTACTAATAATGTATATATATTTAATTGTGTAAACTTTTACTGTCAATAAATAATTAATTTAATAATAAACTTTTGTTTTATTATTATAAGATTATTATTAAGTATTATTATATTTTATTATTAAAATTATTATGTTCTTTTGCAAGAAAAAAAAGTAAAGTTGATAAACTGATAAACGCAGTTATCAGTTTACGAATTAAAACACATATTTAAAAAAAAATTATTTTTTAGTTTATATGATATTAGGACCGACCAATGATAAACATACTGCAATAAATGAAAAAAAAAACAAACGCACCAAAAAATGGATATATAACTTGGCTGATGAAATAAAAGAAACAATATCACCCACAAAAAACTTTGAAGATTTGAATACTTCCGAAATGAACATTGACTTTAAAATTGCGCTGCTTGCAGTAGTACCAATAATATTAGCGTTAATGTACTGTTGTTTTTTCGGGTAAACTTTATATTATACAGATTATATTAGATGTTTTTAATATTAATTAAAATAAAATTGTCATTTTTAATACAAAATTATCCAAGTCATAATAAATGAATTATTAGATTCGTGCATCTCTGCCTGCATACATATATATGTGCGACCGTGTAATATGTATGTATGTTTGTGTATACAAACACACATACAACACATATATGCATATATGCATTTATTAATGCAATATAGAAATTATTTATTTAAATTTGAATTCATAATGTTAATAAAAACAAATCCTCTTTTTCGGTGATTTTAAAATCAATAGAACTATTATATGATATTAACATCAATATCTGATTTTTTCAAACGTAATGCTGTTTTATTATAAAATTTCTGAGAAAGATTTAAAATAAATATAATATGGCGATTTTTATATTCATTTTATTATAACCAATAATAATTACTAATCGCTATGTTGAAAGTTTTAATTAATTTTTTATAAGCATTTTTATTATTAAAAACGTTCCTTCTAAATTGTTTACGAGTTTTGGTTGTTATAGAAAACTTCTCAATTCCACTCGCGATGCCGATCCAGCTGTCGATAGACGCAATGTGCCAGTCCATTATCGAAACGAAATTAGAATAGTGTTCGGATCGGGTGAACACGTAAGTAAAATATCTATAATGTATTATTAAATGCAGAGTCTACCTCAAATCGTTATAATTTTTTTAGATACAAAAATAATGTAAGTATACAAACACATACAAACGCAAACGCCGATATAAACATACAAAATGTTTCAAAAATAAATAGCCAAAATTAAAAATATATTCTTTACTTATCGTACAGATAAACAAAATTCATATAAATGTGAATCCATAAATGTTTTATTTTTAAATTATAAACACGTTTTATTCGCAGAATTTGGCAAAAACATTTCGTTAAAAGAAGGTGATAAACATATTTTTTTTTAACAAACGTTCGTTTCGTCAGTGTCTTATCGACGATATCATCGAAAATATCTAACAATTCCCACAGTATTTTAAATTTTAAAATAGCAATAAAAGCATTAGAGTAAAAGTCCTGAGATATTCTCGTAAATAAAAATCTAGAGATTTAAAATCGATAGATGTAAATATGGATAAGAACGGAAAGAAGTCATATCCAGCAAATTTGCTAACGGAATATTTTTGTCAAACTCTATCATAAAAATACTTATAATTTGGAAAAGAAGCATTTTTGGACCCATGATTATATAATTTTTTTCATCTTTACGCTAAGTAAAATATATTTCTAAATTTGTTCCCTTTTACACATAGAAGTTATTATCATATTAATAATCATATTAATAATATATCATATTAATATATCATATATCATATTAATAATATTAATATCTTTAATTTTGCAGTTATCAGACGACGAAATGGAAACTGCACTTTGATGTTTTACGCATTGCCGCAATTCACATAACTGTGATATTGATAAAGTCTCTTAAGTACGATATGAAGTTCGAATATCAATTTCAAATTTTCTAGACAATGCGTGTGTTGTAAAGCATGATTAATTTTTAATAAATATATTATGTAACGACAAAAAGAGAAACTGTTGCAAACATAAATAATTTTAATTCAGAATCAATTTTTAAGAAATTCATGTATTAACACAATTATAAATTTAAAAAATTATTACATTAAGAAAAAACTGATTTATTTTATGCTGTTACATATATTTTTTAAGAAAATATTAATTTAATATACACATATATATAATATACAAAAAAGTGTTTATAAATAATTTACAATAAAGATTCTAAAGTTAAAATTGAGAAAAATTATATATTTTCAAACGCATCATAAATGTTTTTATACACACATTATATTTAAAGTAAAATGATTTTGATAATATTGAAATTTTTTAGAAAGTTGATGATTGTTTCTAAATAATAATGTATGTATAATAATAATAATGATTACGAAATAATAATGTAATTAAAGATTATGTTTGCACGCGTTTCTCTTCCTAAAGCTTCAAAGATTTATGGTTAGGTTTTACTTTACTTTACTTTAAAATTATTATTTTTTATAAACTTGATAATCATCTTTCTGTAGAATTAATTGTAATCAAACATTTTTTTTATAAAAATGCCGTAATTACAATAGTTTTGTTAGAAGTAATCTCTCTCTCGAATATGTTTCATAAGCCAGCAAAGTTGTGCAACAATATTATAATGAATAGTTCACTTTCAGGCTTTCGTAATTGTGTCAATATTAACGCATAATTCGCTTTCAAGCTTCTTGTAATTGCGTTTAAATTTGGATTTAGATTTAGATTGTATGTCCTCTGTTATTATTTGTCGAGATTGTCTATGCGATACAGATGTTTACTGCTCAACTAATTTTAGTATTTGGTTTATTATGTGTAGATATTACATATACTATAGCAAAAACTGATTTTAACAAATTAATAAATAATAATAGATTATAACATATGTATATGCAATTATAATATATGTGCTATTATTCAACACTTTCTTTAAATAAAAATTTTGTTAGTGTCATTCTACTCAAAATTAATTACTTATATTATAATATTAATTAGAAACTATATGTCTGTTTAATTATAAACAAAATAGTTAATAAATTATTTAATTAATTAAACGTAACTTACTTTATTTAGATCCTTTTTCATTTGTAAATTTTGAAAGCGGCAAATTTATGTAACTTTAATAAATTAAAAATAATATGTATATTCCTAATAAATAAAAAAATAAGTGATAACAATATGGTGACTTATTTTTAATTTCTTACGTAATTATTTTTGTAATATTATTATCACATGTAATTTGTTTTTTCTTAAAAAGTAAAAGTATAAATAACTTTATGAATATTATGATTATCATAAAGTTATTTACTGGTAATTATTTACTAATAATTAACTAGTTATTATCAAGCGAGAGATTGCTAATTACAATATTAATAATATTATAATATTACAATTTATAATATTTAATAATACAGCAATATTAACTTTTAGACACTATTTAATAATATGTATTTCGTATAAATATGCTTATTGTAATTATCTTGTGTTTTGTATTAATTAATATACATTATAAATATATCAATTCATATATTTATTTTAATTATAAATCATGTTTGAAAAATTTGCGGGCTAAGACATTTAGAAAGACAAATGTGGTGTATAAATGCGAAATTTTTTGCGCCTTTCGATAATGGAAAGCGAGGTGAATGCGAGTTTGTCGCGTATGATCTTCAATTTCATAAACGTTTCATAAATTTTAACTCGACGAAAGAATACTTTGTACGTGGAAGATTCACGTGCCGATTTCGCGCAATCACTATACTCACTTCCTTGTCAATTGTAATCAAAAATCACAATTGCAGCATCGCATTTTACTAAATTCTAGTTACCGAGATTCTCCGTCCCATTCAAAATCATCTGGTTGCAGTGCGAATAAAGAAAAAAAAAAAAAAAAAAACTTCTCGAGACTGGTGCTAACACTGTAAGTACTACAACTAATCCTTCTATAAGTAACAATTTCGAGTTGCAAACGCAATGCGTTGAAAACCGCTGATATACGCCGCTCATAAACGTTGCAAAGCACCGCGCGATGAAACGACAGTGATTTGCGCGGACTTTTGCAACTCCGCGCAGATGGTAAGCGGGATTCACAAAGGCAAAAATATTTTTCGGCTTAATATATATCATCGGATTCCTAAGAGATGTTTATTACAGTCTCCGATCGCCAACGTCTTTTGCCGCCAATTTTGCGCGCGCGGCGACTATTTTTTATTTAGAAGGATCGTGTGTCTAATATATTTCATCGGATTTGGATGGATCGAAGATACATTTACATTCGTCGCGCGTTACTAACCTGGCGGAAAAAAAAAAAGAAAAAGGAAGAAACGCAAAGGGCGACGACGCGCATATGTGTGCGCTAAGGGCTGCCCGAGGACTTTGAGAGGCTGCACAAAGAGGGGGAAGAGCGAAAAAAGAGAAGTGCATCAACGTGCATACGGGGCATAACTCGCGAATAATGCGATGTTTTATATGAACGTACGTGAGCCAGCTGTAAGCTAATGCATTTTGCAGCGGCAAGCTTAAGCCGTGTACTATTCGCGTGTGGAGGTCGACCGACGACGCGACGACTGCATCATTGCAAGCAGGAACATGCTCATTAAGGCTGTGCATAGAAACGCGAATGCGTCCGATTAAATTGTTTTATCGCGCGGAAGCGCGCATCGAAAATAAATTGCTACTCTCTCTGTCGTAAGTGAATAATAAAACTGTATCGCTCTGATAAAACCTTAACAATCTATTAATTAAAGTCGTAAATTATTCATCAACCGTTATTCACACACATTTTCCTCTCTCAAAGCAAATAAAATAAACTTCAAGCGGAAAAAAATAAAAGAACATCGATACAAAATTACAGATAATGCAACTGAAACTTGCGATTTCTATCAATAGTCTCTAAGAAGAAAAAAATGTCTTTGTTCAATATTTCGTGTATCTTTATTTATATCAAATGCAAATGCTAAATTTTTCGCTTTCACTCACGGTGAAGAATTAATCATTCGCCAAATGTAATCATGAAATAGAGTCGTTAAACGTCCATTAGAAACGCCGTGTAAACAATTTCGTGCGGCCGTGATTAACGTCGCGATTTACGAGGCTCGTTCATCGTGCGAGACGTGATACGCGGCGCACCTTAACGCCGACCGATCTTTGAGACCGCGGAACGTACACGTGTCAGGAATGTTGGAAATAATGCGAGCAACAACTTACACATTTACAGTTTCACGGCGAGACCGAAAAGAAAAACAGTGAAAGGAAACAGAGTACGCGCCGTGCGTACAATGTAAATCTGCGGCCCGGGAATGTTTCGCGCGCGCATCCGACCTCGATCTTTTTTCGCGATTCATTAGAATTGCGCCGCGCTAATTTCATCGTCCCATCTGCATCTCGTTCGCTCTGTTCCTCGCTCACCGTTGGGAAAAATTCTGGCGAATTCCCTGGCTCTCGATTTTTTCGATAGTCTCATTCGCGGTGAACGCGATGAATCGAGGCGAGCACGTTAATTGGATAATTAAAGGAGGAGGGAAATGTGCGTATGGCGTGCTGGAATTAGTTTCGATCGTTCTTAATTGAATTATCGCGAGGCGATATGTCGAAATCGTTGTTATCAAATTGTCGCAAAGAATGATGCTCGACTAGTTCGATTTGTTCCGCTGAATTTTTGTCAATGGTATTTTATCGAGATATGTTATTTTGACGCGTGTCATATTGCGTTTTATCGCTTATATACGTAATGCCTCGCTGATGTCGTAAAACACTTTCGCGACGAACGCTTTGACAAATCTCGAGTTGCGTTTTTCTTCGATAAATATTTCAAAAAAGAAGAGAAGAGAGAAGTGTTTTAACTCCATTCTTAACATTAAGTATATTATCAATATTTCGTATTAATTTGAAGCGCGTCACACACACATACAAGGAATCTATTATAAAATATTTTTTATGATATCAATGGCGTCATTTTCCGGTAATTATAAAACGTTATATTGTCACATCAAGAATTTAATAATATTTATATAAAAAAAGTACGGAAAATCGGAATTAACTCCAAGAAGGGTCTTGTGAATTTGCCGATAACACGCTAAGGCGTTCACGATACAAACGTTTCTTACAATTGCGCGATAAAAAAACAGATACGATAATTTATTTTCAATGAACTGTCGAGAATGAAGTCACTCAACACGAGAACGAGAAGACACGAGTTCTCCGTGCCTTTCCTGTGCGATAAGAATGTTTACATTTCAGATTAGCGCCAAATGTGACAACGAGCAGGTGTCATAGGTGTGTCGCAACAAAATACATATGGATTACGCAACAAAGCGTCGTCACATCATTAATACCTAGCGGGACAATAGAACGTATAAGGGGAAACGGAAGGATACGTTCGTGCGAAGGAAAGTGCGGCATCTTTCTTATTCACAAGAATGACAGCATTTGACGATAATAAACCGTGTCGCGAAAACGAATTGTTGCGTAACGAACGCATATTGTTTTGCGTTAAAAGCTAACGAAACACGTGTAAAACGCTGTGACGACACAAATATGACATCAATATCGGCTGACTGTGCAGAACAGATGCATTGCAATTAAAGCATTTTTGCCACGTAAGCTATCGGTGCTTAATCGATTAACACCGAATCGATAAATTAATCGGGATCGCCTTAATTATAAAAAAAAAAAATAATCGTGACTGATTCAATTAATTAAGCAATTGGCGAATTAGCCGTCACTGGCACTGTGTTAACTCTCGCTCTCGTTCCGATTACTGATACGGTTGTTATCAATCGGCGCGTGTTCGCGGTTGTTACCGCTGGGATTAATCCGTGTGCATTTTTAGCAACACGACATACGTGCCTCCGCATATTTATATTATTTACATATCGCGAGTTATTTCGCACTCCTTCGACGAAGTTATTGTGCAATCTTTTCGCGTAGCTATAACCACAGTTGACTGATAGAGTTCACCTTTTTACAAGTAATACGAAGAGAAAGAGAGATTGTTTATTTTCGACAATACTATTACGCAATAAAAAGAACTGGCCGTGCGTTATGGCCAGAGTTGTTGCACCTTATCGTTTTACGGTGTCGTTAAAACGGCGCAAACACATCGTGAATGTATAACGGAGCGTTTTACTGTCGCGCAAGTCATGTTGCAATGCCGCGTTTGCTTTAGCGATGGTTTCAAACGATTTTCATTGTTTTCCACTTTTCTTTACTCCACGCTTTTACTATGTACATCTTAACGTAAATGCAATGGTTTGCCATATCCCGATATCGAGAATTCGCAATCGATTGCGCGCGCGAAGGCATATATATTAACTCTCAGCGGACTTCTTTAAACATTACGATATAAAAAACGTTGCTTAAAAAATGTAGTTATATAAATCAGTCGTAAGATTGTACAATTAAGATTATTTTCTTATAAATCTTTCCCAATTTTCGTAAGATCTCTTTTTAAAATTATATAAACTGTAATTATATAAACTGTATATGACATCAAAAGCTTAAGAAAATTTATGACGCCTGCTGAGGATTAATATTATGCGGCAAATTGAACTCTCTTGTTTGGTTGGATAACAGCTAACGGTTAAAAGGAGCAGATGCTAAATCTTCTTTAAGAGATCTATAAAAATATACCCCATCGTACTATTATATATACAGACCGTATATATAAAGACTTCATCTTCATAAAAATTAAATATCCCTTTCTTTTTTAACCGAGAAAAGACTTTCAACTTGAGAGGGAAATCGAGAGGAGAATGGAACAAATGTAATTTCCAGCCGCACAAATAGTTACGCATGCTCGCGAGAGTATTTCTCTAACCGCAATATTGCAATGGAGATCCATCGATCCTCTTCGATCTCACGACCCGTGAGAGATTCCTACCATTCGACTTCTCTCGATGTGCCTCGAGGTATTACCGGAGTGAAAATAGAGGCGTCGCTTTATTATATCGCGATGAGTTGTACTAGGACTGTATCGATCGTCGTAAAATTTGAAACGTGCGAAATATCAAACAAACGGACCGACTCTGCACCGTCCAGTTTCCAGTCGCAAACAAATCCGGGAATTCTCTCATCGTGACAATCATGATAAGTTTGATAAAAATGATACATACTGATACAGACCGATAACGAATAGATAAATAATGTAGACTTATCTAATTGATCGAATAAAACGTATAAATTGCGAATACTTGTATTAAATATCACGAAAAATTCCATTAAATATTTAATTAAATATGAACGAGTAAATAAAATATATTTAACAATTCATAATTGCTTTGTTTTCTTTACTTATTAATTTAAAAATAATACAGTTTATTAAATTAATGTTTCCGAAAATATTCAGATTTATATGTATATTAAAGTTAAAAAAAAAAAAAAAAACCGAGACTTAAGAATTAATCATTCGCCAAATGTAATCATGAAATAGAGTCGTTAAACGTCCATTAGAAACGCCGTGTAAACAATTTCGTGCGGCCGTGATTAACGTCGCGATTTACGAGGCTCGTTCATCGTGCGAGACGTGATACGCGGCGCACCTTAACGCCGACCGATCTTTGAGACCGCGGAACGTACACGTGTCAGGAATGTTGGAAATAATGCGAGCAACAACTTACACATTTACAGTTTCACGGCGAGACCGAAAAGAAAAACAGTGAAAGGAAACAGAGTACGCGCCGTGCGTACAATGTAAATCTGCGGCCCGGGAATGTTTCGCGCGCGCATCCGACCTCGATCTTTTTTCGCGATTCATTAGAATTGCGCCGCGCTAATTTCATCGTCCCATCTGCATCTCGTTCGCTCTGTTCCTCGCTCACCGTTGGGAAAAATTCTGGCGAATTCCCTGGCTCTCGATTTTTTCGATAGTCTCATTCGCGGTGAACGCGATGAATCGAGGCGAGCACGTTAATTGGATAATTAAAGGAGGAGGGAAATGTGCGTATGGCGTGCTGGAATTAGTTTCGATCGTTCTTAATTGAATTATCGCGAGGCGATATGTCGAAATCGTTGTTATCAAATTGTCGCAAAGAATGATGCTCGACTAGTTCGATTTGTTCCGCTGAATTTTTGTCAATGGTATTTTATCGAGATATGTTATTTTGACGCGTGTCATATTGCGTTTTATCGCTTATATACGTAATGCCTCGCTGATGTCGTAAAACACTTTCGCGACGAACGCTTTGACAAATCTCGAGTTGCGTTTTTCTTCGATAAATATTTCAAAAAAGAAGAGAAGAGAGAAGTGTTTTAACTCCATTCTTAACATTAAGTATATTATCAATATTTCGTATTAATTTGAAGCGCGTCACACACACATACAAGGAATCTATTATAAAATATTTTTTATGATATCAATGGCGTCATTTTCCGGTAATTATAAAACGTTATATTGTCACATCAAGAATTTAATAATATTTATATAAAAAAAGTACGGAAAATCGGAATTAACTCCAAGAAGGGTCTTGTGAATTTGCCGATAACACGCTAAGGCGTTCACGATACAAACGTTTCTTACAATTGCGCGATAAAAAAACAGATACGATAATTTATTTTCAATGAACTGTCGAGAATGAAGTCACTCAACACGAGAACGAGAAGACACGAGTTCTCCGTGCCTTTCCTGTGCGATAAGAATGTTTACATTTCAGATTAGCGCCAAATGTGACAACGAGCAGGTGTCATAGGTGTGTCGCAACAAAATACATATGGATTACGCAACAAAGCGTCGTCACATCATTAATACCTAGCGGGACAATAGAACGTATAAGGGGAAACGGAAGGATACGTTCGTGCGAAGGAAAGTGCGGCATCTTTCTTATTCACAAGAATGACAGCATTTGACGATAATAAACCGTGTCGCGAAAACGAATTGTTGCGTAACGAACGCATATTGTTTTGCGTTAAAAGCTAACGAAACACGTGTAAAACGCTGTGACGACACAAATATGACATCAATATCGGCTGACTGTGCAGAACAGATGCATTGCAATTAAAGCATTTTTGCCACGTAAGCTATCGGTGCTTAATCGATTAACACCGAATCGATAAATTAATCGGGATCGCCTTAATTATAAAAAAAAAAAATAATCGTGACTGATTCAATTAATTAAGCAATTGGCGAATTAGCCGTCACTGGCACTGTGTTAACTCTCGCTCTCGTTCCGATTACTGATACGGTTGTTATCAATCGGCGCGTGTTCGCGGTTGTTACCGCTGGGATTAATCCGTGTGCATTTTTAGCAACACGACATACGTGCCTCCGCATATTTATATTATTTACATATCGCGAGTTATTTCGCACTCCTTCGACGAAGTTATTGTGCAATCTTTTCGCGTAGCTATAACCACAGTTGACTGATAGAGTTCACCTTTTTACAAGTAATACGAAGAGAAAGAGAGATTGTTTATTTTCGACAATACTATTACGCAATAAAAAGAACTGGCCGTGCGTTATGGCCAGAGTTGTTGCACCTTATCGTTTTACGGTGTCGTTAAAACGGCGCAAACACATCGTGAATGTATAACGGAGCGTTTTACTGTCGCGCAAGTCATGTTGCAATGCCGCGTTTGCTTTAGCGATGGTTTCAAACGATTTTCATTGTTTTCCACTTTTCTTTACTCCACGCTTTTACTATGTACATCTTAACGTAAATGCAATGGTTTGCCATATCCCGATATCGAGAATTCGCAATCGATTGCGCGCGCGAAGGCATATATATTAACTCTCAGCGGACTTCTTTAAACATTACGATATAAAAAACGTTGCTTAAAAAATGTAGTTATATAAATCAGTCGTAAGATTGTACAATTAAGATTATTTTCTTATAAATCTTTCCCAATTTTCGTAAGATCTCTTTTTAAAATTATATAAACTGTAATTATATAAACTGTATATGACATCAAAAGCTTAAGAAAATTTATGACGCCTGCTGAGGATTAATATTATGCGGCAAATTGAACTCTCTTGTTTGGTTGGATAACAGCTAACGGTTAAAAGGAGCAGATGCTAAATCTTCTTTAAGAGATCTATAAAAATATACCCCATCGTACTATTATATATACAGACCGTATATATAAAGACTTCATCTTCATAAAAATTAAATATCCCTTTCTTTTTTAACCGAGAAAAGACTTTCAACTTGAGAGGGAAATCGAGAGGAGAATGGAACAAATGTAATTTCCAGCCGCACAAATAGTTACGCATGCTCGCGAGAGTATTTCTCTAACCGCAATATTGCAATGGAGATCCATCGATCCTCTTCGATCTCACGACCCGTGAGAGATTCCTACCATTCGACTTCTCTCGATGTGCCTCGAGGTATTACCGGAGTGAAAATAGAGGCGTCGCTTTATTATATCGCGATGAGTTGTACTAGGACTGTATCGATCGTCGTAAAATTTGAAACGTGCGAAATATCAAACAAACGGACCGACTCTGCACCGTCCAGTTTCCAGTCGCAAACAAATCCGGGAATTCTCTCATCGTGACAATCATGATAAGTTTGATAAAAATGATACATACTGATACAGACCGATAACGAATAGATAAATAATGTAGACTTATCTAATTGATCGAATAAAACGTATAAATTGCGAATACTTGTATTAAATATCACGAAAAATTCCATTAAATATTTAATTAAATATGAACGAGTAAATAAAATATATTTAACAATTCATAATTGCTTTGTTTTCTTTACTTATTAATTTAAAAATAATACAGTTTATTAAATTAATGTTTCCGAAAATATTCAGATTTATATGTATATTAAAGTTATAAAAAAAAAAAAAACCGAGACTTTAATTGTAACTTTTTAACATAAAAGTAATGACAGATCTAAACCGTTGCAATGCAAAAAAAAAAATCACAAATATGCGTATTTGCCATCCGACGTAAATGTTTATGCATCGATGAGAAAGAAGTCGGATAGGAATGCCATAAAATATTAAATAATCTCTCAAGAATCCGAGTCTCTTAAGTAACAGAGTGTTGGACGATAAAATAACGCCAATCGCAATACGATATCGAAACGGTTGATAAATTGTTAAACGTATAGCGGGAGATGTCATTGAGGAGGCAGAAAGGGAGAAAATCCCGGACCATGAGTTGCTTACGAATTAGCAAAGTCCACTTAATTAAAGAATCAATGACCACGCATTAATGAAATACGCACTTCACTGCTCGGAGGCTCCAAAGACCTTTAAGAGTTCATTCTTAAAGCGGTTTCTAATTATTCACTTTCTCCGCAGCATAACGATCGAGATTTACAGATTCGCGTCGCGGTCCACGTAATTTCCCAATGATACCTTCGAACGCGGAGACGACAGTTAACAGAGATAGTCGCAGGTAATCGAGACAGTCTCCGCGAAGTCATTCACCGAATAACTTCCTCTTTTTATGACAAGGGCGGTTTATGCAGAGGTTTGAAGTAGCAGTAAATAATAGAAAACGTTTATTGCTGCCCTCAAGAGTCTTTTAAGAACTAAGAATATACAAATACTACATTGCAAAGTCTCGAGACTTGTATCGTGGGAAACAAATGTCGATAACATCAATAGCTAACAGATGTGTGCTAAATAAAAAGCATTTCTGTAATTGTGTAATAAAAAATAAAGTTATAACGCGCGCGCAAATAAAACAGTGCTTTCATCGAAGAGAATCGTTATCGGAATTTTACATGCGGCAATAATCCGTGAAAGCGCTCTTGATTAGGGATAAATGGAAAAATCGTAGCAAAAATCGGAGCGGTCGGCCTGTCATGAAACATCACATGAAAGATTATAGCAAGCGAGAGACTAAGATCGAGGCCAGAGACGGTCACCATAAGACCGCTTTCTACTCGCGCCTTTGCAAGCAGGATAATACGAACACTCTCGATACATGTCGATAATTATCGATCCTATAAAAATCTCGGCTATAATCAAGAATATTGTATAGTCTTAGTCTTTAAAGATATAAACGTCAAACGAAGAAATTGCGCGTTCCTTGGCATTTTCCCGGGAACAATTTAATTCGTACGTATATACTATTAATGATAATTACATGCAATATTTTCTAAGAAATTACACACGAAACTGTCGTAATACGGTGATAAACAAACGCAGTTTCGCAACAACTAAAGATTCTTGTTGATCTTTGATAGTAAGGATTTAACTATATCTCGCTTGACATTTCCTTCATAATTCAAGAATATCGCAGCGCAATCATTTTTTCTTAATTAATAAGCAATCTCTTCTACACGAATTACAACAAGAACCTCACGGTTGTTTTTAAAGGTTACCGTATATTTGCGATATAACAACGTTAGTGACTTTATGAATTATTATAATTTTTACAGAATTGTCAATCTTCTCTCTCGACATCATCACGTTTTCAATTAACGGTACTGTCCCCGGATCCTCGACACGTCAATCAAATCGCACATGTCGCGGCGGTCTTTGACAGAGAAAATTGCAACAGCCGAAGGAAACTGTTTATAGGCGGTCCTATTAAACGAACATAAATCATACGACCGACACCTTGGCAAACCGGCATCCGTGTTTCTGCATCTCTTGGCGAATCGCCGCGGCTAACGTCGATAACGACTTCGGAAGCCTTCGTTTCGGAAAAATTTTGATTCTCCAGCGCGACCGAGACGTCAAAATGAAAAAGGGGTGTTCATATAAAGTATTAACGATCGTTTCACGTCGGAGAAAGTTTAGAAAGGAACAACATTCGTGCGCGCGTGCACGCGCCGCCATAAATGTAAAATAAAGCCGAAACGATTTCGTTTATATACGTGTTTCTCGAAGTCACGTTTTCGCGAAGTGAACCGTGAGCGCGAATCGCATCGCGAGACCGTGGAAAAACGTATCGTGCGGGTCTTTCCGGCGGGTTGAGGATACGAGAAGAACGGCTTTATCCTCACTTTCTCGATAATGAGCAAATTGCGCGGCCCGATCTACATCTCGCAGCCCGATCTCCCGCAATCGATAAAAGCAATCGTCCGATAATGTAGCCCTGAGCATCGAAACGGAAGTGATTGATGAAATCGATCGCGGCGCGTTCCGGTAAGCAAAAATCCTTTTCTGCCGCCTCTATGGTGTAATTCAATAGGATGTCCGATAAAGAATATCAATCTTTCTTAAATGATAAAGAAAAACTCACCTTTGTCCGGTTCAGTGGGTTTGAAAAGTCCCATCCAGGCGCGACAAACAAGTATCCACATTTGGAAATCTTCCTTGTAGCCTGAAACGAGAAATAGTTTATTTTATAAATACTTGCTTGCATTATTGTTTAATGATATAGTTGGAAATTGATCTTTAAGCGGGAAAAGATATGTACATATATATAAATGTAAATAGTTTTAAGAGTATTTATGCGTGATTTCAAGTTGATAAAAATTTCTTAGTTAAAAAAATTGGTGAAGGAAATAAAGTGTATAACAATTTTCTAAGATAAGAGGAAAATAATACAATATATGTCTGAAAAGAATTCAATTCTCCCGAAAATTTCTCGAGAATTTTCGTTGTAATTCATATGAGACGAAAAAGAGACGGATTCATTAAAAATAATTTATTTAAATGGAAAATTATAAAACTTTTCATAATTTAATAATGTGTCCGCATTGGAAAAAAAATTATTAGCTTTTATTCTCGAAAAATTACCACTCACCTATATCCATTATATAGCACAAGCAATCAAATTCATATTTGATGCGCTTAATCTAATAAAATGCCATCGTACAATTGCGTTAAGTTATAACTGGACTATAACGTGCACAACATCAAGTTAAATAAATCTACGTCTTTCGAGAGTGTTCAAAGACTTATCCGACGTAATCATTCGCGCGGCAATCAGTGCGCAATAATTCGACACTCGTTATAACCTCGTAGTAGATAATACCGCGTAGATAATGGCCATCGCGCCGCGGTTACACGATGAAGCGGCACGGCCGGCGTGGCCAAACTGGCAAAAAGGCCACTCTCTCGTGCGAACAAGTAATACGTCGTCTCCCATTGCGCGGCAATCTCGAAACGAAGCGATCATCTCTCGCGAAAGGATCGTAACAAGAACGAGAATTCGCTCGGCTTTATGGAGAAATAAAAGCTGCTCTACGTACGAGAGGCGTTCCGCGCCTCTCTCCTTTGGCAGAATTATGGCACTTCCTTGTACGGATTAAACGAAAGAACGTCGGGCATCCGCGACAAAAACACTCGATATCTAAACAGTAAACACATGCCGAAGTCAACAAACGAGCGAACCCGGATCGCAAGATAACGCGATAGTCCAGTAAAATAGTATCAAAAACACCGAATATCTACAAAACGGATAGACAAGCCAATTTTTTGAGGGTGAGTAGAAGGTCATAGGAGATGCCCGAATTCACAAAGTTCCAACAAAATTTCCCTGTGCGTCGGCGGCCATCTTCAAAATAGGGGTAAGTTTGGATATCTCGACTCCTATTGGTCGAATCTTTTTCCTTTTTTTTAGTTTTGTAGGAAAAAATATTTGCTACAACTTTTGTTTGAAAATTTTTTTAATAGCTGTCAAGGAAAGAAAGTTACAACCAAAAAAATGCCGTCAATTTGGGGTTGAACATTTTTATTGACAATTATATTGCCCCCTGTTAGTTTTATCAAAAAAATGTTCAAATAAAACTTGTAGAGGACTCACTTCTCTACAATTTTCGTATATCCGCTTTTGCGGTGACTCAAAAAATACCAGAGATAGAGGGCGCCAAAGTTGACTATGTCTAGTAAATGCTATTTTTCGTGAGGAAAATTCCCGTTTTTATTGTAAATTGTCGTACATTAAAACTCTTTTCCGCACCACCAGTGAGATAGAGTTCCAGGCGCATTTTTTTTATGTGGTATCCCCACAAAAAAAAAGGAAAAAAATTCGACCAATAAGAGCCGAGATATCCAAACCTACCGCTATTAAAAA
>NW_021849297.1:3505969-3515236 GCF_003651465.1 Formica exsecta | reverse complement strand
ATAGCATTTACTAGACATAGTCAACTTTGGCGCCCTCTATCTCTGGTATTTTTTGAGTCACCGCAAAAGCGGATATACGAAAATTGTAGAGAAGTGAGTCCTCTACAAGTTTTATTTGAACATTTTTTTGATAAAACTAACAGGGGGCAATATAATTGTCAATAAAAATGTTCAACCCCAAATTGACGGCATTTTTTTGGTTGTAACTTTCTTTCCTTGACAGCTATTAAAAAAATTTTCAAACAAAAGTTGTAGCAAATATTTTTTCCTACAAAATTTAAAAAAATTCGACCAATAGGAGTCGAGATATCCAAACTTACCCCTATTTTGAAGATGGCCGTCGATGCACAGGGAAATTTTGTTAGGACTTTGTAAATTCGGGCATCTCCTATGACCTTCTACTCACCCTCAAAAAATTGGCTTGTCCATCCGTTTTGCCATTTTCAGATACTATTTTACTGGACTACGATAGATGAAAGAAAATATATGATTCATTATAGTATAATATAATTTTCAATACACAAAACTATATATATAATTATATAAAATTTCTGAAAAAAATCAATTTAATCGTCTATACTATAATACAGATGATTTCCATATCAGAGTGAAATAAAAATAGTTGGTTAGATATGAAGCAATTTTGCATCATAAGATTCACTTTAAGTGTGAAGGCATATTATATATTCACTTTATGTGAAGATGTGATTTTAAATTTAAAATAAAATTTAAAAAAAATATATATATATACATATATACAGAGATATCTTTCATTTTTAGATTGAATATTTCATCTACGAAATATTTGTAAAAATTGCCGTGAAAAGCGACTAGACAGATTTTCTCGATTCGCGAACATCGCGAGTAAATAAAAGCTGGAGGAACTTTCCATGCTATTTCACGTATAAGAATGTCAAACGCCGGATTCACGGTCCAGTTATCTCGTCGACCGTGATCACAATTACTGCTTATATTGAGAAAACGTTAGCTGAAAAGCGCAAGGCTAATCGAAGGTCGCCTAATGATTGATAGTACATCAATAATGCGCTCGCGCGCGAGATGTTTTGCGAGTGTCATCGATAAAATTCCGTCTTTTCGTTGACCGAATCGATTCCGACGAACCCGGAGTACCTACGCTCTGTTTAACCGCTTTCCGTCCGGTTTGCACGATTTCCTGTCACTCGTCGCACGTTCACAATTAACTTCCGGCGTGTTGATTGTCACGTACCGACAGCACGAACGTAGCGAACCATAAACCATCCTATTATAGCATATCGCCAGTCATTAAAACGCATCGGCTGGTATCATTATGAAATAATATTCTACGCGAAGACCACATTAAATATAAGTAGCTGACGCAAAAAAAATATTCTACCTTATAATTTTCTCATGAATAAATTTTTCAAGTGTGAATAAATAAAATTTCCTGCTATCAACGTATAAAATTTAAACTTTTTCAGTAGTAATTAAAATAATAATTAAAATATTGATAATTCTATAATAATTATATTTAGATTAAAGTGAAGGTATCTTTATAAAATCCGATTCAAATCTCTTGTTCAACCCGAGCATGTAAATTAGGTAATAAATCTGTAATTAAAAGGTAGAATATAGCTTACATTATTAATTTCAAGATTTCGATACGGAAATTTCATTCACATTACAATTTATCACGCTAATTCGCGGCAGTTCTCAACAAATCGAGTCTGTCACGGCTATCATCAGATTTTTTCACGCCTAGTAAAAAGATCGTACCTCTCCAAACGGTTCATTAAGAATAATTCATGAGTTCTCTCTCTCTCTCTCTTTCTTTTTCTTTCTCCATATTTGCACGGCTCGACGAATGTGCCTATCGCGACGTTATGCAATCGGAGACACTTGTCTCACAATTGACAATAATTGGACAGCAAGTCGCTTGCTCTCCGGTCGGGTGGACCGTTTCCTTCTGGTCGTCCTTGGCACGCTTCGCGGACCGGAGTCCTTGCCAGTCCTTAAGCTCGAAACGACGCGACCTAGATCGCTCGGACCCGCTACGCCTCTAATATCTAATGAGGCCGACGTAAACGTGCCCCCGCGCTAGTAACGACGTGGTAGGTGCCGCGGGAGCGCGTTCTCCTCGGTCTCTCGAAGGCGAGAATTGCGAACGCGGCGTGCAACGTGGCGCGCTCCGCGCGAGCTGCACTTTATTAAAGCAATTAAAGGTCCGCTGCCACGTCCGCCGTCTCGTTAGCCAAACAGAGCGTGTCGCGAGCAATGCCTGCCCAATAAGAGGATCCCGTTGCGCGCATTAATTCGCTGCCGCCTTGCGTGGCATTCGATTCCTGCAGACTTTGAAATGCGGAAAGCATCGCTCGTAGACAGTAGTTATGGGATTTTTGCCGGAAATATGTTTCCTTGAATAAGATCCTTGAAAGCTTGCCCCTCCCCATCTCTTTATAAAATATTAAAGTCGTCACGCGAATAGAATTTAAAAATCCTCCGCCGTTTCACGAGGCTCTCCTTCCAGACTTTAATGGATTATAAACTGATAATAAGAAAGTAATAAATTTCCTAGAAAGTAATAAACTTCCATTTATGTCTGATCTTCACTAATTAGAAATTAAACTAGTTTTCCCCAACTGTAATTGCAACGTTCTAAATAAAATAAACGAAGACTGGATAAATTCGAGAATAGAAATTAAATTGATATGTATGTGTTTCTCTGTAGCATAAAAACTAAATTTCTCTAAATAGTAAAAGAATAATACAAAGTATATAAGAAGTTAGAAATTTTTTTACTTAAATATACATATGTGCTCAATTTTGTCCTATCAATTCTAAAATAAAGGAAATAAAATTTTCACTACGGCTAAATTTTGAAAAAAGATTCGGAAATATGCATTTTTCTATCCCACCGATCCGATTAAATAATTTTCGACATCTGAAACAGGAAGAGTCACGTTATCCTTTATTAGCTATAATTTTTCAGACCCCCGATAGCCTTCCGAAAACTTGGTTCTCCGTTCAAGTCAGTGGGAAAGTTCCCTCGTCAACCGGTCGTCTACCGCGGCGCGTATTTGCGTGCTATGTAGCGGAGAGGAATCCCACGCGTCTCGTCGCCTGCATATCCCACATCCGGTGCCCGCGGATCGAACGAATCCCCGTGTGTACTGGAAACCCGTCCCCCTCATCTCGACCGTTATCGCGCGATACGATCTACCGATCGTAGGAGGACGAAGGGGGGGAGGGAGAGGATAAGAGGGACAGGGATTAGAGAAGTTCAAAAGAACATCCTGCCTTTATCCGCCGCTCGAGACATCTTTAATTGCCGTACACGCGACTTCGATAACGAGAGTCTACTTTTTTCGCCTCACGCGCGATATTGCAAATCGATCGACAAAAAATGCAATGCTCTTACTAGCGTTCACATGCAAATCGTCTTTTAATCCCCGGTTCTCTTAGTCACTCGTTCAACATCCACGCAAGTCGGTGATATTGGGTACGCGTAACTCTCGCGCGAGATTACCGATAAAGAAAAAGTTCGCGTGAAATGTAGCGAGGAAACAATAAAGCAGAAACGTGTAAATCAATTTCTCTAACTCGTTATGAAAGTGGAACGCGACTAGTATCATCCCAAAAATAGAAGAGAGAACTTTTTGATTATAAATTGATGTTCATAATCGCGGAAAAGCTCTAATTATACTTTGTCTTTTCTCTTTTTCTTTAAATAACATCTTCGTATAATATCTTTCCTTACTTTATGTTTTTATTTTTAATCCATTTTAATTGCATTAAATTCTAAACATTTTAATTATTTATACTTTCGAAGAGATATTATCTAAAGAAAACGAGGTATGTGTTGTAAACATTTCTCTAAATGCCATTTTGTTCTCTTTCTTGTAAAAGAAAAATCTCATCGATTTCTCGAAACGTTTATTTTTATCACGATCATGATGCAGAATTTTCCCCGTTTTCACCGCATCGATCATTTCCATCCGGCATTATCGATGCGTTTTCTACGAGAAGGCGTCGCGTGATTATCCTCGCTCGATTGTACGCACTTTCACGATAACGACGTGCACCCCGCCGCGGAAAAGCGCTGTTTGAAGGACAGGACAAACAAACATGCACATCACTGACAAGGCTAAATGTGTCTTTTCGTTTCGCGCGTCTCGGCCTATATAGTGGCGGATATGATTCTAGCGTTTCTCTCCTCTCTCCTCTCTCTTTCTCTTCACATATTACTGTACAAAAAATTCGCAGATACGATTTGTCGAGCGAAACGACCGATATCGCGACGATGCAACATCGATTCCATCGGAAATATCGTTTCCATCTCGTCTTTTCATTTAAAAATAAATTATATACCTGACTGTGAAATGACACGAATCGCCGTTATTACTCTAATTATATTGTCATTCGTTTCATTATAGGAAATGTATATTACACTTCGTACATGTACGCAATATTTTTCAATATTTCTTTATATATAAATCATTGCTATTACTGAAAAATTTGCGGCAGGACACCATTGCTAGATGCCATAATTAAACCGATTGATTTTATAATTAAATATACATTTTTTTCTATAATTTCTACTCAGTTACACTTATTCTAATAAAGCTTCTTTTTCTCAGACAAATAATAAAATTGCTCTATGTTTGACTTCTTTCTAATATTATTAATGAAATATTTAATAAGCTGAAATATTTAATAAGCTCGGCAAAGAGAAGACGGCAGATTTCCACGTTGAATGACTTTCTACTCAATTAGCTTCGCAACCGCGTAACTATCACGGAAAACCTCAAGAAATTATGCCTGCGAATTCCTTGTGCGCGCCTAGAAATCTCGTCGCGGTTAAAGGATACTCGACTGACACGCCCTGAACTCCGTTCGTGTCAATTACGATTCAGGAAGTCCCGGTAAGATCAAATTATACGGACGTACAATAACGTAGGAGGACAAAAGTATTTTATCTGCCTGAGCAAAGATGTCAAGACCAATACAAGCCGTTAGGCACAGGTGTTCGTACTGTAAAGTACTTACAATAAATTTCTTGTAATTATTTACGTCCCTTTCCATAGTGATTTTAGTATCGGATCTACCACTCAACCAGAGGTTCGTAATAGACTGAATGAAAGCTTTCTTACGCAGGATAATACAATCCCCACTCTAGCGACCTTGTACGCCTGAGGCATTATAAATAAACAATGTTTACGTTTGGGTTATTTATACGTAGGCAAAACTGTTGACAAGCCAGTAAGTATTTTTTTATGTACTTGGCGTCGCGTCGCTTGATATATCTATGCGAGCTCCATTTAATCGAGAATAAATTCACTTATTCAATTAATTTTCGAGAAAACAAATCAAAAATGAAAATATCTTTTACCTGTATCTTATCTTGTTGCATGTAAAAGAGAAAAGATATGATATCTAATACTATATATTTTCATGATCTGAAAGAGAGCATACGGTGATTATATAATTTTGTTAATTTCTATACTCGATCTGTATACATATAAAAAGTATGTATTTATATATACGGTGTATAATCATGCACAATCTCTATTCCAAATTGCCGATTGATAATCGATAAATCGCAAATAATACAAATGTCGCGATATGATTTTAATTATGCACGTGAAAAAATACGCACACAAGTGTAACGAATTGATAAATCGAGCGGATAAGAAACTGATATAACGATGGTATCTTTTAATCGCAGGCCAATGTAAATAGTTAAGGCGTGCCTAATTAATAGTAAGCGGTTGCAATTAATGCAGGCTTGGAATTACACACCGGAAAGAAACTTACTACTGATTCTCGAACCATTTCTAAGGCCCAATGACAGCTCGCTGAGCATAATGATATATACATATATATGTAATTGACTTGTTTTCTTTTCAAAAAATTAATTAAATAATTTATTCTCGATTAAACGGAAATATATATATATATATTATATGAAGAAAAAAACCAATGGCAAATCAAGAATTGATTGAGAAATATGATTTAATTTGCAGATTTTTTTTATTGTAGCAAACTGTTATTGATAGAAAAAGAATAGCAAATATTATATTCGCTATGCATATAGAAATAACAAAATATAGTATAATAAATATATTTTTGTGTAATATAGAATTTGTTTTCTTTTGTGTTGGTAATTCTTGAATGTTAATTATTAGGCTTCTCACTACTGTATCTCGAATGCCATTTTATATCAATTTTATAAGACATTGCAACTATGATGGTTTTAATTTCATATTTTCCAAACGCTTTACTTCTTTTCTTGGTCTTATCACTCTGGTTTATGCGCGACCTACAATTAGCCAATAAACAACGGACCGCATTGCGAGTTCTGCAATTAAGTGGTCATTAAACCTCAATACGGGAAAAACATAGCCGCACGTTTTAACCAAACCTGGCGATTATGAATTCCAACATCGTGTAAACGGAAAAATGATTTACTCGCTCGGCGTTAAACCAAGTACGAAGGAATGTTAAGTCGTTAATAATGACTATACACTTACAGTGCAAAAGGTCCGAGGCAAACAAATGGCGTTATTTCACGAAGAAGCATCAATCTTTGTGATATCCGCGCGAATTTTGTTTAGATAAGGAGAACGAAATTTATTATCGCAAAGATAAAGAAAATTAACAAAACATTATTCCGCGAGCTATTATATATACAGGAGAAAATATTTTCTAATGCCAGCTGTTTTAATATAATTATTTCATAAATCATAGACACATGTAGAGAAAGCAAAGTGAAAATAAATAATACAAAATAAAAATATTCGCTATGCTCTCATAGTTTCTTATCGCACTCGAAAATGTCTAATGAAAAATTATTATATTTCATTAGCAAATTAATACATCGAATAAAATAATGATACAATTAAGCCACGTAAAATCGTCAAGTATTATTATTATCATCACGCAGCATTCGCTATACGGTTCGCTATTATTAGCCAATAATCAAGCCGTAAGCAACGGCTAAGTAAGGTCCTCTCGTTGACTCGCCGTTACGTTACGCAAGATTAACCCGTCCTCCACTCTCGTCCGCCCAACTCTATGTACGTGTCGATTGCCGGTGTGCCACGTGTTTTGCAACAACAATGTAGCTATGCATACGAGTGCATATAAACAGCCTACTCGATTACCCGGACCGCTTGGAGAAAGAATTATCCGAGAGACGCGCGTTGGAGGTCGAAGACGTGGGATCGAACAACTTGTTTTGCCGGCGCAGCACCAGAAGGATTACACGCACGGCGTTGGAGAAAGATCAGGGAGGGAGGGAAACGAGAAGCGAGAAAAAAAGAGAGAGACAAAAAGATTGAGACACGTGTATGTATGTACGGAATAATTATCCAGCCTACTGTCGGCCATTGTTGCCACGCAAATCATTAACGAGCTGTTGGCGCGCGGAGAAGGTGAGAATATGTTGCGGCTCTGGGAAAAAAAGAAGGGGAAAAATTTCTTTCTTCCTCGAGTGGAATATATATTAAAAAAGCATATATGTATAGAGAGCAAATAAATTCTATAATAAAGAGAAATATGTTTTTCTCACAAGAAAACTTGTTAACACTTTACCTTCCTTCTCTCCTTCTTTATTTCAAATAATTCTGAAATTATCTTAAAATTACGCAAAAAGTTCTAATCCTCAAAACCTATAATATCTATTGTATTAAATCACAAGAATTTCGTTCCCCCCCCCCCCCAAACAATAAAAAAATTCGTGCAGGAGTAAGATAAAAAATTGATGAAATTTCCCTCGTCATAAATAAACTACCGGTACGTCTCACAGACGATTCCGATTAACCGACAGATCATTGTGGGAGACCCCGAAAGCGCAGGGGGGGGGCGCAGGTTAAGGTGAATAAGGTAGAATACGTGGGTGGATGCGCGGCACGTAGGTGGATATAAGGTAGACCAATGTCGTGATGCACACTTGTCGGCAATGACTGGCCAAGCCTCTCGCGAGCTCGTGGTTGCCCCGGGCAATGACATGTATAATATGCAACCGCACCGACCGGTGTAGCATGATTTCGCTCGCCCGATTCGTAGTGAAACCTTCGCGGATCCGTCGGCGTCGTGTCGCCCGCGATAGCAGGAGACACTTTGTTACACACACATAATCGTTGACCGCTCAATCCAGCTTAACCGCGACGTCCTTGCGCCTTATGCGAGTAGAGAAAATGAACGAGACAGAACGAGATAAAATATGATTATTGTGTAAGAATAAATATTTTTTTAAATTAAAATCTTTCACAAATGATAAATATATTAATACCGTTATATATTGTAAAACATTCAAAGTATATATAAAATCTAAAATCTCGCAGATTGTTTATAATAATTATTTTAAGCATTCAATTTAAATACTATCCAATAAAATTTGACATTCTGTTTTGTAAAAGTGTGATAAATTTGGATAAATATAAATTATGATATTGTAATTTAAAAAATGATAATTAAAATAGATCAATGTCAATTTTTTCTTACGCTGAGCTGTTTTATAAATAAAGTTGTTCAAAATTATCTAAAAGAAAATGTAAAATCTAGAACGGTAGTTTAATATAAGTTCTCTCTTGACGAAAGGTGATGAAGTCATGTATTGCAGTTTTTCAAAATATATATCCGTAATCCGCCATTCTCGAGAACGTGCGATAATCACGATTTCAGAGAAACGAGAAAATCGAGAGCTTACATTTTACATGATCGAGAGAGCAACGTGTTTTCTTCGCTCTTTATCCAACGAAGCCTGAATAGTATGGTTGGCGTCGAAATAAAAATGGGGTGAAAATAATTCACGTCGGCTTGCCAATTTCGTGCAACGCCTGCTACGACTTTCTTTGACTTTCAGCCAAGTCTCGATTTCACAGTCGAGCACGAAAAGGAATGCTAATGAGTTATTTACTCGTCGTAGCTCTGGATCTACACTTTCCTCAATTAGTCATTCAGTCGGCACACAATTGCACTTATAAAAATGCAACAATTTAAACCGTATTTCGTATTTTGCAATGCAGATAAATACGAGTATTTATATTTCAAGTCAAACATATCCAGCGCTTTAACACACACGGAAAAAAAAAATTAGCTGCCGTAGCTAAAAACTGCGTGTGGTAACTAGATTGCAGTCGTAATATATGGACAGCGAACATCTTAGCTGTGATACCTATTTATTAAGTGCAACAGCAAACCGTTTTGCTGCAGTTTAGAAATTTATTTTGCAAACCATGATTAGCTATGGTAGCGAAAATTTTTTTTTCCGTGTATTAATATATT
>NW_021849297.1:3467870-3501421 GCF_003651465.1 Formica exsecta | reverse complement strand
AGAATACGTGGGTGGATGCGCGGCACGTAGGTGGATATAAGGTAGACCAATGTCGTGATGCACACTTGTCGGCAATGACTGGCCAAGCCTCTCGCGAGCTCGTGGTTGCCCCGGGCAATGACATGTATAATATGCAACCGCACCGACCGGTGTAGCATGATTTCGCTCGCCCGATTCGTAGTGAAACCTTCGCGGATCCGTCGGCGTCGTGTCGCCCGCGATAGCAGGAGACACTTTGTTACACACACATAATCGTTGACCGCTCAATCCAGCTTAACCGCGACGTCCTTGCGCCTTATGCGAGTAGAGAAAATGAACGAGACAGAACGAGATAAAATATGATTATTGTGTAAGAATAAATATTTTTTTAAATTAAAATCTTTCACAAATGATAAATATATTAATACCGTTATATATTGTAAAACATTCGAAGTATATATAAAATCTAAAATCTCGCAGATTGTTTATAATAATTATTTTAAGCATTCAATTTAAATACTATCCAATAAAATTTGACATTCTGTTTTGTAAAAGTGTGATAAATTTGGATAAATATAAATTATGATATTGTAATTTAAAAAATGATAATTAAAATAGATCAATGTCAATTTTTTCTTACGCTGAGCTGTTTTATAAATAAAGTTGTTCAAAATTATCTAAAAGAAAATGGAAAATCTAGAACGGTAGTTTAATATAAGTTCTCTCTTGACGAAAGGTGATGAAGTCATGTATTGCAGTTTTTCAAAATATATATCCGTAATCCGCCATTCTCGAGAACGTGCGATAATCACGATTTCAGAGAAACGAGAAAATCGAGAGCTTACATTTTACATGATCGAGAGAGCAACGTGTTTTCTTCGCTCTTTATCCAACGAAGCCTGAATAGTATGGTTGGCGTCGAAATAAAAATGGGGTGAAAATAATTCACGTCGGCTTGCCAATTTCGTGCAACGCCTGCTACGACTTTCTTTGACTTTCAGCCAAGTCTCGATTTCACAGTCGAGCACGAAAAGGAATGCTAATGAGTTATTTACTCGTCGTAGCTCTGGATCTACACTTTCCTCAATTAGTCATTCAGTCGGCACACAATTGCACTTATAAAAATGCAACAATTTAAACCGTATTTCGTATTTTGCAATGCAGATAAATACGAGTATTTATATTTCAAGTCAAACATATCCAGCGCTTTAACACACACGGAAAAAAAAAATTAGCTGCCGTAGCTAAAAACTGCGTGTGGTAACTAGATTTCAGTCGTAATATATGGACAGCGAACATCTTAGCTGTGATACCTATTTATTAAGTGCAACAGCAAACCGTTTTGCTGCAGTTTAGAAATTTATTTTGCAAACCATGATTAGCTATGGTAGCGAAAATTTTTTTTTCCGTGCATCTATCATAAATTTAGAATAAGTATAGCTAACGAAATTTCTAAACGCGTAATTTATTTTGCAATAAAATCGTATTTATATTACGAGCCAAGAGTATTTAGTACTTTAATATATTTCTCATGAATTTAAGACAAGTATATTTAATGAAATTTTTAAGCAAGGAATTTTTTCCTTTAATTTCATATTTCGCAATTAAATATTCGCGAAAAAAGTTCGTTAATCCATTTAACGTTGTGCGAATAATCCAATTATTCGTTTGTAAGTTACTTGCCTTTTTATGTAGATCTAGATGATATATGGCAAGATCTTAATCTCTCTTAGGATGTAAATTGTACTTCTTAATTTTCTACGCCGCAGGCAAATGTGTTGTACACAAGCAAATGTGCTTTATGTTACATTGTCGTTAGTGTAAGAAATTGCCCGTAGTAGGAAATGCGAATCGGTACGGAAACAATTCAGCCAATACCTCCAGCAAGCGCGAGAGTTACAGTATACCGTTAGAAATGTTACATATGCGTAGAGTACGGAGTCGGATCGTTTGGTTCGTTAGCAACGCAGACTATGAATAATGTGACACTGGGATCTCCCTTTTAGATAAATAAGAAAGTTTCCAGGAAACTGGAAGATCGATCGATCCGCAGAGTTGACCTCGTTCTCGGATACTGAGGTTCACGTTAAATCCGCGTTTGTTAAATCATCATGATGCAAACGAATCATCTTTACAATGCTCTAAAAGCGTCAAAATTAAAAACGTCCGTAGCAATAAAATTACAAATAATTTATAACAATTTTGATCACAAATAATTGCATATATAAAATAATATTTACAATTATTTTTTCGTCATGTTTTTTTTTTTTCATATTACTTAATTGTCTTTTGTATTATTTAATTCACGCATTTCCAACAATTCTTTGAACGGTACAATATTTCATTCATCAAACGATTAATTATAACGACATGTTGCAGTATCAATTATACGTTTAAACGATATTTATACGTGATGTTTTTTTAGATAAAGAGTACAACTTCGCAATACCGATCGCGCTTTAGATCGACGTGGTCAATAAAACGTCGCGATCCGTTATGTGTAATTAATATCGATCTTTATTCGATCGGCGAGAAGCCGCGGGCACGTGAAGGCACGTTCGCTCGGCACGTGGGCGGTTGTTAAGCGGGCCGACGCCGACACCGAAAGGAAAGCTCGTGTCAACGATAACCGGGTTCTCCAACGAGAGACAGAAATTCGTAATTAAGTACACGTCAAATTAGGTTAACCCTGAAAAGAAATCGCGCGTGTTCTCGAGGATATTTCGGTCGCCAAAAATGGCCCCGCCAGTACAGCGGTTGAATTCGCTTAACGAAACAAGCTAAGTTTTTGGCGCGACATGCAAATTTATCCTATGCGAGCGAAAATCAAATTCTCACCATCGAAGTGTCAACGTGTCATTCGGAAGGGGAGAGGAGGTACAGCGTCAAAATTATTCGAGTAAATTTGCGAGATTTTACTTTTTTTCTTTTTTTTTTACGTTCATTGCTTTCATGGAAAATTGCAAACTAAAGCAGAAAAACAAAAGTTAATCTACCCAACGATGATCATTTCAGACAAAATCCAATAGCAACGTTATGAAGTAGATAAAAGTGTTGTGACATAATTTTATTGTACCGCTGTGTCCGCGATGGAAATCGTTAGAAACGGTACTTGGCATTGTGTACGCTCCAACGAGAGACAGAAATTCGTAATTAAGTACACGTCAAATTAGGTTAACCCTGAAAAGAAATCGCGCGTGTTCTCGAGGATATTTCGGTCGCCAAAAATGGCCCCGCCAGTACAGCGGTTGAATTCGCTTAACGAAACAAGCTAAGTTTTTGGCGCGACATGCAAATTTATCCTATGCGAGCAAAAATCAAATTCTCACCATCGAAGTGTCAACGTGTCATTCGGAAGGGGAGAGGAGGTACAGCGTCAAAATTATTCGAGTAAATTTGCGAGATTTTACTTTTTTTCTTTTTTTTTTACGTTCATTGCTTTCATGGAAAATTGCAAACTAAAGCAGAAAAACAAAAGTTAATCTACCCAACGATGATCATTTCAGACAAAATTCAATAGCAACGTTATTACGAAGTAGATAAAAGTGTTGTGACAATTTTATTGTACCGCTGTGTCCGCGATGGAAATCGTTAGAAACGGTACTTGGCATTGTGTACGCTGTACATTTTTAATGTTAACAACGTGACGTGACGATGAATATGACGAAGGAGAAGGCTTGCATGTCAGCACGTTAGACACGACCGATCGCATAGCCAAAGAGGCAACAATAGAATCGTTTAAACTTTAATTCCGCGGTACTTAATGCTGACCGTTAACCGGTTAACAGTGTCGCGACGGGTCGTGACGGGTCGCGCGGGTCAATGAATCGGGTCGAATCCAATTTTCCAGAACGATACGGTGATCGTGAGACAAGGGCGTTCTTACAGATATTGCAAATTTTTTATTTCTCATAACTCTGACGCATAAAAAAAAATAGTTCGCTTATAAAAGAATATTAATGTTATATTATATCCGACGCCAGAGAGAGAGAGAGAGAGAGATCAAAAAATATTAAATATAATATACTAAATTATTATTAAATAATTAAAAAAATAACATTTAGAAAAACTTTCTAAAAATAATGAAACATTTGTTAAATTTTTTAATTGTTAATAATATTTTTTTATAATCAAGTTACTTTTTTATACGTCAAATTAATCCGCGACAATTTTTTTAACTGTTTTACATTATTAAAGTTTATTCCCCCTTTGATTATATGCTAATTAATATCACATAATTGACAACAATTTCTAAATCTAAATCTATTTATATATGTTTATTTTTTAACAATAATACAGATTGTAAAATGTCTAAGACCTACAAAGATTGATTTGAACTAGTTGTTCGAATAATGATTAAATTTCACTGCGACTTTCGTGTCGATCGAATCGCTAGTTTCTCACGTGGATTTCTCGAATTTCGATTTCAGTATCGGCATGCATTGGGCAACTTTGTCGATCTCGGAGCCGCGCGAGAACGGCGGTTCCGCGGCCTTTCACTCGAGAAAGAGACGCGGGCCTCGAAACGGCAGCGCGCACACGGATTCTTGTCTAATACCATATCTCCCGCTTTCGTCACTAAACACAGCAACCATTCACGATTCGCGGATACTGGGAGAAGTCGAAGGGAGAACTGGGAGAAAAAGTCGTCGATTGAAGCGAGTATTACCGGAATGAGGAAACATTAGTCCGACGAGAAAATACGACTTGCGGAATAATTGACACGTTTCCCAGATCGCGAGCGAAAAATTCGCCATCGTGGAAATCGATCTGACTCATACGACAATTGCGTCGAAATTTCGAAACGCAAATAAATGGCTCTAGAGATGCGAGGATTGCGCGATAATTTCTCTCTCGCTTATACCGTTTTCTACTCGCCTCTATCTCGCGGGCTATAATATCAAATTTGACGATAGTTGCGGATAGTTGCAGTGATAGAATGACATAATAAAGACTTCATATTTGACGGCAACGTGAGAACGAGTTTGCGCGAAACGAGCACACCGCGAAATTGCAACGAAACGAACCAGGAAGAGAACGAAACGCGTATTCCGCAACGACATCGCGCCGTGTATTAAACATGACGAAATAAACGTATGCGACAAATATTTCGCCATTGAGTAACTTTCCGCAGTTGCAGCGCTATCAACATCGAGAGATTTAGACGAATTGCGTCGGGGCTCAATTCAAGTGCTCGCTTGCATAACGCCCGGGATTACTTAACCGGGGATTAAGTCCTCGAAATCCCTGAGACAAGCCTTATTAACGGTCGCACTAAATAATGTTACCGAAGTTAACTTACGTGCAAGAGAAGCATGGATTTATCGATATACTTATCATGCGATGATTTATCACTTCTCTCAGTAAACGATGGTAATTCTTATGATTCATTATAGCTGTTTACCATTTTTAATTAGATAAATCCAAGTAACTCTTTCATATAAGTCACGTATAGAAATTATCAGTTGTAGAAATTATGAGATGCTGCTTTGCTTTAATCTTGAGGTGCACTAAGAAAGTCATGTAGATAGAAGTCATTATAGAGACTAAACATTATGTCACACCATAATAAAGTAAAATATCATTATTGGAGCTCAAATTATAAATAGAAATAGCAACAGAGAGAGAAAATCTGTTGCGTTAAAAACAAGGACATTAATTTTCTTTATGTCAAAATTTAATAATTATTATATTTTCCTGCTCGTACAATTTCAAATATTGATTTTTAATATCACGATCGCTCATAACGTTGTATCGTTATACTTAGCGAGGCAACGAGAAAAGTGATCGAAAATTATCGTGCCGACACGTATCGATAGTTATCGCGCGAGCGGATTTTATACCGGCTGACATTGAAATCGAAGGTTGCGCGCGATCTAAAGTGGAGAACGGCGCATCAATGTTTTTTTTTTTCTTTTTTACATCCGATGCAACACAAAGGCGTTTCTAGGAGTCACGCACCACGTTGCGAAAATAGCGCTACTGCGATATTATATCTTACAGTAATATTCCATTGTGACGTAACGTGCTATTTGTATTCCTATGGTGAACAGTCAGAGAAGAGATAAACGTCCCCCTTCCCCCGTTCCGTTTCATTTATAATATATAATACATGATATCTTTGAAGCGCGTGAATAGATATGATTGTTCTCCCCCTCTCTCTCTCTCTCTCTTTCTTTCGAAAATATCTCGATTTGCAATTTATTTATATAAATTGCAAATCGAGAATGCATTGCATTAAAAATATGCTGAATAAAACAAATTTATAAATATATAGTGTTTATTTTTCAGATTAATGAATCTGATAAAGATAATGAATATCTAAATTTTTTCAAAACAAAAACAATATTAGCTTCTAATTCAGCGATTGTTATGTAATATGCAATATAATGATATCACAATGATTTACGCGATTAATCGCGCTATACAAACTCAATGCGATTAACTAAGAATTACTAAAAAATTGTGGCAAATAAAGAAATTAACATAGTCGCTCTTTGCATCGCATAATGCAAAAAATAATGGACATTAAATTTTATTATTAACTATAAAAGTAATCAGTAATTCAAATTATAAATAACTTATTAGATAATGTTAGGGCAATAAACAGAGTTATCATTAAAAGACTTTGCGATAGCAACAAAAAGTGCTATCCAACTAATGCGTGGCTAATTATGTATATGCAATCTGTTTTAATTGCATCAATGTATTACTCGGGAGCTACTTGTTTAATGACATTTCAACGTAAATGTCTCGATCGGGATAATTTCCCGAGGATTCGATTAAGCGACGGCTGAAATGCAAGTGCCCCAAATTAAGATCACCCGAAGGAAATTGTCGTAAAAGTGAGAAGATGCGGCAAGAAAGAAACAGTCGGCCAGTTGATCGTCTCGCGAAAGAAGCAGACAGCGCGCGTGCGATATTGCGCAGCGCTCTCGGCGCGTAATGATGCAAAAACACGTCTCCCGCAAAGCCCCGCGTGCGCAATTGCGGCCGCGGTTGCACTTTTCGGTCGCACCGCAATTTAGCACGACCTAAATGAAGAAACTAAATATAAACGCGCTAAGGCTAAAGCGACACCCACGTGCGCATCCCTGAGGAGAGGGAGAGCTAGGTTGACACGTTGGTTTTCCCGGACGGTTCTTTCTCCTTCTCTCTCCCTCTCTCTCTCTCTTTCTGTCTTTCTCTCATTGCAATGTATTCTCGGAGTTGCAGTTGGAAAAAAAGAAATTCGTGTCGATTCGACGAAAATGTCGGGGCGGAGACTGCCTCTCGGCTTACGTCTGAGATGTATTTAGAAAACTGCGACGTCAAGTTAAAAACCGCGCCGTCTCGTAAATCTGTGACTCTGAATCGCTCTATGTTTAAAAGGAATATAACTCTGAAGATTTAACATTTTCTTTTTTTTACTAAGGTACTAAAAATTTGTAAATAAAATAAAGATCAAGATCATAAATTATTATTTTATAATAAGTATTTATTACCGAAGTCTTATATAAAACACAAAAAGAATTATTTTATTTTTGTCCTTTTAAAATAAATTTTTGTATAATTATTATTTGGACACATAGAAAAATGTTCAATATTATTATTATAAAATTGTCTTATTTTTAATTTTTATCGAATAAATATAAAACAAATTCTATTTCCCACGGCTATGCACATGTTAATGCGCATCTTAGTATTACGAGATTTAATTATGGCTATGCCATATCCAATATTTTGTATATTAGACGCATAAGGTTGTCACGGTTAATAACTTCTCGCGCACATAAGCCGGAAGAGATCGTACCTACAACTACGTGCCGTCATATCACCGCGCGGAATTAATTTTCGCAGCTCGCGAAAGGCACGAGCGAGAGAGTAAGAAAGAGAGAAACCGGAAGAACGAGTCGTCCGAGACGAACCGTTTACTGCTAGGCTCGGCGAACAGCCCGAATCCGATGCGATAAACACAAGCAAACGCGAAGATAAAGCGTAAAATTAATGACAAAATTGTTATTGCATTCGTATTCGAAGCATATCGATGTATAAATACGAAAGGTTTGACATTATGACCTACCGAAAATGTGAGCTTATCTTTTGTCTTTATAACTGTCGATGTATTCCTGAATATAAAAATCTTTTCCGTAAATTTCCTATTTGCTTGCGATAGCTTTTTGGCCAGTCGAGTTATTAAGATAAAAGTCTGGCAATAAGCAAAATACTTTACGCTGAAATCGTATAGCTATCGTATAGCTTTGACCTAAAAACAGATAAAGTAAGGAGTAATAAACTCATAAAATAAAACAGTATAGTAAAGCGTCAAACAAATGTGATTATATCAATCAAGTTTCTCTTTAATTCATTTGTTTGCAAAATGATATAAGTTTTTGTAGTTTGCATTTGATCGTGGTATCGAGGTATTGGAATAACCAGTAAAAAAATATGCAGATGTGTCATTTTATCTACTCTGATTTTTTATAAATATTATGAATAATGTTTCTATATATAAATATTCTTTTATAAATATATCTAGGTTTCTTAAAATTTTTCAGAAAATAATTCGATAATCGAACTGATTTGTATTGTAAAATGTTTTATGCCGACGGTAATATTGCAATGATCAACGCTGATTACTTTGAAATACCTTTTCTCTTCTTTCTCTTCGTGAAATAGAATTTTATATATATCTCAAAAATCAGGTGTGAATATAAACGACACGTCAAAGATATATATTATATATAAATGATACCGAGTAAAAAATTCTTAATTAGCGCTCGAAAAAATCTCTCAAACCAAAAGAATTCTATATATCCCAGTGAACTTTCTTTCTTACAATCAAGAAAATTCTCGTCCGTTTGATGGATTGATTAAATTAGCGATGCTCCGCTTCGCACGCAAGCACGCGCGTACGCAACGACGCACCTGCGAGCGGCTGCGGGCACAGCCAGTCTCTCGGGACGAGGTCCGGGTGTCATTGCCCCGTGTGCCGCTCCGTCTAGTATAGAAGGTACAGGAATAGCAAGGCTCAATCCGGCGATCGGCTTAGACGCGCTGCGCCGCTTCGTCGCATCTGCGCGCGCGACCGCAAACGCAATTGCGTCGCCGGCAGCAGTTGCGTGTCCTGGCCGGCGAAAGTAAGACATCGATCACCCCCGATCGTACGAGATCCTAAGCCGGGTAACGAACCGCCTCTTTGGAAAAAAAAAATCGCCTCGCTGCCGACGCGCGGGAAAAATCACACGTGTCGTGATCGCAAACGCAACCAACATGATTTATCGCGCTTACCGAAGAAACCTCATCCCAATTCATCGCGGTTCATCGCGAGAGACATGTAAAAAATATTTATTGCAGTAATAACAGACAAATAATGTGAGATTATCTTCATAATTGCTAATGACTGGAGATAAGTCTCGTTGCAAATAAAGATTTATTGACTCGCAAAATTTTATATAAGTAATCTGATAAACTACTCACACAGATTATGTGTGTGTGTGTGTGTGTCTCAAGTTACATTAGATAAGATTCACTGACTCATTGTTTTTAAAAGGCGTTATTGTATGCGCGCGTCTAGAGATAATTACTTTAAACGATTATTTAAAAAAAAAAAGTTGATATAAGCCAAGATTTTTGAAGAAAAAAAAACCGCTTAATTTATTATGTCTGTCATCATTTTATATATCATACTTTCATACTATAATTTTATATGTCATACTTATTGAATTAAAATTTTTTTTCTTTCACATTTACTTCTGAGTCCTTTTACAAATTATTGTTCAAATTTTTTAAGCCAGATCAGTGAAATTTTGTGATTATTCTCAAGATAATCTTAATCTAGATGAAAACGATTAAGCGTGATTCATAATCTTCAAGCCGTATTATTTAATACTTGACTTAGACTTATATTACTGCCAGTATGATACATTGTACATTATTATTACAAAGAAATCTGGCACTAAATTTTGATCTGATCAAAAAATGACGAACAATACAATTCAGAAACATGGCGCAAAGTGTGACAGATCGTCCCCTGCGGTGCTTTACGGCTGCTCGTAGAAATACCGCCGCCGAGAGCGATAAATCAATCACGGTTTACAGTGGTTAACCCATCGAATACGCATCGATTTTCGATGAAATATGATTCCCGTTAACATTCCGTGGCCTCAAAGTGAATTCGCAGGAAGCACGCGATTTACAATGCGCGTTTCCATTGTTACGCCTCCATCCATCGCGTAAAACGTTCATTACTGTCAAAGGCATATGTACGATACGGCATTCAAGTAACTGAGATTAAATGTCATCGATAAAGACCCATCGTCGCGTGTGATATTAAAAATCAAGTTCCATTTACACTCATTAGTATAAATGATGTGTATTCCATTTATCTTTATTGATAAATCAATTCTTTATTAGGAGTTGAACGATCTTCGATTCTTTTGTTATAATTATAGCTACATATATCCAGCTGTATCGTAGATAGAAATAATTAATTATGATCATAAAATTATTTGATCTTAACTTATCATAATCGATATTATTTTAATGTTTTTTGCAATGCGAGGCTCACACCCAAATTAATTAATCAAGAATATTTGATTTTTATTTATCTACCTAAACTTTATATATTATTGGCATTTTTATTTTCATACATTATTTATATATATGTTAGCGCGAAAGTTTTCAAAGAATATCTTATAAGCCTCTTCTCGTCATAAATTTCAATTTCCTAGTATTTTGTTGCGAGATAGTCAGTTTTCACGGTGACTTGCGCCACGATGTTCGCCGTCATGACAGCAATAACGCCGCACAATACGACGTGAAAATGACTCTTTACTGTCGGACGATATGTGTCCGAAGGCTACGAGGAACATGACAAGCGATACTTCACCGTTCTTCGCGGGACAATCGCGAGTGCATCGTCACACCGGTTAAAAAGGTCGAGATTAGATATCAACGGTAACAATAAACACGTCTCCTTCTTTTAATCGAGCAGTTTTGTATGTCAAAATAGATGATTAATAAATCCTTAATTAATCACATTGGATCGTAGCCTTATTATTCGCGTAATTTTGTACTACATTATAATCACTAAATTAAAAGTCAATAATCTCATACAATTTTTACTTTAATTTCATACAAATAAATTTATTTTATCAAAGTCATTCTCTTCACCCAAGATACACTCAAAATAGATGGGGGGTCATCGCGACGCTAATACCTTTTCGATATGATTAAACTCGACAGTCACCAACTGCTAATGGCGGTTGATAGTTCGATTTCATATAATAAACATATATGTTTCGCCTCGTCACTCTCGGCCACCGGATAACGCAACGCGATATCCGTCGTAAGGGTTATAATAGTTAAGATTTATGTTAGCCTACACAACCGTAAACAAGTGTTGACTCCGTTAATGTGCCCACCGTTATAACACGCGATCGTCGAATTTATCCAGAAGAATAACGTAGAATGAGGATGGCGAATAAATCGATGGAAAAAGGATAGACAGAGAGATAGACCCCTTGTATTACGAGCTAAAACAAACTGTATTAAAACTATATTGTGGATATGATCGAGCGACTGCAATCATCGCGTGACGATAAAACGCATTGTTCGAGAGTTCTTCTTTTCTTATCTAATAGATACCTCGAGAGAGAAAGAGAGAAACGATGGATTGTTCGTCGATCGATAGATTGACAAGCCATCGTGCATTCTCATGCCACGCAATTAAACTCATCGCCGTGATGCGATTGCATTGTAATAGCCTTGTGTATACATATAATAGAATGTTATATTGTAGCGCGATTCCGTGTGTAATCCCGACAGCGGAGAAAATTTATTGCCATTTCTATAATTGAAATCTGTCTATTGACTCTCCATCGCGTAGAATAGAGGCGAAGGAATGCACTTTGAGACACGCACGAAAGTGAATCGTAGAAGCGACGCTACGAGAGAAAGGACCGAGTCGGTTTTGCTTTCGCTCGTCGTTCGACTCGGGTCGACTGATTGCGATTGATGGTAGGATTAAGCGGCGTACAATGAGACTCGCCGCATTGAAACTCGATTGGAAACCTCCTTCTTCGCCAACATTCTACAATGATAACCGTCCTCGCCTTCTCTGTGCGTTTCCCGGTCACATTTGTGCCGCTCATCCTAACTAGAATAGAACGATATTAATAACCGTAACGCTTTCGCGGTTAATATATTATACATACGTATCTTCCAACATTTTATATAGTGTTTATAATAAACGTGCGGCAAAAGGGTTAACGCGCATCAAAATTTCACGCATTTAACTGAACAGCGAAAGTAAATACTCGGTAAAAGATCCTCGCAAATCATGCATAATTAAAAAATAGCGCGTAAAAATTCTAATATTTGTAGAAAGAATTGCAAATGTGTGTAATTTTTTTCAATATTTTTAATATAATTGTCTTGTAATCAAAAGTCATATCTCTATGACAATTAATAATCATATTTAATCGCAACATGAAGAAAACTTTCTTTCTAATTTTATAATAATTTAATGACTATCGAGCAGATAAAAACGTTAATTACGTCGTTTTTTATTATTATTATCATTAATGTTTGCAAAGAGGTGGCTTCGATACGACTGTGTATATAAGGTATTCTATGACTTTAGGTGTAAGCTTCTTAAAGCGCCCCGAGACAATCCTCCGACATGCATCAAGGAACACTTCTTTACAATCTTACAAGTTCCGACGACGCTTTAGCTTATCTGGCACTTGGAGGGTCTTTGATCGATCTCCCCCGCGCGAGGCGTGGGTGCCCTAAGAGGGCACGCATCTAAGAAATGTAATCTCGTTTAAGAGGTTGTAGCGTTTCTACGACCTCCTACCTCTAATCTTCCCGGTGACGTTACGAGGCAATGCCTCCTCCGGCGCGATAATCCTCCTCGGCCGCGTATCTTGCGATTGAGAAAAGAAAAATTCCCACGACAATGGCACCACCTATCCGGGATATATCTCGCGAGCCGATCGTTTCGCAGTTCCCCTTTGTTCCCCGATTGGCTTTTCGCCACTGTTTACTGCCAATTGAGAAACGTAAAAGAGAGCCCTGAGAGAGTATTAGAGCGCGAAAATGGCCGAGTGTAAACATGTCGAAATGAGTCGTTTTATAGGTCGAGTATTAACCGGCGACGTCGTCGCAAGCAGAGTCGCTATTTATAGGGTAACTGACTACACGTATTTCCTCCAAGTAAGGTACACGACTTTCGTTGTTCCGTGTTTCAAACAACTGGCGTGTATTCAGAATACTAAATAAAAACTGCATATATAAAGTGATATATATTCTCTGAGAGAAAATAATAATTTTTTAAGTATTCTTCATAAGATACGAATATATGTATATCACTATCTTTCAACAAATTCAGCAATCAATCTAGATTTCATAAAAAGAGAGAGAGTGAGAGAGAGCATCTCCTATCTTATTAATATTTTTTACATATTACACATTATCAAAATTTGAATCAAAACCACGCATTTGCTCGCGCTAACAAAACGTACAGTCTCTCTCTCTCTATCTCTTTCTTTCTCCCTTTTCCGAGAAATATGATTGGAGTATTTTATTCGCCAAGTACATGTGGATAATCCTAGACAGGATCGAGCGATCGAACGGAGATAGAGAGCTCGCTACGTCCTAAGGGCAGAAACCGCCTCTTCGCGCGGCTATCCGTCCTTCGCCTCCTACTCAGAATGCGGCGATCGGGACCGATATTATAGTGATCTGCGCTACCGAGCGCCGAAGGATCTATCGATCGGCGCGATCTACGAGATCGGGTGGCTGCTGATTCACGGCACCGTATTCCGCGGATGCGCGCCCGCGCGCGAAAGCAGAGGATGGTAGTAGCCAACGATAGGATAACTATAGCCCTTGGTAGCCGCCAACATCCGAGTGACATGCCCTGCTCCGCGAGAAGCCTCAGATTGCAATACACGTTGCTATATACGAGTACCTGGCAGATTATAAGCACGTGAATCCCGTATAACTACATAATTTTTCCACGCACATTGGAAATCGATGGCTTATAAAATTATAGACGTTGCGCGAGTTACACTTTTAAATCGCTCGGTGTTATTCCCCCAAAAAAAGAAAAAGAAACTTATTTTGTTTGTTGTAAATATTCTATCTGTAAAGTTAATAAAAGCTTCTTAGAATCGAGTAAAATTTTAAAGATATATTTTGGATGCTAATAATTGGTATAACGTAGCGTATCTCGGTTTTGAAAAAAATAAAAAATGAAAAAAATCTTCCATTTCTGAAGAGAACAGTTTTCTTTTGATTTTCTAAATATTAATTTCATTGTGAAATGCACTCTTTTTATATTGAATTATACAATTCAAAAATATCTACGATTAATGCTAAAATATTGGCTAATATTACAGTCATTTTTCCTCAAATAACTTTATACAATTGTATTTTATTAAATATGTAAAGTAAAAAAAGTTTATTAATACATTTACATCGTGTTCTTGTAATAACACGGCTAATATGGCATATCGTAAAGAAGAAATATGATTTCTCTACCAAGGCACACCCAAACGTTGCATTCTATTTACAGTACTGATGTAAAAGAAAGATAGAGACTCGCAGAAAAATACGAGAAAAGAGGAGTGAGATCGCAAACCGAAGGAAGCAAGATCATTCCTATGCACGCTATGTAACGATCGATCACCCATCATCGACCATGGCAGCGCGATCTCCGCAACCAGATTATGCGTTCCTATATATATCTACCTACTACTACCTACCGTTCTTTACATCGTTCTAGATTAATACGTGGTCTCAAAGTCAACCAACACGCACACGTGTTTCGTGCGCGAGAGAGCGTATTTCGACATCTACTTGTCAAATCCGTATGATAAGGCTATCGAAATAACATCTCTTACGCGAATTATATTCTATTCACGTAAATAAAATTTTTTTCTATTCAATAAATTTTTTCTTCAGAGCCTCTCATGTGTGAAAATTGTATAATTATGTGATATTAAATACCCAATCTATTTTTTTTTCTTTTTCTTTTTACTTGATGTCGCTTTAAATGTTACCATCTTTAGCAAATCAATATTTCAAATATATTTAATTGCCCACGTTATTTAACATACATAAATTTTACATTATATTAAAACTAAATTAAATCTTTCTAATTCACATGCAAAATCATTTTTTTCTATTTAAATACGCTTTTTTCTATAATAAGGCAATAAATTATTTCTAAACAAGTTATGTGAATTTAAAATATAAAAAAAAAGGGATACGATAATATTCCTAAAACACATCAAGCCAAATAAAAATCGCGAAACTAAGTTTTGTATTTTTCGTGACACAATGATATTCTATAAAGATATGCTCAAATTATAACGAATAAAGATGAATGTCGCGAGTTAAAGCGCCTTATCCCTGTCGCCATAATCTCCAGCGCGATTTCTATTTCTGATCGAAGAATATGTTCACAAATGGCTAGAAAGATTATGCAATTTCGATCGACTGAACCGGTTGCTCGGGTTGCTTGTTCGTTATAATAAACACGCGCGCACGCATACATATATACACGGTATTCATCTCAAATGTTATTTTGCATTATATGAGTGTAAATAACGGCCGATTTCCCTCTACCTCCGATTACCCCGACGGAAGATATAGATGCCCGCAATCACTGCGATCGTCTATCGTGAATGTAGCTGATAAAACTTCATTATTCTACGATACATAACGCGAGAAAAAAAGAGAGCAGGTTTTGCATCCGTCGAATGTGTACGACTGGAATTTAACGCGTGATTCGTCGACAACATTAATAACGGTAACGATGCTGTAATCGGGAACACGTTCGTTGAACGTAAAAAGCACAGGCAGGTAGAATAAACGAGAGTAAGAACGGATGACTTCGATACAGAGGAAAGAGAAACAGAACTTTAAAAAATTCGTAAACCGGCCGTAAGTGGGAAAACACTTATATAACGAAATACATAAATTCCGACTCGACGAACGTAACAAGAAATATAAAAAAATACATTTATGATATAATATTTGTAATAAATATTATTACAAAGTAACGTTAAAAAAATACAAGTATTTTTCATTTAAAAAATTAACTATAGAATCCAGTGACAAAATATTTGATCACAAATATAAATCAATCCCAACACACTGCTGAGACAAATAACAAATGTCATATAAAATCGTTAAAAAAGAAGAGGGAAGGGATCTTATTAAACCCCCAATTTTTAAAATCCAAATTTTCTCGAAAACGTAAATTCGACAGAAAAGAAGTTTACGTTCTCGACGTATTTTTTACGCAAAATGTCCCCTTTTTTAATTGTAGTACGCTCTGTATACGGGGATCTGGTCGTACTGTTTTAACGCCTGGCGGGACAGACGGGATAAATCGCTGATGAGACAGCGGCGGCGAATTGTTCGGTATCGTTTTGCCATGCGCGATGCGAGATCTCAGTAACACGCAGCCGCCCCACGCTGTTGCCCCCGACGCGCCATGGGTGCAAATCGTTGCCCGACACCCCGTACAAGGAGCCGAATGAGATGAGAGAGAAGATTATACGGTATGAACCAGCAGGCAGGGGCATCCTGTCCATCAAGGACGCCTTCTATCTCGCTGGCTCCACCTCGTGCTTCACTCTCCCTCTCCCCGGCCCTTCGCCACCCTCTGTACCCTCCCGCCCCTCCTGTCCTCTTTCCTCTTCTGGTCGACCGTCCCTTCGTCATTCTTTTTCACTGTTCATCCGCTGTGCGCGGACACGTCGCAGCAACCTACTACCTTGTATTACTCAAAAGTTATTTTTCTCCCGGCACACGCCCTTACTTCATGCGGGATGAAGATAAACCAGGAGAACATTTCTGTGACTAGTCTATGTTGCATGCTTCTCTAAAAACCTTACTATCATTAAGAATTGAAGAAATATACAAAGAGATTATGTATTTCGTTAACGAAAAAATAGATGCCTCGATCTTTTCAATCTAATTAAATTAAAACAAAGCGTCTCTCTTTTTCTAAAAATTGCCCTTTACATCTAAGTTATATGTGTAAAACTGTGTATTGTATATAAATATTATTATTGTATATAATCACACTAATTTTTTGCCTTTTTATACGATATTAATCAAGATTTATTTATTTATTGAAGAGACACGCGTTATGTTGTGTTTGATTATGTTATTGATGCAGGCAAGATTTTTAATACTTATATAAACTGCAATGTTTCACTACTTGCACATTTTGCATGACAATAATCGACGATGTGAGAAATGACGCGCGTCACACAAACTAATTCCATTATTTATACTTAATGGAAAATGATAGATGTACGAGCCGCGTCGCGCTTTTGTTCGCATCACGAGCTATCATGTATTTTGAGCAGGGATACGTTGCGGATCCAACGTATCGATTAGGGAAAAGGCGCCACATCGCGAGAGAGGATTAACTCTGCGAGCAACACGTCCTGCAAGATTTGTTCATAGAGAGCAACGAAGGGAAAAAGGTGGGTGCCGCGATTAGTTTTACAAATCTATTCGACCGCTATCGGATAATTCATTGCGCTTCGGTTGATTCAAGGTAACCGATCGATCGCTGCTCGTGATTCGATTTGAATACGTCGATATTCTCTCGCATGGAAATTGAGTGAAGGCGATCGAATCGTTGAATAAAGATAGAGAGCATTATTAATGAGACGACCATTTTATCTCCTTTTTTTAATTTACGGTCTTGAAAAAAGGTGATACAGAAAGTTAATACAAATACATTACGTATACATTCTTGTATTTAATGATGCAAATTCATTCTTTTCTGCAAAAATTAAATTTAGAACATTTAATATTGAATATATCGATAATTCAGCTTTTAATTAAAACTATCTAATGATCTTAAATCTAATGATATTAAATCCATTTAAAATACAGAATTTTAATCTCAGAATAAAAATCTATTATCTATCTGCAATGTTTTTCTACAACTCTCTCTCTCTCTCTCTTAACATCTTAAAATCCTTCAATTATTAATTGTTTATAATTGAAAGATCGATATATTGTAAATTATCTCCATAAGTTATTCTTTTAAATTCAGCTTTTTAGTATTCGTGACTCGGATAAAGCAATAGGTCTTGTCGAAAAGCACTTGAGAATCTCCCGTTCAAAACAACTTGTCTAATTGTGACCTTACGATTCCAATTTCTAGTCAAACGACCAGCGCATTTGGTGCTTTCCGCTGGCACTGAGAGAATTGTAAAGAGAGTCGATTGATTATAAGAATGTCGCGCGTCGTATGTGGCATGCTGCGATTTTCATTTTGATGTTTTTCAACTGCCATCTTGGCAGTAACGGATATATTTATAGAATGCCGGACGCACGCGGGGATTCCGTATTCTGTCGACGGGCTATTGTCAACGAGATGCGCTCTCAAGTCACGACACTTGAAATTCACTGCTGCGCATTCCAATCTACGCGAGTTGACTGAATCATTGCAGAAATATTTACTGCCGCAACATTTCTTCGTAAACATTATTAAGCAATGACGGCGCCAGAAATATTTTTGCGAGTATTAACGCAATCCTTCTTGGATGATCTCTGATGTGTGTGTGTGTGTGTGTGTGTGTGTGTGAACGCGACTTTTAAAAAAATATTAAATATTCACCCTGATTGTTTTTTTATAGAGAGTAAAATTTTATCTATGAAATATGATTCATCAACTCAATTAATATCAGAATAGGTATGTTCGACAGTATATAAATAAATTATTCCTTATCTCCACAAATATCAAAGTATTTTTTAAAAATGAAAAAAGCGCAATAAATATGCCACAATTCTATTCTCAAATATAAGAATATGTAACATTTAACTGTTTGTCACATAAGAAGAAGCGTATCTTATTGCTGTTTGTTAACACACAGCAATAAAAAATAAAATATTAAAATAAAATCACTTAAAAAGTGAAAGACGCCTCCAAATTCCGACGAATCATTTCAGGAAAAGAAAGCTACTGAACTTTTTATGTTTGATCAGCTCGCTTCGCTGTTCCTTTCACGATTCATCGCCGAGGAAGCGACGACGCGGTGAGGAGAGCAGCAAGAGGAAGTGTAAAACAAACTTGTCATTTTACATTCGTTGCGCGCGGCTCGTTTTTGCAGGTAGCGCGAGCGGCATACAGCAAGAGAGTCACTTAACTCCTATTACTATTCCAGGTGAGCCATCGGGGAAAGGGAGAGAAAGAGGGGAACTACCGGGACGCACATTCGTGGATGCGCTCGTATCTACCGCGAACGCAGCAAAGATAGGGGCAAAGATAGAAAACGCGTCGGCGCTCATGAGGACCGGCAACTCGACTTGATAACGTCAAATACACATGGCTAAACCTGGAAAATTCACGACGCAATTAGCACGGTCCAGCGAGAATCTCGATTTAATGTCCATTCGCACCGTTACGATTGTACGTTATTGCCTAATCCTCGTACCGCGGCGCCGATCGTTCTGATAATTCTCGTCCGAAGAAGCAAACTCGAGCGACATTATTCCCGATTAAAAGCGGAGCGCCAGAAGCGCCCACGCAAAATATCTGGTATTTGCTGATATAGCGTGTGATATAGGGGATACTTCGCGATTAAAATTAAAGAACTTTCAAGATTTTTCAATCGCTGTAAAATATTTAAAAAAAAATAGAATTATATATACATGATACAAAGTTTTTCTTGTCTTTTTTTATGCAATTTGTCGTCATTAAGCGAGATTGGAAAAATTGAGAGGTAAATTTGTTCGCGCGGGATGACGAAACGCGAACACAATTGGAAGCGGATTTGAAAAGCCACGTCAATCGATAACATGTCGCAGAAAACGATCGTTAATTAACGTCATCGTCCATAGTTCGCTGGATCGCGAAGTCGAACGACGATCGTTCGTCTCGCGACGTAATCCCGAGGAACGAGAAAGCGAATAAACCGGAAGGGAGAGGACGCGACCGACGAGGGGGAGCGGAGATAAAAACGGAGGTAATCGCTTGTGAAACAACGCCTAGTTTCGCGATTGGTTCTGCCTGAATTGTTAGCGTTTATTCTCGAACGGTTGCGGCCGAGGCCCGTGCCCTTCATGGCCGCAATCACGAGACTCGCCGCAAACGCGCGATTAGGCGACCGTCCGAAATCGGTACAATCGCGTAGAAATCACGCCGAATCTTGCCTGTTACATTCGACAACTAAGATACTACATTCACAATAGAATCATTGTATTACAGAAAATAAATGCATATGTAAACAGACAGTATCTCGAGCATTATTCACGTGTCGCGTGTAATAGAGAGAGGCAGTAACCAAACAATGCGAAAATTGAGCGATGAAAAAAAATAAAATGAAGAAAAATCTAATCTAATGTATAATAATTGCGAAAGAAGACTATTACATATCTTCATTTTCATAGGAAAATTTCTTTAAAATTTTTGAAGGCTAACGAAAACATTTTTCACATTATCGTCGAAATTTTATATATCACTGTAGAATTTTCATAAAGCGCGAATAATAATAAAACAAATAGAACTTCGTTATATCTCTTCGAATACGACGATACTCGTGATAAACATTATCCCGTTTCCTAATGACGGTATTCGTTCGCGGTATCGTTCATTAGGGATCTAACGAATACCTCTAGAGTCTCAATTTACTCTTGTAACACTTCGAATACTTTGACGACAGCCGCGGAAGCTAATAAAAGTCAGACGATCGTTAAGTTACGCGATTATTTCTGCACAAGATAATTCGCCGCGATGACGGCAAAGTCGGTAATTCGAAACGCAACGGTTACGTAACTGCAACTAGCGAGAAGGAAGCGATGTATGCGCACCGCGATCATCGTAAAGGTGCACTCATAAAACTGAGTGCCGTTGAAAAGAGAAAAAAGAGCGCCAGGAGAGAAAGAGAGAGAGGAAAAAAAAGAAAGAGAAGCAGAGAAAGACGAAAGGTTTTTTACGATCCACCATTTCGGTCGCGAGACTCGTCGCGATTATCAGTGCGAACCGCTCATCTTTCTTAATTTATCAGCGACAGGTGGCAGACCCGCAGGCATTCGTTACGATACCGGTCCAAAGATGATTTCGCGGACGGGTTACAACGTCAAAATGTGAAAGGGATATGTCGGTCACGTGAGCCGGTACCCTGTTTCATTCAGAGCCTTCTTTTCCAGTATCGCTGCTTCGTAAAGCGGCCGCGATAAGATTGCCATGCGAATTTATGCGGTATTAACGGTAGCGTGAAAGCAACAAAGATGCCATCGCGTTCTGTGCGCCATTTATTAAAGGCCTCTTTGCTCTCAAATATTCGCAAAATGATATTCACGAGATAAATCCAAGTCAATATCGGTCAATAAATAATTTTTTTGGGGTATACAGTATATATTTTCTTTAAAATTTACTTTTTCATCTAATTTATATATACGTGTTTGTGTGTATGTGTGTATATTTATTAAATTCGCCAGGTATATAAATTATTTTATCAATTATAAAATAATTCCGTATATATATATTTATTTATTTATGACATAAATAAAAAGTTTTTAGATTATTGTTAAAAAAAAAATCTCGTAGATACATATTTCAATTGTAAAATTAATAACTTATTAACGAATTATAAAAAACACTCGCGAGAAACTCTCGCGGTCAGTGATCGCAAATAATTATATTTCAGCACCGAACAATTGTAACGGAGACACACAATCGCTCTTACTTTCGGTCGGAAGTAGTTTTCGCAATTCGAGATAAGGGGGCGGCTACATCGGTCGTTCGCAAGAGAGTTGGTCTTAATAATTTGCGAAGAAATCTCCACGCCTTTCTCTTGTCTCCATTTAAGTCGCAAGGCGATGAAATGGAGCAGGAAGTGCCTTCGCGAAGCCTGAGAACCGTTTATCTGGCAGTTTCCTGCTCCGCAACCGTCTGCAATTTTCTATTCGTTGCTAAAATCGTGTCTAGAGTGCGTCTAAATAGTCGGTCCGCTCCTTATTTTTTGCCTTCGTCTGCAAAAAGATTGACCCCATCTCGAAATATTATCGATCGCGCCACGCTTTCCTTCTTTATTCGATGCAATTCCGATAAGAGAGTATTCGCGGTACATATAAAGTTTCGATTAAATATTCAAATTTGCAATACTGAAATTTGTGTGAACGAGTATGAAAGGATTTTAGTGAGAAAATCGTAAAGTAAACGAAATTCACTTCAATTTCAAGTGAATATATTCAAGTGAATATTCTCCCATGAGAAGAGATACAATCATTCTTAATTTTGGTATTATATTACCTTCTCTCTAACATACAATTCACATCCGAAAAATTTTGCTGAAACAAAGAGCAAAATTGAGTAATTTTATTGCAATAATTAATTACGATAATTGTTATGCCGAGTGTGTACAAATGTATAGCGAATCAACTTGAATTACCTAATAAAGTTAATATGACGATGAGCTAATGAATCGGCTAATAAAGAGTTTACAAGGTCAGAGAGATACACGTCGTAAAAAAAAAAAAAAGAAAAAAGAATCACGCGATCCATTTTCATTCAACATCATCATTCGACATTGTGCCTACGCGACTCCGATTGTACAAACGACGAGTGTGCAACCCGGTGTCACGTATAACAAAAGAAGAAACTAGATTCCTTCTCGCGTTACACAATGTGCGTGTGCGTCAAATCACGTGGGAACGCGTGAGGTAGGCGAACGCATTGCGTGTCTCTTCTGCATCGGTAAGAAGATACGGTAACCCGGTATTTACCGATCATATCTGACTTGGGAAATCACCACACAGATACCCAAGTATTATCTGCAAATTGGTTTTATGAAAACTTCGCAAAACATAGACGTTTATAGTTTCAATTTCTAATATCGTATAACGTTTTATATATGTATACAGGAATAAAAGAATAGAGAATTCAATAAAATTTAGAAATATGCACATTCATATAATCAGTTTTACATTATAATTCTATTTTGAAATTCTCAAGTTTCAGAAGTTGAATTTCCCTTTTCTGAATATAAAATATTTCTTTTTAATTTTTCCAAAATTTAATTTCGTGAAACTGCATTCTTTTTTTTTTATTATTAAGAGGTTCGAACACAGAGAAACCGTACTATTTTTTTTTTCTATAAAAACGACTTGTGCACGGAAGACCACACGAGAGTCAAAGTTTTTCACTCGGTCGGGGATCGAAGCGGACTTTCAGGTTCTTTGGGACCGGACGAGGAGAAAAGACATCGACCTCGTAACAGAGACGCGCTCAAGGTTCCCGACGGGGCATAATCTCCTTACGCTACCTTTATCACGATGACGTGCCTCTGCCCGATGCGCGAGGGGGCCCACAAGCAGTATACTCTCTGCAGGACCACGCACACTTTCTCCAATTTGTCATCAACGCGGCGACGGCAGCGGGGCAATATATCGCGATATTAATTAATCTTGCGCACATGCGCGTCCTCCATCCGCGCGCTGTCAAATGCATGCCGATCGCACACGTGCATAACGCGCCGCTCACGTTTCACCACGTGAGATAACATGTCGGGAGCAGGTGGAAAGTTCTGCGCAACACAATCGCGTTACGACCGCGTTTTCGACCGGCACGAGGGACCTCGTGCCCGTAAATCATACGGAAATGAAAAGCAGCGCCCGCGAGACTCGACTTTAACCGAGCGATAGATCCTTTTTCCTGCATTTATTAAGGATACATGTCATGGAAACATATACCTTTCCCTAACATTTTCCGATTAGATTTATCGCTAATAAAACGATTCTGTATTGACGGGAGACAAAAACATACTAATTGTCGAATTATGATATCAAATTGCACATGCAATTTTATATTGATATTTATATGCCGCGAAATTATAAATAAATCAAATGTAAATTATCTAAATCACCGATCATGTGTCGAGATTCAAAACGAAACCTTCTGCTGTCGATTCTTACCGAAGACACGATACAAAATATCAAAATGTAGGACTACTTTCGAAGTCGGTTCGTGATAGTCGGTACGCTTTGAGGTATGCACCGCGCGGTCATTCATAGCGATGCACGTGCATCGAAAGGTTCGCGCGTGTATGTACGCCATGCGCCGACATCACCGTCGAGTCGGATAAGATCGGGGACAGGTGGAAAGTTCATGGCTCCTACGCGACACCCGCGATAGTTTGATCATGTTCGAAATTTCAGAGATTCAACTCAGCTCTCGGGGGATTAGAATTAGAAATTGTTACATTCGCGGAGATTAATAACAAAAATGGCTAAAGAGAATATGGGAATGTTCTCGATTATCACGGTGGTGTTGACTCCTCGATGCATACACTAATATAAATAATAAGTATCATCTTTTTAACTCTTTCAGCAACAAATTTTCAGATGCATCAAATTTAAAAAATTATGATTTGATAAGTGACTTTTTCTGTATTTGATTAATCTTAACATATTTTCGCATAGTCTGATATTCTAAGACTTTCAAATAGATTTTTAGTTTCAGAGTGGATTTTGTTTCAGAAATAATTTAAATATTTGATTATTCAACTGGATTTTTATTTTTTACGCGATGATGGATTGATTCATGCCACTTGTAATAAAACAGTTTGATTAATAAGAGAAAAAATAAGTAATATTTTATCCGCATTTTTTATAAAAGATATCACGCGCGCGTGTGAGTGTAGTGTGTAGTGTGTGTTACTTATGAAGCTTTTTATGAATATAAAATCTACGGTTCAATAAGAGATAAATTAGTAGACTATAATTAAAGACGGCGCGTATCAAACAACAAACGGGATATCTTAAAGAATCGAAAACCGTTTGCCATCGAACAGACACTTTTTGTCCAGCTTTGAAAAAAAGATCCTATCATCGATACCCGCTAGAAATTGATCTTCCAATTCATATAACTCGGCCTTTCATTTCAATACTATTCGATCTACTTCGCATTCCGTTTTCAGATCCAGTTTTAATTTAATCCCACGCAAATTTTAGAGTCAAGAAGGTGCGTTATATATTCCTACTTCTATAATACTTGCACAACTGAGTTTAATTATCTTAACCATGATTCGCGAAAAAATATATCACTTAGATTGTATATTCACTGATGTAATATAAATGCGTATATATTATATATTATTATTGTATAAAAGATATATAGTTATTATATAAAAAAGATTTTGCTTTTAAATAAAATGATTTTTTTCTCTCAACATATCGAATACCAACAGAAAATCTTCAAGATTAGAAGTATATAATATATTATATATATTATTTTTTACATAATCTAAAATAACAATATAAAAAAACAAAGCAATTTAAATTATACAGATTTTAAGGAAGTGTTGCTGCAATTATGTTCGCAACAATTTTTTAAATAATGAACAAACTAAAAAGCTTTCAAAAATTATTACCGCTGATAAGATGCAGAGAATACATTTCTGGCTTATTTTTTTATTCATCAAATATCTTTGATGAACGACGATGAGTCCACGAGTTTTTTTCGGATCGGTTCCAGATGCCAGAACGAACTGACTCTTCCGGCATCTTTTTTTACAATTACATAGAAGGACCACGGCGAATTAAGTCGATTACCGAGCACTTAATTGACGATTTCAGTCGCATTACCCGCGTCATAAACCGAAGAGTAACAAAATCTCGGAGTCGTGCATTTTCTTGCCTGCATTACGGTACACAGAGAACAGCGAGACGCGCCGTCTCATATTGTCGCGCCGAGAACGATAATCGGCTGTACGTTACGTCGACGAGCAAAGAGAAGGGAGGGGAGAGAAGGAGAAAGAAGGAAATTGTCCGAATGAATGACAAGGGATCGATACGAGAAATATCGGTTATACGCCACACACACATACACACGCCCACCTCCACACATCCTCCTTTCTCCCTCTTTACTCACTCCTTTTTTATTCCTACATTCCTTCCACAGCCCACTTGATCGACAGGACTACGCACCGCGTGTGTGCAAGCCCATATAAATAAACGGTCCATACATTATTTATAAATCGTTTATGCACCAACGGCAAGGTCAGATAAGATCTAAGGCCTGCCGAGAGCGAAAGAAAGAGATACGCCCGGTGTAATGTATGCGCGGGACTCTCTTACGAGGGTATTACAATCTTTGCAGAGTGACCTATCGTCAAGTCAAGCCTTTTCCAGGTCGTCGACGACGGATGGGAAAGCCTTAGGAACGAGGTCGAAGACGCGAAGGGATCGGTACAAGAGAAGTCGGACATGAACGCGAGTCGAGATACCGCGAAAGACGCTTCGAACATACTTTTAGATCGATCAGATAACTAAAAATGTCGTATAGAAGAATTTAAAAAATGATAAAGATGACTATATAAACATTCAGTGCGTGTAAAATATCGCGACGACATATCGCTGTGATGAAGTATCACGGCGAAAGAACGAGACAGAAAGAAAGAGAAAGAGGAAGCAGCGAAGCATCGAGACAACAAGACCGTCTCTCTCTCTCTCTTTCTCTGAGGCGGTATGTTAGGCCGATTCGATTGCAGATAATCATCCCCCGCGCATTGCATCGCATCGAACTTGATCGACTTATAAATCGGTGTTCGTATATACGGCACTTACATACGCGGCGACTCTTGTCCGACGAGATGAGTTATCCAATCGTGCCAAGCATAAACATGCGATTATACGAGGCAGCCCGCGGGTGTTATATCGATTGTAAAGAAATGCAAGGAATCGCACCGGTTGTAAAGAATGCCCACTAAATACAATGCAAACTAGGGATAATTCGAGTTACGATCAAGACTAATTCATAAATTATAACTAGAGAGAGGTATTTTTTAATTAGATGGTGCAGAATATTATCGTCCATGTAATTCAATAAAAAATTTTCTTTATTACGCGATATATAATATCTCGATTCATGTAATGACATTGTTCAAAATAACGATAAAAAACAATAATATTAAAATTAGTTGCATAGTATTTTAAAAAGGGATAGAGAAAAAGAGAGAAAGAACTACATAAATCAGAGAATACTGTTTTATATATCGATTCAAAATTATGTAAAAATTAATTCCTTAATCAACGTGTTAAAGAATAAATCAAACAGTACTACATTCGATTAAAATATTTTGGTGATATCTAAAAATGTATGAATGTAAATTTTAAAAGAATCACAATAAAGTCAAATGTTGCGATGCAGTTCAATATCAAAATCAGAAATAAATATGATAATTTTTTGATTATAGAAAATCGAACGAAATTATCAGGCGTTCCTGCCGAAACGAGGTGCGGTGCGATAGCGACTTAATGTCGCTCGCTCATAACGATCGCAAATTATCCATCCGATTCCAGCAGGCACACATCCCGACGGGCTACCCTCTCAGATCCGTAAGCAATATCTCATAGAACAGCCGACTTGTGTTTAGCCTATCACGAAGTGGATGTCCTTGTCGTGACCGTGAGGCTAATTGCACGAGGTGGTCAGCACGAGAACGAATGTTGGGAAAGGATAAATGGTTCGGTGGTGTTGGGGCGATGGTAATGGTGACGACGATGCGAATGAGAAGACAAAATATCGCGCTGATCCTCTGTAGAGGATGTCGTCCGAAGAGCGGCAAACAGCTTCTCGGCCGCTTCATTTTGTTCACGGCTTCACCATCCATCATCCTAGGTCCCTCCCCCCCCCGCTCTCTATCTCACTCTTTCTCTCTTTAAAGGACGCCTTGGCGCGCGATCCTGAACGTGGGACGTTCGCTTATAAGCTTCATCGAAAAGATGGATGACGCGAAGGGTATTAAGTTTTTGTATCTTCTAATACTTTTTCTATGCGTTGCGTAATGCGTATCGCAGTCGCGAGAAAGAATCGTGAGCGGAAGCTGGTGCGAAAAAAAAAAGAGATTAACTCCGAACGCGAAATTTTTTTTGAATTTTTAGGTAAAGTTTATCATGAATAATGGCTAAGTTTACTCGATTAATTATTTATTATGGCTTTCGATGTATGTAAAAATAAATTTTTATAAAGACTGTCTATGTAAAATATAAGAACATCCATTGCGAATCATCGAAATGCGTTTTTTTACGCAAACAAATTGCGGGAAAGCGCGGCACGCTTTTCAAAATAAATCGCTCGAAAGATCATCGTCGCTCGCAATCGTCGTGACATCGGCAATAAGACGCCGCGAGATAGAAAGTTAAAGGCTACTTTGATGTCACTGGCGTCCACAAAGAGCACTCTCGAAAGAGTTCTCTTCGGCCGCTTTCTCGTTCCTCCTAGTAACGCAGACGCGCAGATATCTTTTCTATAATCTTGAGCGGCGACCCGTTGCGGAAAAACGATCGAGTATCGCCCGCATAGAGGTCTGTAATTTGAGAGAAGAATACCCCGGGTCGGCCGGAAATCTCATACAGAGAAAGAGAGAGAGAGGATTTCTCGGGTGGAGTGAGAAGAAATCCATCTCTTCACGGGAGACATGGGAGATACCTCAGGTGAATATCCCCACTATATCGCCGATACTCTCTGAAGACGTAAATACGCGGAAATCGCGCACTACCGAGAACGAGAATTTCTCGTTAAGAGAAACTCCGTAAATGTAAAGTCCGAGATCGTTCATTCAAGTAGATACACGAATTTTCCCGGAACTCTCGAGAATCCATAAAGAGAAACGACTCTTTTTCTCATTGATCTTCGAACCCAAGATTACATTTTCGAGAAAAAAGATAATAGAGACTATATGCTAAATTATTCTAACGTTTTTAACCAGCATTGATAATTTTTTGACATTAGCAAATAATTGGGAGATTTCTAAATTTCGTAAATTAAAAATTAGAGTCACGTGAAAAAGATGATAGATGAAAGAAAAAATCTAATTTACTGAAATATTTTTATTAACGCTAAAAATATTCGCAAATATTTAAAAAAAAAAAAAATACAAGATTTTTCGCGCGCCAAGTTTTATAATTGTATCTTTTATATCTCTTATGGGCGCATTTAGTTCGCAAGCAGCCGATGAAATTGGATTCAATTCATCAACTCCTGGTTAAATGGTCTACGAGCAAATATGGGTGGCTTTCAAGCGCGATAACGCTCGAACGGAGCTCAATAAGAGCGGCGAAGGCTTTATCGCTCATTGAAATTAATGATACCCGACGTGGTCTCGTCGACGATAGTGGCGCATTTTTCTTACGTCCTGACAGGTGATTATACCGGTGAGATCTCGGAGTAATTGTTTACAGCACGCTTATTAAATATACACGGTGTCTCAAAAACACTCAATCGATCACAAATGTAGATTCATTACAGATTACAAAGAATTACAAATAAAAAGAAATAAAATAAACACGATGATTGCTCGAAGCATTTTCAACTAATATCATTCATCATTTTTTGATTCACTGAGCTTTTGATAAAACTTAAGAAAAATTTCACACAAGTTTTTTAACTTCCGGAAAGAAATGATTCTATGTTCCAAGTATCAAATAAAAAATTGTCGACAAGACATTAACAATAAGTCTTTGGCTTAAAGAAAGACCTGAGATCGCGTCAATCTTGCACAAATCGACCAAGTTTTCAATGAAACCCTTATAAAGGTAGAGAACCGCGCGTACAACGGCTTCTATGGACGAAGGTTGCGCGAGGAAAAAGCTCCGATTCGACGGAAAGAAGAAGAGTGTATATACACCTATACGCCTTTTCTCTCTCTTTCTATCTCGCTCCTGCTCTTTATCGGACTCGATTAATCGGCCGGGGGCTATTCGATCGAGGATGAATGCACCGTAAGGCGGCGACCCACCTCATCGTCGTTACCTCCATTCACTAGGAACAATATATAGGCAGTTTCATTTAGCGTCGTCGTCAACCCGGCTTTTCTCCTTCTCTCTCTCTCTCTCTCTTTTCTTTCTCTTATACGTACCGTTACGACTGGCTGCCCGCCTTTCAGTAGTTCTCTGTCTTTTTGTAACAACGCGTTAGGGATGAGAATGGTCACTCTCGGTTCGTCGTCGATCGTGATTACGGATCGCAAGAGGCTCCATTTGTGCCACGATGGAATCATAATGGACCATTTAATTAATTTCTTCGTCGCCATCTCTTTCTATTTATGTATTGACGCCGTCGTCAATTTCGATCTCCTAGTATTTTCTAGTCAGTATGAAAAATGTGTGTCGAATTAAAAATTTAGATAATTATGTCAGCGGAAAAAGATCCGTTTTCCAAAGTTAATCTATATGTTTACATATGTCACTAGTCTGCTATTTAATTTATTATTATGAAAACGCTGAGGAAATGTGCTATCGCATTACACATATGACATCCGTCAAGGGGACGCGGGAAGTAGCGAATAAACGTGTCACAAACGCAGCTTAGCGAAAAGAAGAGAGTGATGGAGTAGCTCTAACGCCTAAGTAATAGCTATTTATCGTACCCTTCCATCCCAATGTAAAATGAGCCGCGTACATAGAGATATTCGCTTTATCGTCGCCACAATGTTTCAGCTTGTAATTGAAACGGCGGTCCTCAAAGTCCGCGCTCCCGAAGGCGTGAAACAAATACGCATCAAGATCGAGCGAGCGATACGCGATATATACATATATACCACCGGAGATAACAGTACTTTGCTTATGGCTGACGTCGTCGTATTCCAACTAAATATGCGGCTAACAATGGGCAGGTTATGCATATGGAACGGATAAAGTTTCGACCGACCGGCACGTAAGACCAGAATAAACTACAAACTAGTCTGGGCCCCATAAATTGTAAATACCGTACTAAAATATGAACATATGAATAAAACAATATATATATATCTTCTCACTAAAATTAAATAAAATAAAAATTTTCTATGCAATTATTTTTTAAATGAATTGTTAATAAAGAGATTTCAGATTTTATTTCTTTTTCTTATATTTTAGTTATATGTACTCTGTTGATATTTTACCCTCTATAACACGCTTAATATTTCGTCTGTAAGACTTTTTATTACTCAAACAAGTATGTAAAACGTCATCCTTAATAAATTGTGTAAAAAAATGTATAAAAATTGTTCATTAAATAGTACAATTAAAATTTTTCAGACAAGATAAGTTTCTTCGAAGGGAAATAATTCTATGAATAAATTTAGTACGAGATAATTCGTATCTCGCGTTCAAAGTCATTATTTAAAATTTACTTTAACCTCGAGGCTGAAATGTGCTATTTTTGACGCTGCCAAAAGTTCTTCGTGCCTCGATGACAAGCCCAAAATTCTTACCGCACGACGACGGCTTTCTGCATACTGATGCGCACTTCAAAACGTAAAGCCATGTGATTTTAACACCGTATAAATCCGTGGCGACGACTATTACGCGCATAGTGTCGAGAAATCCAATCCTACGCGTTTCGATTACGATAACGCACATTTTTCGAGACGTGCGTATGATATTCAAGTCATCACGCTTACAAATTTCAACGGCTATCCCTCGCAGGAATTCTTCGCCACAGGTTTCGATCTACGTGTCAGATAAATAAAGACCATCGCGAGCTCAAAGATTTCTGTTAAATATTCGGCGGTTTATCTCTCTCTCTCTCTCTCTTAGACGTCTATTCCAAATATTTTTAATAGTTAAAAAAAAACTTTACGCCGTATTATGTGTGTATGTTATACAAAACAATTATTTAAGATAATTAGATATTTTGCCAAGATATATGTTTATTATTTAACGATTTTTTTTTAGCCCTGTACGATATGATGATATTTTTGTGTCAGCCGAATACGACATATAGTGATCTTTATCGCTTATATTAATAATTTCTGGTACCCGTGACAAAAGCAGCGGATGCGTTTGGAGAGAAATTTATATTCTGCAAGCACGCGGATATCTGCACTATCTCGTATTGTACGTATATTATACGTGTACGTATATAGATATAATCACGAAATCGTAAATATCAGAGGGAATGTTTCGAGTCATGTCGAATCACTGAACATCTCGCTTACTCAATTTACAATCATGTATGTTGTAAGGTTATCGTCTCTTAATAGCTATCGTTTTGTACTTACTTGTATAACCATACAATAATTTTATAGATGCATATGTGTACATTACTTTAAAAATATTCATAATAAATAAATGCGGGATTTAATTCTCAGATCAAAATTCAACAAAATTAGCTAATATTCATATAAAAATTAAATATAGGAATTAAGAATAAAAATAATGCTTATAGAAATGATACGCGAAATTAATGTGAATCGCGTTAACAATCATGTGTCTACATCTCAATAAGATCACGTATCTGCAAATGTAATTGATAGCATTTATCTTTATTCATCGGAAAATAAATTGTTGTCGAATGGCGGCCGTTTTCGTGTAACCGTTATTACAATCGTGCAAATCTCGCGCGCGCGAGCAAACTGAAATATACAGCCTCCAATTTTATAGCTTTGCCGTAACTTTTCTTTAATCAAAGATTTTAGCATCTTACGGTTTTCGTAAAGATCGGTAGTAGTTGATGCGCGGTATTACTTTAATTAAGACCACCAATGCATAGCCCCTTAACAATATTAATTAAACCGTCGTAAAGAGTTTTTTCGTATGTATTTAATTACCAATTATCCATCGAATACGTGAAAAAAACGACCCTGACGACGAAAATTATTCCCCAGCAGAGGAAAAAATACGTCTCTCTCGGACCGAAATGAAAACTTGATTGCGTATCGGGCGCGTTATCGTAAAAATACACGAACAATAAACCGAGAACTAGCTCGGCCGCTACTGGAATGTTAATTCGCGTAACCTTCTTTACCTTGTTCGCGTCGCTCGAAGAAGAGTTTTTGTAATAAAGTTTCGCAAAATAAACACGAGATAAAAAGAATGTTATATGAAACAACATTCCGCTATGATACAGTATAGAATATGTTTATATACCGTTTTAAAAATACGTTCCACGCTTATCTTTTTGATACATCAGATTTTTCACTTTACTCGCATAATTAATGAATATAGTATTTACTTCTTTACTTTTAATCATGGTACAAGTTTTTTCATAATATGCAATTGCCGGTGCAATGTAAAAATATGTACGCGACGATGTATGCGCGGCGATAATGTTCGTGACTCGATTGACGGTAATTAATGGTTTTTCCACATTTCACCAGTGTCTTTAACGTAAGAGTTATCTCCGCACGCTAATCGCGAAACAAGCAGGCGTCCAATTTCGTTAGAAGGTGAAATTCCATTCTGAAAGATAGATTGTTGTTCGATCGCCACAGCGAGATCCCATCAACGAGACAAAGCAGATAAAGGCGAGAACGAAAAAAATCGCCACCAACACCGACGTCAATTGTGTAATAGCGCGCGTTAATTGCCATCCGTCGAATCGGGGAGAATCCGGAATTTCTCTATTAATTAGGTATCGTGTATGCACGTCGATCAAGTTACATATACTAGTATCGCTAAATTGATAAACAAGATTGCTATGTGTGTATTATATATGCGCACAATTTTCATAGCATAAAAAAAGATTGCACAAGATGATTAATCCGTATTAATATAGCATTACTCTCAATGGCAGTATTATTAAATTAATTATATATATTAATTATATATATTATATATATTTA
>NW_021849297.1:3459277-3467740 GCF_003651465.1 Formica exsecta | reverse complement strand
AAGTCATTCTAAATGCTCATATTTTGCGATATATATAAATATATATATATTATAAAAATTTATAAAAATTCATCAGACTTTTGAAATCAATAATCATTAGTCATTAAAGATTCATCAGTCTTTTGAATAGATAATAATTTTCTTACTATAATTAATATACAGTTTCATTAAAGATTGCAGTAGATATATATAAAAAAAAAAAAACAATCTCGTTGAAAAAACAGGAAATTGATAGAAAAAGAAGATATATATTGGCCAAAGCCGGGAGGAAGCCCGAGGTACCGTAAGACATCTCGGAATCATTTCACCGGATCAAAATTTAAGGTACGTCCTGACCGCGTCTTGAGCCCTCTCACCCCAGGAAATTATTTCTCGAAGGCACTTACGAAGGCGCTCACGAAGAAGTAATCGGACTCTGAAAATACCAAGCTGCACGCCGATAATGGCCGGTCACGAGCGAGTATGGCCCAAGGGTCTCTTTAGTCAAGAACAAGAACGTACATATGCGCGTAATAAGACCGATTTCTTTTGTTAATCGTATTTTCTATATCGTACGAAGTACGATTGTATATTCTCGCGGTGTGCCTGCTGAAATTAGATCTTGTGATATACGAATGAGATATGTAAGTCTGGAAATATCTCCTTGGGAGATTAATGAAAATCAATTCTTTTTCCATTTGTTTTCCTCTGCTAACAATAAAATACAAAATCTCACGGGCCGATTTACGGACGTAATTTACAGGTTTCTAGAGAATAAATAACATAATACTATACTCTTTTACTTGGAAAATTACGCGCAATACACCGTGCACCGTTACACAAAAGGCAATAATATCGATTGACGAATTAACATCAGTTTTTTTTTGCTATCTTATCGCGCGATTTGAAATTACGAAAAAATCAATACAACGGCCAACGAGTGAAGAAACATTGCGTCGCGCATATGCATACGTTATTTGCGGTCATATGGGAGAGACGGAGAAGAACATCCCGCGCGGAGAAGCGAGACGGGGCGAATAAACCGATGCAGAGATACCGCATCCATGCGAAAGCCGACAGGCCAACAACTCTCGGAGGGGGCCTTCTCTCGTAGGGATGCTGGAGGAAGAGATGGCTGGAATGCACCGAGAACAGGTCGCAAGGCTGCCGACATTCCGAAATTTGCAACGGCGCGAGGACCGGGAAAAAAACAGCTGCATATTGGCGAACATTGAACGCGCGCGAGCCAACTTTCGTAATCATCTCGTTTTAATCCGTCAATCCTACTTCGAAATACGCGAAATAATAATCTATTGGGATCTAAAACTAGAATTAATATAATAATAATTTATATTAAATTTCGATTTATATGAAATTGAAACTATATATAAAAAATTAATAAAATTTGCAAGTATAGAAATAAAATTAAAAAATTCAAGAATATTACATGATGTATGAATACGAACAGAAAAATAACACTTTGATATTTCATCTTTCAATTTTATATCGAAATATATCATACATTGATCGGTCAAAATAAAAATAATATAGATGCAAATAATATTTATTCAATTTTCAATTTAGATGTATCGTAAAATCAATAATACAAAATTTGTGCAAAACTGGAAAAAGATTTGAATAATGAAAATTGAAAAAAGCTGCTTTTGTTATTCTAATATTTATATTAAATTTTTAATTTATGCATCTTTGAGACATGAACGCAGAATTAATTCTTACAAAGAAAGATAAATGTGATGTATCTAAGCTTTTATTCACGTATACTGCACACCGAAGAAATTCGTATAAAAGCCAATCCATTGTATCATTGTAAAGTGAAGGTGGAGGTGAAGGTAAAAGATAGCATAATCAATTTCGGCAATTAATGAAGTATTCAAACAAACGGTAAAATGGCGACTGAATATAAAGAGACGGGTTTCGCGTGCAGAAAAAATACGCATTTACAAAGTGACAACGATTCCGCTATTATACGTTTTCTTCTTTCTGTCCTCGATACCGTATAGCGTGAATTAATTTTTAACGTTTTTATTACGTTTCTGTCCCTCTCTTTCCTCTCTCCTTGATTTTTACGAGGCCATTCACTCATCAACGAAAAGACTTCGCCGTAAATAAAAATCATACGAGACGAAAAAAGTAGAACTATAAAGATTCCTTTCTCGTTCTGATGTATACGCGCACCAGAAGCTGTATTTATATCCCCGATCGTGACGCAGCGATATCTCGCACGCACTTTCAAGTTAAAGAAACAAGAACTTATTAAGCATCGTTATTCTATTCTTATCGGTAGAAAGCACAATTTTACGTTTAATTAATATAATAATACGCGACAAAGGCTCCTCCTCTCTTCTAAATTTCAAGGATTATCGCTTCCAAATTTGTATTGTATTGATTCAACATTAGCTTATGTTTATACAACACGATTAAAAAGGAAAATCTCTTATTTTTCATATATATATGCGCACACTAAAATCGCGTATGCAATATATAATGTGAAGATATGCAAGCCGGTTCCAAAATATTCTTTTACTACCGAGCAATTTCTTTTAACGCACCAGATTTTATAATACGCTCGTTTGAAACGTGCCCTTAAATTGCCGCGTAATTGTTGCTCGTTATGTGCGTGTGATTATCCCCCAATAAAATGCGCGCTTACAAAGCAGCGCGAGATCGAAAGCAGCCTAAAGATCAAATCGCTGCGAAAAAAAAAAGAACCGTATACCATGTGGCAAGCGACTGCGCAACAACGTGACTCTCAACATAATCGCGTCAAGCGGTAATATCCATCCTGTATGCAAACTTATGCGGGATCTCGCGAACGCCTCGCAATCGTTATATTATTTGTCTGGAAAAAAAATCACGCTATTCTACCATATTCTACCTATTTTCTATGTGCCGGAACTGTTTTTGCCTGTTTCACACTTTATACATATACGCGACACTCGCGTGAATTACGTAATAATTTAAATGTGACTCGCGCGATAGTGGTCGAAGCACTAACGTCGAATAAACTCTCATTCTTACATCGATCTAGAATGTTACGTAGCGATAGCTAGGTAAAGTTAATGAACCGCGACTATCGAGGTGCGACCAAGCCGGAAGATCGGATATCACCTTGAGGGACAAATGCCGAGGGATAAACGAAACGTTGTACGTAGGTCGCCGCGTTGGGTTTGCGAACGACGGCTGCAGCGGAACTTACATAACATCAATGTTCTGAGTAACAGGTCCTCCGTTCCTTCTCTTCGCTCGTTCTCGAACTCAGGAAGGAATTCGAGTATGAACGAGAAGGAACAGAGTTGAGTCAGATGCATAAGTATAAGAGAGAGAAAGAAAGAAGATAGAAAGAGATCGCATTAGAAGAGAGATAAGAGAGAGAGAGAGAGAGAGAGAGGAAAAAAAATTAACCATTTATTATTATCCTAGAATAAGAAAAAGTTCTTTCTCTTTCTTTCTTTCTCTCTATTAAAAAACCGAAAAGAATATACATGTAAAATAAAGCAATATACATGAATAAAATACGAAATATATAGAATACCAAAACGTTCGGATATATTTCTAATAAGATTTTTTGATTAATATCGAGTCAATTCTTTTCTAGGGAAAATGTCGAGACAGATTATTCTTTATTGCAATTTTCCAATTTTTCGCGTCACGTGTCTTGTTAATTAAATTTCAAATTCAATTTCTGTTAAAGTAAACTCCACTTAAAATTAGCTGAAAAATGTAATTTTATTTTTTCAATCAATATTTTAATTTATAAAAAATTACTAATGCCTTATTTCTTTCGTTAAAAAGAATTCCGTTTTAAAATTTGTCATTGCACACAAAAACATCCAATAATTTTGGAACACTATAACATCACAAGATAAATCGAGCAAAAAGATACAAGGGAAAAAGGTCGAAATCTACGCTTTATGATTGTCGTATAATAAAATAAACGAATTTATAATAACTCGCTATTAAATTCGTCTTTTTCTATCTTTCAAATACAACGGAAATCTTTCGTATCAATCTAAACGCTCGATAACTACAACTACATAAATATTCATATATTTATGCGAGTTGGAAAGATAGAGAAGAGGAAGAAAGAAGGAGAGGAGAAAAAGCAGAAGGCGCGCGGTAGCGAAAGAGGAGGAGCCGAAAAGAGGACGAGGAAGAGGGTTACAGAGAAGACGGAGGTGGTACGAGTCCATCAAGCAAAACTCACCCTGTTGCATTCCAGAGCCTCCGCGCTGTGCTCCTCCTTCTGCTTGAAGCAGCTGCTGCACTTGCTCTTGTTGAATATGTTCGGCGCGAACTTCCTGCACTCGGCGCCGGTGCCGCGGACGCCGCTCGCCGTGCCACCCGACATCGCGACACGTGCGAATTAGCCGCGATCGTTGCCGAGACACAGCATCGCCTTCTTTCGTCTTCCACCGTCTACCACCGGATCTGTCCTTCCGGCTTCCGTTCCGGAGCGCCACTCCGGTTTCCTCTCCCACAAAGTGTTAGCACTCACGCGAAATGTCACTTTCACGTCGCGCGGTCCTTCGGACGCGAGCTCTCTTTCGTCGATGCAGAGATCTCGTTTAGCGATAACGCACGCACTGCTCTTGACGGAAGCCCCCTTACGGGATCGCGAACGCCGAGGTCGTTGACGTCGATCGCGCGACGGTAATCTTCCGCGAGATTCACCGCCAGCTGTTCGACGACGCAGTAATGTCAACTCTCGATACGTTTTTCGTCGAAATTGCTCGACGAGAAAGAGAGAGAGAGAGAGAGAGAGAGAGATCCGCCGATTCTCTCGAAACACTCGTTCGAAAATACGTCAGAAGAAAAAATCACTATTTTGACAATCGCGATACTTGTTCGAATCTTCCTTCGTACGAAAGAAACGTTTCACTCGCGGAAGCGACTCTGCAAACAATGTTCCAGTTCATTGATCTGAATTGACGCGGAATCCCGCTGATTCTCGTAGAGTACGACGAGATCGCGTCACGTGTTTACAATCGGCACCGCCAAACGAACATAAAAAACACAGCCGCGTACGCACGATCGTTCATACAACACACTCCTCATCGACTGTCAATACGATCTGAACACTCGCTTCGTCTCACTCGGCGCGTAAACACACTCGCGCGTTTCCTTCATACATACATACATATGTATGAATCCCCCTTCGATCGACGCGGCGCGACAGCCACGACCTCGCCTCACTCCTCCGACACTCCTATGGAAGCACGTGGATTTACGAGAATCCCGCTCTCACGTTGTCGAATGTCACGACAGGCCGAACAGCTACCGCTAGCACTCGAAGATACGTGAACGTATCGCCTCGACGCAATGCGCGATGTTCACGTCATTGACAACCGTGATCTCGCAATCTCCTAGCGCCACTTCAGGACGTTAGCGAAAATACCGATATCCGCGATTCGTCGCGAATGCTCGCGCGAACACGTATATCAATCCGCTTGAATGTAGCACGTATATCGATACGAGGGAATAGAACTCGGCTTCGCCCTCGTATTCACTCCCGGCCGAATGTCACCGCGAGAAGAGAATCCCCGGACGCGTAATCCTAATCTCGGAATAGGAAGGCGCGGGCGCGCGCGCGCCTACGATGATAATGACGCGATGACACACGATACGACGCGACACAACACGCGCACTTATTTACGACGACGGCACGGCGCGTCGCGCTGCCCGTGACAGTACGCTCGCGCGGACGTCCATCTGCGATCTGGCCCCGTTTGACTCTATCTGCGCGCTCCGCCACCGCCACGACTCTCACCCGGCCGACCGCGCAACGCACTATACTTCACGTCACTACGCGCGATCGCGAATGTAGTCCCTCGCCTACGCCCGCGCCATCGTAATGCACTCGCCCGAACTTGGATGTTTCGCGCGCCCATTCACTCTTTGCCGCCGACATTCCTGAAATTTTATAATATATATTATTAATAGTGATATTTTTTACTAATTATATTACTTGTCGATGCTTGTTTTAACCCCGTATCAGAGACTAATATATTGAAAATTAAAGAATAAAGAAAAGAATTTGACTAATTAGAATAAAAGGGAGAGCTAAAGTTTATTCAATCTTTAATTTGTAATCTGATACGGACTTTAATCACATATCTCCCACATTTCGTTTCTTTCCCTTTGTACACCCTCGACGATAAACGCGTTCTATTTTTGATCTTGCGAGATGTAGAAAGCGTAGAAGATGCAATTAAAGCAGATAGATCGATTGTGTTGTTTACTTATTTTACTCGCACTTTTTATACGCTTCGTCTCTTTCTTTCTTTCCAACGCAAATATTTATTGAATTTTAAATCCAAAAAACGTAGGGAAATATATCGATTTACATGTTTCTTTGCTGATGTAACTCGCAAAACAAACTGCAAAATAAACCTTCCAAATTCGATGTTTAAATTAAAACGGGAATATTCAAATATGGCATACAGATGAGATAAAATGTATTATATTCGCGTATAATGGCGGCACGATCACTTTTTACGTTATAATTTAAACTATCGAGGAGAATAAAATTCAACCATATATTGAGTTGAGATATCAGTCATATTCTTTAAAATTATATATTAATCTTTAGTAAAAATTTAGAGTATAGTATAGTTTATCTCTCTATATATAATACGATAATTGTACTTTGATTAACGACAATTTAATATGAAAATGAATCAAATTAGCCTAAGTTAGAAATACATATGTGTTTATAAAAAATAGTAAAGATTAAAAATTATATATATACTTCGAATATGTTGCCCGACATATTTCTTGTCGTTTAATATTACTCGTAAAGCCAGAGAGAGAGAGAGAAAGAGAGAGCTACCAAATATATTTTGCATGTTTATTTCGTAGATTTTATATATATATTATTATCATCTATACATATTTCATTATCCAATTAATAAGATTTTGTACCTCCACGCTTTCCGATACAATTTGAATACAGACATGCTGGAAAAACGATTCACTTTTACCTCTCGAATGTTATTTGATGCGGATTTGCATCAAAATTTGGAACGCGGCTCTAACCGCCATTCGGCCTTCAAGTACCGCAGTATCCAAGAGAAAGTTCAAAACGGCGACAACTACTCGAGTCACGCGAGTAACGCGCGCGCGGGCGCTCTTCGCTCTATCAGCTGATTTTTGCGTCCGGTTCGACGAGTCATGCTTTTTCTTCCGGTCCGTGTAGACCGCCGTTTCAGTATCTGCGGGATCGACGGCGAAGATGGTAGATGAAGCTGGTGACAGGTTCGTAGGTCGAATTATTCTCCGCATTGTCCGCGAAATCCGACATCTTCTCGGCGAAGAGAATATCGTCGGGACGCGTCGCCGCGACGCGATCTCCATCGCCATCGACACAAAATTAACCTCAAAGTCAGTACGGTGTGGCGTACAACGGATTTATCTTTTATGACAATAAATCTCTTGCCACCGTGTGTATCCGATCCTGAAAACATCAACGAGCATTAAATCCGCGAGTTTACGTCTGGGGCGATCTCGCGAAATAAAGAAAATAATATTTTTAATCGCGACTTGGATCCACGCTTTGTTAGAGCGGCCCGTATAAACCTATAAACCTATAAACTGCTGTCACTCGCCGTCGTTCTTGCTCAATCTTAATTTGTATGTATATATATATATATATATACAATATATATATATATACACACATATATATATGCCTCTTTTTATTATTATGATATTTAATCGCTATCGATTCACGATGCCGAGACGGAAATACGGTATGCTGGTTCTAATCTCGCCGGTCTTGTAAAACATATTACGCGATCAAAACAAATGTAACATTGATTAACTTAATCGATGTCTTATATAACATACAAAAGAATGAAATCCCGGAAAGCATTGCGATTTCTAATATTGTTTATTATGCAAAACTCGATAATGCATGCATTGCATCTATTAAGTATACATCCGCAGGGATGATAATCTAAAAACAAAACTGACTTTATTATTACACAAGAAGAATTTTCGACTTTGTTATAAAGAAATTTTATAGCTATAGAGATATGCATAATTTTGGCACGCTGAGATGAGAATTACATAAATTTTGCGTATATAACTACATTGCGAAGAGTAATATAAAATTGTTCGAAAAAGTGCAATATTAAGTCATAAAAATAATAATTTGCATATTTCCTCTTTTTATAGAGATGAGTCCTCTAATGTTGCCATTATCAGAGAGGTATATGACAGTGAGAATGCTCATGAGACATTTGAATATGAGTTAGAGAGGGCATTAGAATCAGAATGCAGTTTAATTGTTATCGAACCATCGAAATTAGGTGATGAAACCTCTAGATGGATAGCAGTGGGAAATTGTCTTCACAAGACCGCTGCGTTGTCAGGTCTTGCCGCAATCGTCACAGGTTTGCTTAATTTATATAAGAATTATTTGCATGTAATTATTGAAATAAATAATATATATATATATATATA
>NW_021849297.1:3440913-3459193 GCF_003651465.1 Formica exsecta | reverse complement strand
TATATATATATATCTTATAATGCATGTGTTTTTTTTAGGAGTACTTTGGGGCGATCGGCCATACATCTGTGGTCCACTAGGTTTTACAGCAGTTATAACTTGTGGATTATATACAGTCTCTTGGCAATTTGATCCTTGTTGCCAATATCAAGTAGAGACTGATACCAGCAAATTACCACATGTAGAGCTGTTAGCTGTTTTAGGTCCTTCGTCTCCCACGTTTCTTGTAAGAAAAGATGACACGAGGAGACGAATTCTTCATACGACTATTACATTGGCAGCCCTCAGCATTACTGCCTGGAGAGTATACCAGGCGTTTAAGTGAAAGAGTTATTACTGGCATTGGTTTTAAGCCAGAACGAAACAATAAGGTGAGCCAAATATTATGTTTAAGTTTCACAATAGTAGATCTACAGAACTTTTTAATTAATAAGAATGCAAACTCTCTATTTTTATTTCTCATTTTGATGATTGATTCGTATTCTTTGATACTACCTTACAGGTGAGTCCTGCTTATGTGATCTGACTAAACTACACATAAATGCAAGTAACAAAAGCCAGATTTTATCCAAGTTTTTACATTGGCATGTCATTTCCTTAAGATTTTACATTGTTATATTCTTTGATCTCCACCTGGGAAAAATTGTGAAAGATAACTGTATTACAAAGTTGCAAAAGCTATATATATATATATATGCAGTCTCTAAACTGGAGGAAAAAAAAAAGATATTGACATAAGTGTTCTTAGAATTATGACATTTGCAACGGAACATATGGATTTAGCATTATGTATTTTTAGATTGTAAATATAAAATAGGTAGAAAGAGAATAAAAAAACACCCACAGTACATATTACATGTCAAAGGGTATGTTGCCTAGATTTTCTCACCCAACAGAACAATCTATATGACATAATATCAGAAGAATAAGTTGACTACTAAAAACTTAATGTATTTTTTTTAAGCTTTGATTATTTTATTAACCAACAATATGTAGAGTAAGATATATATTTTTTTCATTATAAACGCGCGCGTATAAAATTTTTTATCGTTTACATTAGTCCTATCAAATGGAAACTATTACATACATTCCTGTAAATGTTTAATGATAATAAAAGTTAAAATCCTGTACATTGCACAATATGTGAACTTTTTTCACATAATATAAAATTTGTGGTCACATGAACATGAAACCGTTCCCTCGTATGTACATCGACAGAAGAGCTCAAAATATGAACAGTGTACATAGTTCTGAATATTGTTCTAATAATAATTAGAAATCAAATTTATAACCTATATACTTTAAAATATCCTTGTTATATTGTTATGTAAAATATAGCATAAAAGTCAGAGAAACAAGAGTGGTAAGATCAATATTTGAAAATCCATTTGGATTTCATTCTAAAGAGTTCTATTTTATATATGAAGCGCAGAAAAACTTATATTTCTATTAAAGACTTGTTTCTCCAAATGTACTAGATTAATAAATTACAATACTGCAAGAAAGAAAATCCATTGCACATAGAACAAGGTATTAGAACAGAAAATGCAGTCATTTTCAGATCTGTAAAACTTTTTTCAACATATATCAAATGTTGTACATTTGTATGTATAAGGCAGCTACGTACTAACAACATATATAAAATATCGTGTAACATTTTAAATGAAAGTACGTGTAATTATTTGATGTTAAGTTTAACATCATATTTAATTACATTTTATTCAACATAAATTTTTATTATATATGCTTTTTTACATATAATCTCTATTTCATTATATAAAGAGTAGAACAAATAAGCTAACAAACATGTGATTTATATATACAGAATTTTGCAAATTAAAATGGATAAATCTGCCTGATAACAGGTTTTAGATTTTATTACAATAGATACATTTTTCAGAGGTTATATATATATATATTAAAAAACTATTATATATTTTAAGTAAGTTTATATTACTTACATAAATAAAGAAAATTTAATGAAGTGTCAAAATTTAAATAAATTATCATTTTAATATTAAATACATATGCTATCCTTTTTCAATAATCTATAGAAAATTACAAGTGTTAAAAACAATTTTTGAATAATTTATCTTGTTTACCTCCTATTCCCTCTATTTTTTTATACGAATATACTAGAAGCAGTTTGCTCATAGTTGCTCAAAATTATATACAGTCTTTATTCATGTAAATTAGAACTTTTATATTCATATTAAATTAGAACTTTTTAACATTCTTCTTTCTAACATTCTAATTTTTTATTTTATACAAAAGATATATATTACATATAAATCCATCCCACAATTATAGAAAACAATCAATTATACTCTATTTTTAATTAAATAGTATTTAAATAGTTTAAGATTATGTATTCTTTGCTGATTTTTTTGCACGTCTTTGCATAATCCAGAAAAAGAGCGAAGGAAATAAAGTTCTAAGTACTATAGCAGCCTTTGGGGAAAATGGTGCAATAGTAACTTCTTTTTCTTGCTTCAATACTGACTTTAAAATGCATTCAGCTACATACTCTGATTGATAACCACTCTCAGTTGTTTTGTCCATTACTATATAATAAAATAATATTATAGAATCATATAGACAATATAAAGTATTAATATTTAGCATTTATAATATTTTAAATACTAACATCCATATACTTGTCCATTTCCTGTTAAAGCATTAAGAGAAAGAGATGTTTTAATGTACCCTGGATTAACAACTGTAAACTTAATATTTTTGTCAAACAATTCTGCTCTAGCGGTATCATACCAAGCTTGTAATGCATGCTTAGATGCAGCATACGCAGATCTAAAAATTTGCAAACATTGTGTATTAATAATATAAATAATCTTAAGATAATTGATATTGATTTTTAATTAAATACTTGCCTAAATGGAATAGCAATTCTCCCTTGTACACTACTTATACCAACTATATGGCCAGACTGTTGTTCTATCATGAATGGAAGAACAACTGCAAATCAATAATGAATAATGAGTCTGTTACAAAATCTGTATCAAAATTTTTTTATATGATACACTTACTTTTGCTCAATGCAACTTGAGAGAAATAATTTGACAGCATGACTTTTATATCTACATCAACATTTGTATTAATAACTTCGCCTCTATATGAAATGCCAGCATTATTTATTAAAATATCGATTCTGCCATATACCATTATAGCCTCTGACACTTTATCTTTCAAGTTATTAATGTCAGTTAAATCTAATGGCAAAACAATGGGTAGATGAGTTGGAACTGTCTGAAAAGAGCAAGAAATGATTGATATTCTACATATATATTTGCCTACTAAAATATATATTATAGAACGTACTTGATGGGTATTTATCAAATCATTTTTTACTCTCTCCAGTTCTTCTTTTCTGCGAGATACCAAGATGATTCTACAACCCCAGCGGTAGAATGTATGAGCTAAAGCTTCTCCCAAACCGGAACTGGCACCAGTTATCATTACCACCTGAATTACATTAAATAATATATACATAATCATAAAATCATAAAAATATTCGAATCTCTGAATATTAACATATATCTCAAAAAATATTTTATTTACATCATAAAATTCTATTTTTTATTCTCTTAAAAAGAATGTAAAAAGATATATATTACCTTGCTGCTAAGAGCTGCTCTTTTCCGTTTTTGCTGCACAATGTCGATAAAGTGATATATCAGCCAAGGGATGGTTATTGGAATACCGAATAATTTAAACAACCACCATATAATGCTCCAACCCGCCAAAGTTTCTTCCTGTCGTTTCATGTTCATTGTGTACCACAAATTCTGATTGAATAATGACAGAATTAATACTACATATGCACATTTAGTTAAATCTTCAACCGTTACAAAATTAATGTTTAAAAGATTTACTGTTATTATATATATATATATTTTAATCGTTTGACCTGTCATTCACAAAAAAAGAGAAAAATAACCTTTGAACCACATGTCAGAAACAAATAGTATGAAATTTGTCGCGTGTTTTTATAGGGATTGTTTATTCGTTTCAGTTGCCTTTCTGACGTCATTATCGCACAACTTCAGGTAATATCCGATGTGGGTCACTGCTTTGCAGATAACCTCGCAGTATTGTAGCTCCTATATAGTGTTTTTGAGACATTCAGAAATTGAATTTGAATAATTCTTTCGATTCTACATTATCATGCAGATCTTTAAATCACAATAAAAAAATAAAATGTATATAAAAGTATATCTCTCTGTGTGTGCAAGACATAGTCGGTACCTATGCTCGCAGAACGAAGAAGAAAATATATTTTATTCATTGGCTGCGAATCGCGCATGATAAAATCGTCGTGGCATGATAATATACACTAATATACGTAATAACACTCGAATACACGACAGCTTGTCTTGCTAGCAACGATAGGACCCAACTTAACCTACAAGACTTAGCTTGAGGTGAAACTAGGTTCTGCTCAAGCATTGCCTCGTGCATGTTATAATACGTCTCACGTTGACGTAACGTTGACAGAACGTCAGTAAGTGACAAATGAAATGGAAACTCACGAGAGCGAACAGTACGTGACGTTTCCTCTCGACGGTGTACATGATGCCATACAAGAGAATATGATATCTCACGAGGAGATATGTGAACCTGTCGAATGCGTTGACGAATGTGTCCTCCAGGAGGACCTTACGGAAGTCTCAGTCAGCAACGCTAACAATACTGATATTGCTGAGTCGCAAGAGGCTGTTGAAATTCTTACGGAACGATCAGATGAAGAGGATGACAATCAGGTAGTGTATCCAATGTACATCAAGCAAGAGGAGCAGCAGCAGTACACGTCGGGTGACGACGAATCCCTGGCTGTGGAAGCTCTGCGTCAATTGGGCGGTATGTATCCATGCTTTGAAAACAAGAAAATCAGCTGTCCAATCTGTAAGTGTCTCTTTACCCAAGAAGAGATGGTTGAACATCGGTCTGTATGTACAGTGTCTAAACTATCCTGCATCACCTGTGGTGAGAGATTTGAGAGAAAGATTGACCTGAATAATCATATGGTATGTCATCAGGTGGATCGTCCTCACGCATGCAGAACATGCGGCAATTTGTTTCGTTCTAAAAGCAGTCTGCAAGCACACATGCTGCAGGTACATCAGGTCGAACGTCCACACAAATGCACTATCTGTGGCTTGGACTTTCAGAGGCCCTCCAGCTTATCTAACCACATGAAGATACATACGTACGTCGCGGGACGAGCGATCATGCAGTCACAAGGGAATAATATATCTCAATCAGTGGAAACGTTTAGGAAGTGGTCGGAGAATGCGTCCGATTCGCAGAATACATCTCAGATGCCATCTTCTTCATCTGTTCAATCTATACAGAATTATGATGTATGTCAAGTTCAATGGCCGGTCTCATCATACAATTTTCATAACGAACAATCGACAGTTACCACAATATCGAATCATCAGGAGAAGATGGATACGCTACAAGAATTTACGGTAATGCCTAATGGTGAAGTGACACAATTCAGCGAGTATACTGAGCAAAATAATATCAGTAATCCAGTCAATAACAGTCAACACTATGATATATCGATAAATTCGTTTAATACTCCCGACGGAATAGTCAAAGTCGAAACGCTTTCATATAATAACGCGAATAGAAAAAGTTATGGAAAAGTCGAAACAAACAGCAGTAAACAGTACACGTGCAAGCATTGCGGGATCAATTTTTCACGTGCGACTGCATTGGCATCTCATGAGAAGATTCACACTTCTAAAAACTGGAACATGCCGATCGAGTGCGCGTATTGCGACAAACAGTTTCAAAACGGGAATCATTTAGCGAACCATCAGATCACTTGCGCCAAGAAGATAATGCAGAACAATATAGAACAAGGCGTGCCCAACAACAAGTGGGGCAAGCATGCTTGTTCCGAGTGCGGAAAGAAGTTCACGACCAAGCAGAAAATGTTTCGTCATCAGTGGATCCACCGAAAAAAAACACACTCGTGCGAAGTATGCGGTTCGCAGTTTGAGAAGCAAAACGAGCTGGACGAGCATAGATTGTCTGCACATCCCGGAGATTCGCCGTTCACTTGCACTGAATGCGGAAAGAGCTTCGTGTCGCGACAAGGTCTCTGGGAGCACGGTAGAACGCACGCTGGGAGCCCGGCGCATTTTCAATGCGACACTTGCTCGAAAACCTTTTCGTCTCGCCAAGGATATTTAATACACAATCGTACGCATACCGGCGAACGACCGTATGGCTGCAAGTTTTGTTGGAAAGCGTTTCGGGATGGCGGGACCTTGAGGAAGCATGAACGGATTCACACCGGGGAAAGACCACACGTGTGTCCGTTATGCTCGAGGGCTTTTAATCAGAAAGTAGTCCTGCGCGAACACGTTCGATGGGTCCACGCCGCGGGAAAAAACGAGACAGAAGCGAGCAATCCTCCGTATCCGTGTCCCCTGTGCGGTGCTCTCAATCAAGACCGCGATGAACTCTGCGCACATATCGTTAAGCATTCGGATCAGATGATAGCCGAGGCAAAGGCGAAGACTAACAACGATGCCTCTCCGAAGTCGAAGCCAATGAAGAAGAAATCATCGAAATCAACGTCATCGTGCAACGCGCGGGCAAAGCAAAATGCTGCCTTGGAGCATTTCATCTCCAAGACGGAACAAAATGAAGCTTTATTATCCATCACCGATACATCTGATAAATCGGACGATTTGCATGTTATGAACGAGAAGCAGAACAACGCCTTTGTTGTGGTCACCACGGAAAAACGTAGCGACGGTTTTATAGCGATATCCGAGCTTAAGCACAGCAACATACGGTTCATCGTAGAAGGCAAGGAAGACGAGAACATTCATGTACTCCAAGTGGATCAGAATCACCGAAATGCTCTCGATATGATTGCTATGGATAAGCAAAACGATGCGGCGCACATTGTATCGACAGAATCCGTAGACAATGCGCTCGATGAAACAATCAGACAAAACGATATATCCACAATGCACTTAATTCAATCTTCTAAACAAAATAATACTCTAAATATAATATCGAAACAGAACGAATCGCTACCTGTTTTAGCGATACCGAATCCCCAGAGCCACGAAAATTACTCCAGCCAAATCATACAAGTGAGCAGTACTGATATACCTATGGACGTAATGACTGAGCAAACCTTAAAAGAGGAAATAGATCAAGACGAACAAGATACTTTAGTGGGAACATCTCAGGAAGAGACATCTCATGTTATCCAAGTTGTACAGTATCAACCGCATGACAGTGACGATGGAGAGGATTTTACTTGCGAGATCTGCGAAGAAACTTTCGCTGACAAAAATATGCTGAAAGAACATATTAAGGTTCACATATAATTACCACTGTTACACTTTGCTGTTCATTGCATTGCTTGTGATATTCCACACGCTATTAATACAACTCTGTAGACAGTAACAAATGTACATACGACAAATTCTTTACCATTGAAAAATTTATATTGTACAGAATTTATTTATAATGCTCTGTTTATATGTAACATGTTTTAAACAAGTTTAGTTTCTGTGAAAAGAGATATAACGTTATGTACATTTGTTACAAAGTTGATGTGCATAAAGTTAGTTTTCAAAAAAATACACATTTTAGTTAATTATATAAGATACACATATCTAATCTCATTAGAAAATGCTATAATTAAACGTCATATACGTATTTTTTAATTTATAAAGATTTCTAATTTTTATTTTAAATTTAATTGTATGTTTTGTTTCTTTTTTTTTATAAAAAACATTACGAGATGTTTAATGGTTTATTACAGTGTAGCAAAACATTTATCATAAAATTAAGAAATTGGTTTGTCAAATGTAACATTTCATAATTTGACATGGAAATGCAATCTTTTTATTTCTATCAAACAGGAAATTACCATAAGAATATTTTTTTAGATAATCTCAGATAAATACGTGTTATAAATACAAAGGCACATTTTGTTGGCATTTCTTTTTTTTTTTTCTTTTTTTTTTTTTGTGTCGAGAAATTACATCTACATCAAATCAATGTATATCAATTTTAATTACATTTTATATTTTTATCATTTTATATTTTATCTTTATTTTAAACATACCTCTGATGAAAAAAAGGTATTTTCTGTAAAGGACAGACATATGAATCTTTACTTCTAGTTAAATGCTTTTTTTCTAATTACTGTTTATAAAACAGTACATTATTGTATTACAATAATTATTATTTGCCAATGATTACATTGTCTTTTATCTCTAGATTATTAATTTCCACATGTTTGTAAGACAATGATATTTTAACGATTAATAATAGATTAGCACAAAATATATATATGTCCTTCCCTTTTCCAGAATATTAATAAACGTTACAAGTTGTTTTCATGCATTTAGATGGTATACATGTGGTAAAATAATTCTAAAGAATGAATTGTGTGTGTAAAACCAAGTAGATACATTCTATTATCGATATTCTTGAAAAAAAGCTACATATCCTGAGAAAATAAACAAGATCTGCAGTCCGGCATGTGTTACAGTTTTATATACATATATATTTCTGTTTGTGCAACTTATGTTACCAATAAAGAGTCATATCCAAGTAGAATCGAATGATACTGAAACTGTAAAATATGAGGTGTGCAATAGGAAAATAAAGTGTATTTTATTTTGTAAAACCATCCATCATTTATTATGTATGTATTCATTATTTATTCATACATGTTTAATTATATGCCACCGTTGTATATCATTGTATTCATGTATCGTGTACAATTGTATTAAAATTGATAATTTAGGAATAACAAAAAGAAAAGTATAAAATAAGAGTATAGAAATATAATATCATAACAAAATTGATAAAAAACGAGTATATAAAAGTAAAAGAAACACTTAAAAAGTAAACATTTTTATATAAAATAATTTCAAGTATTTGTACGTATATATATATATGACTTAAAATGTTAAGTAATTTGTTCAACTACTTTTTGGCTACGTTCCACTTAACGCTTCTGAAATTATATCCTTATTATTCACTAAAAGTTAAACGAAGACAGATGATACTCGTGATTATTGTGATCGCTAACTGGAACGTAGTCAAAGCATGGAGAAATCGACCAATCACAGGTCTAGCGCAAAGTACGCCATGTTGCTGCGTTTTTCGTATGAACGATTGATCGATTTTTCTGTGTATATATCACTTTGACGCAATTATTTAAGTCCATTTAAAACAAATATCTAATAAAGGAGAGAAACAAAGTGCAAAGAGTACGACTGAAACAAACACGTCTTTCGAGCAATTTCGAAAGAAACATGGTATGTACGTTGTAGGAAAAAAGAATCGCGCGCAATCACGTGTTCTCGCCGGTAATAAACAACTGTGCATAAGCGCGCAGTTTGTCGCGAACAATTGTCAGGTTTGGTCACGTTGTTTAAATTTGAAATTTCTAGGCGAGTGTGTACTTATCATCCCGAATCTTGCTGCGGTAATACCGGAGGATATTTCGAGGAAAGAACCGAGTCTTGTCGCCGTTTGATTATCGAGACTATTGTCGGGTTCTTCACCGAGCAAGGTAAGATAAATTGAAATGAGCGCCACTGCGATGTTTATTTACAAAATACCACGAGAACAAAAGCGCATTTATCTCATTCCTTATTATTAATTGTTCTTTAATAATATTCGTATATTACTCAACGAAATGAACTTTCTTTTAATTATTGAAAGAGTTAGCACACCGTAAGACCTTAACCTCCATTTGAACGCTGTGTATCGCCGTTTACGCGGTCTCGCTGAAAGGAGTATTTACGATAAAATACGTTTACATTATTGCGCAGTTTAACACGAAGCTCATTCTTTATCACAGGTATCGCTTGTTAAGACCAGTGATAGATCGTTCTCTGCGCGAATTATACGCTGCAAAGTTGATTTCCAAGAGAAATCTAACCTGTAATCGCGCGTGATTTTTTTGAGGTTATATTTGTCTACGTAAATATTTCATGAATTGGGTAGAATATTTCTATCTGACGCACTCTAGAGTGGATTAAACATCTCAAAATTGCCGTGGGTGACAATTGTAATAAGCATTGCGGAAAGGAACATTGTAAGCAGCATGCCTACGTGGAACCAGATTCAGGCTCAGCTGCGAAATCCCAACAATCCGGTTGTCTTCTTCGACGTGTCGGTAGGCACCACAGAAATAGGTCGTATGATCTTCGAGCTGTTCGAGGATGTGTGCCCGAAGACGTCGGAAAATTTCCGGCAATTCTGCACCGGTGAATACAGGAAGGATGGTGTTCCGCTGGGTTTCAAAGGAGCCATCTTTCACAGAGTGATCAAGGATTTTATGATACAAGGGGGTGACTTCGTCAACGGCGATGGTACCGGAGTGTTGAGTATCTATAGTGGTGGAACATTCCCAGACGAGAACTTCACCCTGAAGCATGACTCTCCTGGTCTATTGTCTATGGCCAATAGCGGGAAGGATACCAATGGCTGTCAGTTCTTCATTACATGCGCCAAATGCAACTTTTTGGATGGCAAGCATGTTGTCTTTGGCAGAGTGATTGATGGTCTGCTCGTCATGAGAAAAGTGGAAAATGTTCCTACTGGACCGAATAATAAGCCAAAAATTCCAGTTACGATATCTCAATGTGGACAGATGTAGCAGTAATGTGTTACTTATTTATACTTGTATAAACTCTTTCTCACATTATTGATATAATTGTATGGGCCTGTCCTTTAAAAAAAAGAAAACCATAAAAATAAAATTTTTATTTTATGTAAAATTGTTGTTATGTATTTGGAATTATATAAAAGATGTAATAATCTCTCTTTGCTTGACGCAATAATTTTACATACATTATTTTTGTAATTCATATTATTATATGCAATTTTGAACTTTTGTTCTGATATTACAATAATCCAATTTGATATATGAAAGTTTTAAAAAATTGCAACATTTATATAATAATTTATATGTATAAAAAATGTGCCAATTAGAATTTTATTTTAGTTTTCTTTTCTTTTATTTCTACTTATTTTTAAGATATGTGTGTAATATCTATAATTTATATAAAAACTTATATAGTTAGAGGTTTTCTTTTAATTATCTTATTATACATTAATATATTTGCATTTTCTTGCTATTATATTACTTTCATAAAAAAGTCAAAGGAAAGAAAAGGAAGAGAAAACATGCACAATGGAATCAAACAAAAAAAACAAAAAAAAAACATTAACATTTTATTTGTAGCACATTTAGTAAATTGCTACTTTATTATATGTCCAAAAGATATATATTTGTAAGTATACTATAATCTTTAGTAGAGCTTATCAAAACTAAATATTTACACAAAACTTATATATATACATATATATATATATATATACAATATACATATATGTTTATTAGCTAAAATTATAAATGGGTGAATAAAAGAAAACTCACTCAGTTATCTTACGAACTTTAATTTTATTATTAACATCTGTACATATGATATAAATATTTTATAATGACTCTACGTATCATGTACGTTTGTAAATAATGAAATCTCGAGTAATTCTTCAATTTTGTCTTTATAGATCTAGACTGATTTTTACGAATCGAAGTAAAGAATTGTTCATACACATCGGAATTGTCCATACACATACATTTATATATTTGTATCAGCATCGATTCGATGAGACTCAAACTGTAAATTTATTAATCTATAATTGTTGTAAATTTTAATTTGTAAATTTTGTTTGTTTTTCCAAACTTTGTTTCATAATTTTCTCGCTTATTTATTATATGTCGTAAGGATTATGTACAATTATTTTAAATTAAGATCTATTTCCACATTGGTCGATGTCGGTTACATAACTATTCAATCACTTATGTATGAATATGTTGATTATATCCACGATGTCTGAAAAATTCTAATATAATTTTATTATTACATTATACAGTATCTCAAAGCTATAAAATATATTTTTTCAAATGTGTTTTATAATTTTAAAATTTTTTAATGAAATGTTGGGTATCACAATGTTTGTCATGATCTGTTAATTTATAATTGATTATGACACGATATTAAATAATATCTTTTTATTAATTATTTAGTTCTTTTTTAATTCAAGATCAAAATTAAGAATTTACAGAGATTCAAAATTAAGTACTTTTTAAAATATTAGTTGATGTATCAGCGTTATAACGCATCTTCCTTTGTAATCTTGACAGTAGTATCAACGACGGAAAACGCAATTCTGATAAACTCAGTATATATCGAAACCAATATAGTCGTTCACAGTTAATTCACGCGTAAATTTATTGAAATCGATACACTTTTATTATTTACGAGCATTTTATATAAAATTATTGGAGTCTGTACATACATCGGCAGTCATTATCACATGTTACATATATACAATAATTCATCTCACTATTGTTTCTATATAGACATATATATATATCAAAATAAATCACGACTATACGTTAACTATACGCGTAGTCGCCTCTAAATTGTCCACAATTCAGAACGAAATTTGTACGTACCACAGAATTCTATCTATAATTAATATTTTTATATAATTATAATTATATTTTCAATGTAATATTCTCTTTATCTTATAATTTCAGTATATATATATATAATGAAATCTTTATCTTTATAAAAGCTTTTAACAAAACAGAAGAAAAATTTTATATTAATCGAATATTTTTGAAATTATATAATTTTATAATTATATGTATATACATTTATAATTAATTTTTTTTAATCGAATTTTATCATGAATTACGTTTTGTCTAAAATATCTTCAAGAATCTCACGCTTTATCGCAAAACTTGACTCAACATTGCATGCGTTATTGATACATTTTGTTGTCACGAAGTATCACTCTTAGAGAGTGCGTACAATCAATCCATTGTCCACAATCTTTTCGCATGGCATCCAATGAATTTTTGATCAAAATCAAATGACTTGGTTAAACATTTACGTGGTGATGCCATTGCCGATAATCAGTTCTTGTCAATAAATACGACTTCGGGAATCAGTAAGTTGATGACGGCGGGCCGTCACAGTTTCGCATCACACGGCCGTGTAGCGAGGGCCCTTTTTATTATTATCATCTACGTCGTCCCGAGCCGGCGCCGGGGACCGTCATCGACATCGTCACGATCTGAAACCAATATGCGACTGATTATTATTGTCAACAAATCTTTTCTATCATATTTAAAAAAGATGAAAAAATAACATTATAACTTACACTAAAAATAAAATGGACAAAAACACATAGAGAGAAAGAGAGAGAGAGAGAGAGAAATAGAAAAAAAAATCTTTGATGCTACTGATGGATGCTAAAGATTCGCCAAGAAAGATAATACTACCTGTAGGCTAGACTTGGAGATGGATTTCTTGTAGACGTCCCTGGTAACGCTCCTGGTAAAACTGAACTTTCGGACGAGTTTCTTGTCGAGGGCAGCCGGACTCTTTGGACCCTTTGCTCTGTACTCATCTTCCGTGCCTTCGTAGTGTGCCAGCATTACTTCCGTGGCATGCTCCTCGATCACGTTGAGCGCGTAATCAATATCTTCTTCGGTCGCGTCCTCCTTCGTCACACAGAAGCGCAAGATATATTTGCCCATTACACGGGCTGGTATCATGTGCAGCCGACCAGATGCATTAATGTTGGCCAGCAATTCCTGATTCATTTCTTCGCTCTCCTTCAATCGGAAACACACCAGGCCGACTCGCACGTCATTCAGGATTTCAAAGCGTCTGTCTTTCTTCATTTGCGCCTCAAATCTCTTTGCCAGCCTTATGTGATTCCTAATGTACTTTTGTAACCCGTTGATACCGTACGATCTCATGACGAACCAGAGCTTCAACGCCCGGAATCGTCTGCTGAGCGGGATGCCCCAATGACGATAGTCGATTGATTCTCCCGAGCGAGCATGTTGAAGATAAAGCGGATCGACGACCAATGCCGACGTGAGCTTCATTCGATTACGCACCCATAGACAAGAACAATCAAAATTCACCAGCAACCACTTGTTCGGATTTGTATTAAAGGAATCAGCATGCTCGATGCCGGCCATGAATGGCCTCATTTCCGGACAGATGAAAGCGTTACCAGCGTAAGCGCCGTCCACGTGCAACCAGATGTTGGGATACAGCTTGCATACAGGCCCGATCTCTACAAGATTGTCAAAGGCGCAGGACCCGGTAGTGCCCAGAGTAGTGGACACGTAAAACGGCACTAAGCCGTTCGCCACGTCTTCCCTGATGGCCAACTCGAGCCGTCTACCGCGTAAGGCGGCTTTGTCGTCCGGCTCGAGTATCCGCAGCTTCACCAGACTGATCATCGCTGCTTTCTCAACGCACGAGTGCGACTCCGTAGAGCAATAGGCCACCAATTTTGGCAGGAACGCCGAATCCTCCGTATTGGGTTCCTGCTCTTTCAGCATCTTAATTGCTTGCGTGCGCGCCGCCAGCATCGTCACCAGAATACACTCAGAGGCCGAGCCCTGAATCACGCCGCCGCCGCTTTTCTGCTCCGACAAGAACTCGGCTGGCAGGTCGATTGCTTTAGCATACCAATCTAGCACGATGGTTTCAAGTTCAGTACAAGCTGGACTAGCCGCCCACGAAAAACCGATGCAGCCGATTGCGTCTGACAGCAGATCACCGAGGATCGAAGGGAATGAGTTGCCAGACGGGAAGTAGGCGTGAAATCGCGGATGCTGCCAGTGGGTGATCTGCAAAATGCATTGTTTTCACGTACCAGCGTAAGTCGAGTAACCTACTTTTATGTTTTGAAATTGATTTATCCGTGAAAAGAATGGGACGATGGAATGAATGGCGGAAATGCCGGTTGACAGCAGCAACTTCATTGTCACCGCGATAAAACGTTGCATTGGAGATGTTAAGAACGGACTTTGCGAACGTTTGTAGAAAAAGTCGCGATGCATCGTTTCTCGAAGCCGTTGTCTTCTTCAAAAATAAAGATCGGATCGTTGTGACGTTGCTATTGTCCTTCAGTTTTTCAATCGGCTGATTGCTTGTATATACGCGATTGTCGCTGAAATTACTTTTACTTTTAAAAATCTTTTCTATCTCATTTGACAATTTCAATAGATTATAAGATTGCCTTACATTTTATCTGCATCTTAATTGCTTGCGTGCGCGCCGCCAGCATCGTCACCAGAATACACTCAGAGGCCGAGCCCTGAATCACGCCGCCGCCGCTTTTCTGCTCCGACAAGAACTCGGCTGGCAGGTCGATTGCTTTAGCATACCAATCTAGCACGATGGTTTCAAGTTCAGTACAAGCTGGACTAGCCGCCCACGAAAAACCGATGCAGCCGATTGCGTCTGACAGCAGATCACCGAGGATCGAAGGGAATGAGTTGCCAGACGGGAAGTAGGCGTGAAATCGCGGATGCTGCCAGTGGGTGATCTGCAAAATGCATTGTTTTCACGTACCAGCGTAAGTCGAGTAACCTACTTTTATGTTTTGAAATTGATTTATCCGTGAAAAGAATGGGACGATGGAATGAATGGCGGAAATGCCGGTTGACAGCAGCAACTTCATTGTCACCGCGATAAAACGTTGCATTGGAGATGTTAAGAACGGACTTTGCGAACGTTTGTAGAAAAAGTCGCGATGCATCGTTTCTCGAAGCCGTTGTCTTCTTCAAAAATAAAGATCGGATCGTTGTGACGTTGCTATTGTCCTTCAGTTTTTCAATCGGCTGATTGCTTGTATATACGCGATTGTCGCTGAAATTACTTTTACTTTTAAAAATCTTTTCTATCTCATTTGACAATTTCAATAGAGTATAAGATTGCCTTACATTTTATCTCTCCCTAAAAATCATGTTAATTCTGATATCGAGAGTGTACGATTTTTAGCAAAAAATTTTTATTGAATAAATTTCTATCTCTTAAATACATATATTTTAAATTTTAAATGAGAATATTATATATGCCGTGAATCTTCTTTCTGAGATGATATTCTATACGATATTTATTTATATGTAAAAAATTATTTTATTGGTTAAAACTATTGTACTCCTACATAGTTTACGTTTACATAATACGCGTTGCATCATATATGCTTTTATATTACGGCACTCGACCTTAACTTTTGCTCAAGTTCTTCAAAGGATACATCTATGAAACAAACTTCCCGTGTCGCAAAATGCGTCGCGATTTATCTATCATGTCATTAGTTTTCTAAACCCCCGGGAGTGAAAACGGCAGGACGTTAGGTTCTTATCTCCTTTATCTTCTCTCTTTCACGTGCACGAATATTATTTATATCGGCAGAGGGGGAAGGGAAGGGTTGAAATCAATGGCGAGAGAGAGAGAGAGAGAGAAAGAGGATCGATAATCGTCAGCTACAATCGCCGGCAGGTAACTCACTCCGGGCATTATTTTGCCATCGACGTCCCTCATGATGGCGTCCCATGATTCCGGCTTAAGAGGCGCCTCTTTCGGGATTAGATGTCTCAAATATCCGGGATCGACGTTCGCCGTCACCCTCTTGCCCTCCAACGTGCGAATATACTCGCAGATGTACTCGATCATCTCCTTACCGCGCACACGGAATTCATCGATGTTCATGATGCCAGAATAAAACCCCTCCCGGCTGAAAAGTAGCGATTTTTGTGAGGAAATGCGTGTCAAAGCATATAAAGAAAACGCTTGGACATGCTATACGTCGCGTATGTTCGTGACTTTTTTTTTTTAATGTTTCCATCAACACGCCAGTGCGCCTGTTATCCTCCTATATTTGCTTTAGAAAAAGATCAATTCTTCCGTGCTCTTGCGAGGATTCTTCGCGGCGTATTAATTCTTTCGAGCAAAAGGAAATGTGCTATCGGCGAATACATCTAATAATAATCCACGAAAGTATTATGAAAGTAACGTCGCGGAATGCTCGTGCATTGAATTAATTACACACGAGGTACCACGTCATAAATATTACAGAAGCAAAAACAAAGGCCATATAAATTCTGCTAATTGTATTTACGATATTTATATCTATATTCCAGAATCTTCTATGATCCCAAAACCTAAAGGGTAAGCGTAAGTTTATCCTGTCGTAGATAGTTTTTATTATCATTACTAATTCACATTTTTTTTTTTTAATAAATAAATAAAGCTTCTTTAATTTTTCTGTAACATAAACAAATATAGATTTCGAAATGCAATTTTTAAAGAATCGAGAAAGAGTGCGAGTGGCGAACGAAATCAATGAACAATGTAACTCCACATTTTCTTTTTCCTACCGCTTGAAAAATCGCTATAATTTGGCGGGAAAAATCGATTCTTTATATTAAATCTTTTTATGTAAGCAAATACATAGATTTTTAAGGCCGATTTTTTTAAAGAGTTGCAAAAGTCGCGTCGCTCCTTTTTCAAGAATCAGGACAACGATTGACGAAAATGACGACATTGAAGAGTCTCGACGTACAATTCGTTGATTTCACTCACGTTTTGTTTCCGCTACCGCTCGAGAAATCGCTCCACTTTGGCGGAAAATCGGCCCTCTCAGTCGCGCGAACTTTTCGTTCCCGTAACTCGAGTGCCGCGCGATTTTTCCTCGCACGTGTCGAACATTTGCCGCGAACCACGTCAGACGAGAGACTAGTAGCATCTGCCGAAGCACCGGTCAGTTTTATGCGCGCCTCGGCTCCATACATCCCTGCTATCACGCAGATAAAATTAATAACGTTTTAGAGTGAAACAGATTTGATCGCTCTAAAAGCAATTAAACCCAATTTTTTTAATCAATCTAATCTCGGCAGATGAGACGAATTCTTAATTCCGGATCATCAATGAAACGTTGAATACAAACATTTCAACGTGAATGTAATCTATAGATGACGTCTTAAAATTGAAGGAAAACAAATAATAAGAAAAAATTAATATTTTTATATTGTGTTATCATTAATTACGCAATTATACAAAAAAAAAAAGATAATTTTTTAATGGGGGAAACAAAGACATTATATAAATTGAACAAATCAAAATTAATCAGCTAGACTTATTGAATACAAATTATATCCAGTTATATAACACAATTATATAAATGGACTAATGAGTTAGTATTACGAGTGGTCTTCTTAAGCGTTTTGCAAGTATTTAATCTTTTTGGTACACAATAATATATATTGTCATATTTAATTGCGTAAACATATATATTTTTTCAACGAAATCTGTTTACGAATTTTTCTAAGCGTATATTGTCTATAGTCTATATGATAGAAATTTATATA
>NW_021849297.1:3434905-3440878 GCF_003651465.1 Formica exsecta | reverse complement strand
TATATATATATTTCCGCTATCAGTGACTTACGACGTTGAAAACCATTGTTATAAGACTGATTAAAGCTAGCTTTTCTTTTGCACATTCAATGCTTTTAATAATGAAGCGAACGTATACAAACAGTATCGTTTCTATTATATCCTACGTAGGATCGATTCTTTTCCCTAACGTGACATTTCTTCGATTGACGCGATGCAGATAGAATGCGAAAATCCGCGAAAGCCAATGTAACAAGACCAGCATCAATGGCTGTGGTGTTGCTATATAGCGGGGTCGCCGTTTGAATAAACGCCCCATACACAGTGTGCCGTATTGCGCGCATAGGGGGTAAGTTCTCCCCCACCTGCCCCTTTCGTCTCTCCACCGTTTTATTAATAGACATTTACTCTTCACCTACATTTACAACATACCCTGTGGAAGCGGTGACAGGTCACCGGTCAATCTTCGTAGTACACACACATATACACCGATCACTGCTCGTTTTCTCATCGCCACCTTCACGCATGATCTACTCGCATCCGCCGTTTTTCGAATTGGATCCCTCCCATCGGATCCCGGTAAGAGCTTCGATGCTCGTGAACGCGTGAGAAGTAATTAAACCGAGTTCGTGTTGGTCGGCGGCTAGCCTTTTTGCGCGTGTATTATAATGGCGATTTCAACGAAATTAGCGAACCTGAAATCGCCGATATACACAGGCTGTCGCAGATTTACCTATTAAATGCCCACGTTTCGCATACGATTTCTTTAACTGGTGTGGAATCGATATTTTTCTGATAAAACAATACATCGAAGCATTCATAATTTTTCAATTATAAGTAATCTTAAATTATAAAAATTTATTTTTTTTTTCAATTAACGAAAATTAAAAAATATCTCATTTTTATTATCGTGATAAAATTTTTTGTCATAAGTGGAATTATTAAATTTTGTTTTGCAATGTCGTCAATTTCTTCCAAACTTTTTTAACTGATTGATTATATCCAGTAATATTTTTTGTATGTATATACATGTGATGAATGATACATATTACATTTATTTTTATTCAAATCTATTTTATTTAAGTTTATCATATTACGTTATGTAGATATTTAACTTTCTTCGAAGCTTTTACACATTCAAAAATCTTATCATAAGACACACTCAAAAAATTTAAAAGTTTTTTCCCGAAATTAACTAATAAAGGCTCTTATGAATATATCATACGAAGAAAATAAAAGGCAGTGCCAGCGCGGTGATTTGTGCGCATATGTTTTATTACAATCACAAATTACATTGATATTTTGTGATTACGCTTTTTGTGATTTTGTCTATCACAGTCAAAATATCAAGGTAATTTGATTGTAATAAAACATATGCGCACAAATTACCGCGCTGACTCTTGATTGCCTTTTATTTCCTTTGTATGATTTTTTCCAAAATATATAAGGGATATTGTAGGACGTTATAAATATTTTGAGTATTTCTTGGAGTTTACATCATTCGGGGAGTTTAAAAAAATGACACAGTTGAGACTAAAACGTATTTAATTTCTTATCGATTCAAACATACCATGGAGCGATTTCGGCGACATCTTATTGATTGTATCTCTCGGTGAGCAATTTCGCGCAGAGTTTATTCTTCGTTTAAGCCCATTTTAGCCCCTTTGTCTATAATTTGCGACAGAATTTGAGACAACATTCTATGTATATAATTTGATACAATATGGATAATATAATATATTTGCAGCATCAAAATCATGTAGGATTGAAATACATAATTTTTTTTATGGACAGATATAAAAAAAAATGCACGCTAAAAGTTTACACAATAAACTGACAAATTAAGTAATCGTAATTCACTATTTATAATTTTAATTATGCAGTTTGCGATAGCAATTGACGCCCCGAGGAGGCAGATAATAAAAAATTAAATAATACTTGCACGGTTCAAAAGACATGATCTATACCCTCATGTATAATTACAATTCGAGATTAGTTTTAACGTGAGACTTTTTTCTTCTAATTATATTTACAATTCTATACATAAAATTATAGAAAGAATTATTTTCTTCCCAAATTGTGTGTAAGCTGTCTAAGGTGGGCTTTAATATCGAGATTGTCGGCAGTATCTCAGTTCCCGATGTAGTCTTATTGTTAGCTAGCGGATTTATTTTCCGTCTTTTTGGAACGCGTAAGGAATCATCCGTCGTGATTGACCGTCGCGTTTAAAAGAAGAACTCCTCGCGAAGAAAGAAAGGCTCGATGTAAAACGAATTACGCCCGACCATTGGGTGACCTGCCACGCGAAGGCGACGCAGACGGGGACGGATCCGGACTGCATCCGTTACTGCTACCGCGACGACTTCCGGTACCGCCAGCCTTCAGACGCACCATAGTGTCCAAGTGGCGAAACCTGTGCATGCAGAATCCAAGAAGATGTGATGAAGATATATAATAAGAGATTAGATAACATATATTTAAAACGGTAATCGATGAAATGCGTTTCTCCCGCAAATTTTTTGCCATCATTATCTCTCGCCTTTATCAAAATGATCTTCATAGAATTATAAAATAAGAGACAAGTAAAAGTCACCATATCTGATGGAAAAGAAAAGTCGATTGAATGCAACGGTCTAAACATAGATAACGTTACGCTTCGAACTCTATTCTGTAATGGACTCGTATTTTCAATGGAGTCAAATGTCATTGTAATAGCGATCTATATAATAGCGATGATAAGGGGAAAAACACTATTTGTCCTGGTGTATAATAATGGTAGACGAGATATCGATACCGGAAAGTGGAGTATTACATTGCATTGCACCGTTTATACAATAATGCAATGTTTTTGAGCGTTACATTTGTGACAAGATTTTCTAAATGTGGAAAAAAAACAGATTTTAATATTAATGTATTTAACTGTAGCATTTATATAACGAGAAAGAGAGAAACTATACCTAAGTGATAATTCACTGGTATCAGCAGCTTCTTTTGCCTGCATGAGATAAGCAAGCGGCCAAGATATCCAAGATTTTCTAAAAGTAAAGGAAGTTTAATATATTTCTTTTGATTATATATACATGACTAGAGAATTTAATTCCAGCAAATCACATATAATAAAAAATTAATATAATCATCTTACGTTCCGGATTGAGTATTTGATCCGATACCGCCGATCGTTGCCTGCGTGTCGAGTTTAGCCCCTGTTCTGTTCGGAGTCTTTGTGAATCCTGGCTGAATCGCAGGATCAGACACCATACGCACGAAGAAGGATCTTCGTTGCTCCAAGGTGGCTTTTCTCTTCTTCTCGCGAATGTCCGCTAGCTCATCCATTACGTCCTGGTGTGTAAATACGCGGTGATAGAGATACGTAAAAATTTTTATAATATATGAAAGTAATTATATTCCAACTTACGTTGAATTCCAATAATTCGGATAGATAGTCCGTTATAATGCTCCATGCTATGTCTTAAACATTGTGGAATTAATTCAAGATAACGTTGTATGTATTTCTTCAAACAGAAAATATAACAAAATCCAAAAAATAATTACATTCTTTCAGCATTTTTACACAACTATCAACGAAATACAAAGTTTTCAAAGAAAATTTTATTTAGATAAATTTGAAGATTAAATGTCTTCAGCAAAGAATCCAAGAAGACGATTGTAAAATTGAAGATGAGTGTAAAAATAATTTACCAACATCTCTGGCAGTTGCATTAGGTGCAGAGAGTGCAAAACGTATCGTGTAACGTTGATTTACTCGCGCCGGAATCATATGTATCTTTCCCGAGTCATTAATGGTGCTCAATAATTTCTGATTCAGTTTATCGCTGCCTTTAGCGCGGAAACATACCAAGCCCAGCTATAATGAACATAATATATAAATTTGATGATGTGAATAATGCGTGTATATGTAACGAATACGGTATATGATACTAAAGAAATATTCTCTTACCACGACATCATTGCAAACTTCGAATCTAGAATCTTTTTTAACGAGTGTTTCAAATCTTTTAGCAAGTTTAACGTGATTTCGGATATAGGCTTGTAGCCCAGATATACCATAACTTCTTATTACGAACCATAATTTTAATGAGCGGAATCGTCTACTCAACGCTATACTCCAGTGTCTGTAACAGTATATTTAATATTTTAAATTCGTCAGTAATCACTTAATTTTTAACTAAAAAGAATATTATTAGTCTAAAGTATTTTTTAACATCTCATTATGGATTAATATCTGCTAAAGATATCAATTATATCTGAAATGAAAAATATAATAATAATTAAATATAATGACATTAAAATTGATTATCGATCAATTTCAATAACAATACTTTGGAATGAGAAAAAATCATAATAAAGTAACTTTTTTTTTCAAAAATGATATAATGGTGATATTTCACCACATTACAATAGTGATACTGGCACTTCTGCTAAATTAATTAATTGTAATATAACCGATAGTCTATAGCTGTATCCGCGTGTGTGTGCTGGAGATATAGCGGATCCACAACAAGCGCGCTGGTAAGCTTAAATCTGTCGCGAACCCAGAGGCAGGAACAATCGAAATTTGTCAATAAGAATTTGTTGGTATTGGTATTGAAGGAATCGGCGTATTCGATGCCGGCCATTAGATATTTCAATTCTGGACAGATGAAAGCGTTTCCGGCATAAGCGGCGTCCACGTGGAGCCAGATCTACAATAGTAGAATTTTCAATTAAAAAGACGAATTAAACAATCAATAATAGCTAAATTTTTCCCATAAGAGATAATTTTACACGTACCCCTGGATATTTTTTACAAACCGGACCAATTTCTCTAAGATTATCGAAAGAACAACAGGCGGTTGTGCCGAGAGTCGTTGAGACGAAAAAAGGAACGTAGCCTTCGGCTACATCACTCTCGATCGCCTATCAATTAAACAGAGAACACATCATATGAAATAACGCGTTACATAAAATCAGTTATTAAATCAATTATACGTAAATTGAGCGGGAAAGTAATGAAAATATTTACGAATTAATTTAATTATTATGACGTAAAGCATTACAATATATTTACATTGTTTAAATATATAGTATGTAATTAAAATAATATAATTGCATAAATTATATTATAATTAATTTAATTGCATTAATTTTTATTATACATAATTTTCTATAAATTATGTAAAATATTGTATCGTAATTAATTTATTCCTGTATGTATGGATTTTTGGAGAACATTGTTACAACCATTTATACACACTTGTCGTAAGGTCTCCCCGCGAAGTACGCTCTTCTCGTCCGGCTCGAGGATACGCAGTTTCACGAAGGATATCATAGCGTCCTTCTCGACAGAACTATGACTTTCCCGGCTGCAATATGCCATCAGCTTCCCAAGCAGCGCGGTCTCGTCCAAGTGTGCATGTACAGGAGATTCCTTGAGTCTCGCAATTGCTTGCGCTCGTGCAGCCAGCATGCACACGAGGATGCATTCCGATGCCGAGCCCTGTATACAGGATCGTCCACATAAAGCGTTTTCTCAGTAACGGCTTTTCTACAGCTTATTATTTTGAATATTCTTACAATCTTTCGCGCACCTCTATAACGCCTCCACCTTTACTGCCTTCGCTAAAATACAGGAAATCCGTTGGCAATCCAATCGCCTTGCCTATAATTCAGAAGGATGATGCATTACTCCGTAAATTGATCGTTCAGAAAATCGTTTTGACAAAGTATTACAAAAATAAATTACCGAACCAATCGCAGACTATCGTCTCCAGTTCTGTGCAGGCCGGACTGGCCGCCTAAGACAAATAAGATTATATTTTGGGAACGATAAAGTAAATAATTGCAGGCGATCCGTCATACGGATTTCATACGAGATCAGATGAGAAATTGAGATTCGCGAAAAAATCGAATGGTTTCAGATCGCAACTTTATCGTCGTGTCAAGCCACGCGATTCGTCTAATTTTATAACTTTGTCTAGTATTTTATATATTATA
>NW_021849297.1:3428774-3434615 GCF_003651465.1 Formica exsecta | reverse complement strand
ATATATATATATATATATATATATATATATATATATATATATATATATATATAGCTTCTTAGACTACTCGATAAGATTTCTCACTCACCCAAGAAAATCCAATGCAGCCTATGGCGTCCGATAGCATATCACCGAGAATAGAGGGAAAGGAATTTCCCGCCGGGAAGTAGGCGTGGAACCTTGGATGCTGCCAATGTGTAATCTGGAAGACAATTTATTTGCCTCATAGAAGCCTTCCCCATTTTCTCTTGTAGAAAATTTTTATACGCAACAAAATTTTAAGATGCTCTTCTTTTTTTAATATGAAAATCACAATATCCAATTTTGATGACTTAATACTTAATCTAAAGTAAAATAATAAAAAAAAAAAAATTAATTAATTTACTTTTGTAAGCGATTCTGATCGAAATTAAATGTCGCAATAGTTTGGCTATTTAGAATATTTCTGATAATCATAAATTAATTTCGATTCCTTTCAAATCTTGCGAATACTCACGCCTGGCATAATCTTCGATTCCACATCCTTCATGATCTCATCCCATGACTCCGGGTCATTCGGCGGTCCCGACGGCAGTAGAGGCCTAAGATAGCCAGGACCGACGTCCGGCGTGACTCTCCTGGTATGAATATTGCTCATGAAATCGCAGATGTAGTCTACCATTTCCTTACCGCGGACGCGGAATTCTTCGATATCCATGACGACTTTACAAGCTTACAATATTAATTGTAAGTGCAGAAACTGGCAAATAAAAGCCAATGTATTAATACCCTTAGCCTATTGCTGTTATTATTCGCAAGCTCAATTCGGTAATGAATTATTATTGACATAATTATTTTATTTATGATATTTTTCGCAATGACGTTAATTTTCTCTTTCTTTTATATTAATAATCTAAATTTAATATCTTACAGAAAAATATTTTTAAGCATCTCATTTTCTTTAAATACTTTCTTGAACTTATTGTTTTTGTAACATCTTTATTATATAAATTCTAAACATCTTATATAACTACTTATCGATAATGCTTTTTTAAAGTCTAATAGTAAGTCATAATGTATATATACCTATATATACATATATATAGAAAAGATTGTATTTCTCTTCTCTCTTTTTTTTTCCTTTTTTCATTCTTTTTATTATTTATCTCTGTAAATAAGGAAAGAGGAAATCGAAATACATAAATCCCACTAAAAAAACCTCACAGAGATAAAAACAATACGCCAAGTACATAAAAAAATATTCCAATTACTACATAATAAAAGGTTTGAAAAAATAAAAACAGATATGAGGTCGATATAATTAGCGCCAAGTATAGTAAATTATATATGCTATCAATTTATAATAGACACTAAATGAATTAGGTTTCCTTTAATCCCTAAAGCACTTTTTACATAATGTATAGTTTAAAAGAATTTTACGCAAATTCTAAATCGCATAAACTTCTTCAGATCGAAGTAAGATATGAAAACTTGGCGTACCGAGATCGTATTTAAACGCATAAACTCAAGTTTATATTTTATAATATATGAAATTTTCTGTTATCATTATGACTGCACCAATCTTATTCGGACTGGTCGCAATTGTAAGCTTGCATTCACATTGTATCAGAGAAGTGCCGTTAGATTTTTGATTACGGCAATTTATTTATTACGGATTTTGATTACGGTTAATTTCTGAGATATTTTAATCGAAAGTTTATTAGACGTAAAACTTCGATAAGCTATCGATAGCACCTCGATATAATACAGTGACTCTTAATCCAGTCGGATCCAGTTTTTTTATGTACTTGGTGTCGCGATGCTACCGCGTCGCTTGACTCGTTTAGAAAAGATTGTCGCTAAAGGATCTAGTATTTTGTAACGTATAATTCGACCGTAAAAAAATTGATTTGTCCATAACAATAACGGCGTTATTATTAGAGACAAAAAGTAACAGTATTATAACTCATTGCCACGATATATTGATTACATTTTAATGTTTATTTTAATACACCTTTGCTTGTATATATTAGCCTACATATTTTACTAATGCTAAATTATTTTGTTATACTTGTTACAAACATATTTTTTTTACAATCTAACTAATGCAAAAGTATATTTCATTATTAATATTTCCTTATATAAATAAGAGTATCGTCAATCAATTATTTACACCAACTGCATCGCGATACTCCTACATTTTTTTTCATAAGATGGGAAAACCATGGTGCAAACAAATTGAACGTTTAAAGTGCGGCCTTTGCAATCTGGACACTTAAGCTGGACCTAAGTAAAAATCGAGACAATATCTTGACACTTCCATTTTTACACGTTCGCACATATTCTCGTAATAGTTACTTTTAATATTTATCGACCTAGCAATTTCAAGCTGAAAATGATTTGATTAATATTTTTTCACGACGAATCGCTCTCGCAACTGTCACATTCGCGCACTCGTGATCTCAAAATTCGCGGTTGCCTCGTGCGTACGCGTTTTGCATTCTCCTACCTGTTGCTGATAGCAATGACGTGGTGGTACGGTGTGATAGAATCGGGGTTGATACACCAACTCGAGCTTACGTCGTCGGATCGGATGACGACTGAACTGAACTGAACAATCCGGGATAGTTCGCCATCCACGGATATATGTCGGCGGCATCCAGGGCGCAAAATTCCATCGGCAAGTCCTGCGCAAACGCATCCTTCTTCGGCAGGACTTCTTCGCCATTTCGTGAAAAGACGTGCGCCCCTCGTCGGTTTTCCACACCCGCCCCAACACAATTACGCATGTCGCTTATGTGTATGTGCCCCTTGGATTCGGCCAAAGATCATAAGGTCAAGTTACTCTCTGAAGGAATTTTTATACGAAAATTATGCGAAATTACTTGCAGAGAGATTAAACGATCTGCGTGCACAAAAAGAAGAAGAAATATTATCTTTTTTGATAGTTTTATGAAATATTTTACAATAATTATTTTTCACTAAGGGCGTGAAGAGGTAGATGACAAAAAGTGAAGCTTCACTATGTTTTCAATTCTTTATTCTGGCCGCAGATTATACTTTTATAATGGATACTAATTTATTTTATTGAAAATATATGTAAAATAAATTAATTTAAAAAATATGCAAAAGAAATTAATCTAATTTAAATCTCGCATAAAAAATGGAAGGAAAGAAATGTATTTGTATCTAATTGAGATTTATTGTTAGATTTTCGGAAAATTTGCAAATATCACGAAGCTCATGTATATATGTATAATAACTTTATATGGAAAATATAAAAAATAATTGAAAAAATAATGTAATGTAAAAGATACTTCATACTTATTAGCAACAAGTAGAACTAATATTATAAGTATTTTTTCTGATAGAAATACATTTTCATTTCTTCTCATACATAGAATTTGTATCGAACGTAAATAATATATACGAATCTTCGTCCTTTTTAAAGATTTCTCTCTCATCATTAATTTATCATTAACTTTATTATTTTAGCAATGCAAACATGAAATATTTCAAAGTTTTTGGAAGGATATTCTTAACAAAAATGAAAAGATAAAAATCAGAGAATATTGATGGAGGAACGGTTGAACTTTCCACGATGAAGAATCTTATTTTGCAATGTAATAGAGTCGGAAATATTTATAAAGTCGTTCGAATCGTTCCGGTTGCTCTCTCTTTTGCCGTCTCTCAACAAATTTCTGGAAATTGGTGACAGAGACCAATCCATCTATTTAGGATAGCCGGTAAAAAAACATTAGGTGACCTTTTAAATAAATTTTTTAATCAATTTAATGCCGGTTTATTCTCGATAAAAAATATCGAGAGAACTCATTACTTATCTCGTTCAGCTTTTGAATCTTTAACGCTACATACGTCTCTTCGTATTTTAGCTTCAAATTAATATCTTAGAATAAAATCAATTTGATATTAACTAAAAAGATATAATTTCATTATACATATTTGTTTGTTCCTCTTTTTAATTTGAATTAATTTAATTTGAAAATATTTTTGAAAACAATTTTTTCTCATATACACAGAAATTAGACAGAATATTTTGATCGCGAAAAAATTGGTTCTAAATCGACCGAAAGATCTGCGATTTATCAGCGAGATCTACGATAATTCAAGACACCCAGTACAGACGCCTCGTTCACTCGAGTAAATTGGATGCTAGCATTCTCGTGGTTTATTAAGATGGAAAAAAAGGAGGTAACGTAGGCATCGTCAAGAGAGTGCCAGTCGCAGAAGACGCCAACTGATTTTCACTTCGAGGAAACCGAGAGCGAAGTACGCGAGATCTTCGAAAAACCCTTGACCTCTCTTGCCTTCCTCGCGTTAAAGAATCCGTGGGCTCAAGATATCGCGGATCGCGCTATCTTTCGAAAGTCAAACGATTCGAATCATTATCGATATAAGATCCCTCATATTCCATACTGCTGAAATTAGCTGCCGTGATGATAGTGGAATTCGCCGAGTCAATTTGCGTGGTAATTATAGCTCGAGGAAAGTCAAGCGGCTCGAACGGTAATTTAGAAGCATTACAGAATATTCGTCGATTACGACGAAACGATCCATAATGCGGCGATATTAATGATAACGGAATTGATAAATACCTTTTAGTGTCGATCACGTTTATACTCTTAACGCAATAATTGAATTATATTAGAAGGATATATATTTTCCCAAAAAGTTGCCGTTATCTTTTTCTCTCTTTTCTTTTTCTTTTTTTCTGGAAATTCTAATACAATGAAAACATTTCTGGACAAAATTTAATACAATCTAAAAAAAAATATTTAACATGCTATAAATTAATATATACTGATCTTTTTGAAAAAGTTTTTCGTGTTTGGATGAAAACATTTATTGTTTTAATTTTTCGAAAACTTGATTTTATGAGGTCTTGATTAATAGCATTTATTGAATAGATATGCTCTAAATTGGTCACTTAATAGATATATACTCCAGCATATCTATTTAGGTCACCAATTAGTGCGAATTCTAGTTAATTGAATTTTCTTTGTCTACGTTTATATTACGTGGCATCTCAATTTAGAAAGAGGCTATCATTAACTCGGAATTAATTAACTCGAATTGTGAGCACAAATCATTTCTCGAAATGAACATACCTTTTATAATATATATAATTATAGATGTGAAAACAATTTTTTTTAAATAAGGATAACGCCCCACATATAGGAATTAAATAATTTAATTTATATGAAACAAGCATTGTTCTTATATTCACCATCCCTTCAATAATAAGTTTAAAACCGACAACTCATTGAAATTTTACAAGGGGACGCATGTGCCCTTCGATATGCAATTTTAAAGGGCACGTGACATGACGCATTACAAGGGTCGATTTCCTCTGGAGGGGTACAACGAACCCCGGACCTGTGATCGCGGGCCAACGACAGGGAATCAGTCCTTTTGCTCACGCCCTTCAGGGATAAAAACGTTCATAATGCTGGAATGTCAGAGCGGGGAAGAGGGGTGAGTGTCCCGACCAGCGGGGGTGCTTAATAATGCAATATGGCGTCGGGGCGTTGCGACGCTATGCGGGCTATGTCACGCATACCACGACCATATACGCCTACACTTTGAAGTCTCTCGCACCCCCTTATCTTGCCCCCCTCTGCCCTCTTTCTCTCATCGCTGCTGGTTTTCTCTGCGGGAACGAGGCCGCACTAACGCCGGGATCGGCGTATATCGTCGGCAATCGAATGTTGATTGGAAAATATTGATGGGACTTTCCATCCAGCATCCGGCGATCTCTCTTTCTCTCCAATATCGATGGAGAAGATGCTTTTTCCATCGCGGTACGCTCAGGAATTCCGATGAAATATATATATATATATA
>NW_021849297.1:3421780-3422185 GCF_003651465.1 Formica exsecta | reverse complement strand
AAATATATATATATATATATATATATATATATATATATATATTCCAAAAGCTGAGATATATCTTCTTTCTTTCGATGCCACTTTGGTCGTCGATTATTAATTGACGAGAATCGTGCCTGAATACAAAGTGATGAAGCGGAAGGCGATGTCAGTCATATCAATGAAAAGAATGATACAACCGTTAGAAAATTTATAACATCATTTTTTGGAGGAGTGCGCTAAACAACAACATTACTTCAATTTTTTCTCATTGGTAATCACGAGATAACATTTTCCGCATTCAATTTAAATATATGCCAAACTCTTTCTTTTCTCATTTGAATAAATTTGTAAATAACACATTGTATAATGTAAATATCTATATTAATACATAAACAATTTACTTAAATTTATTAATATAATAAA
>NW_021849297.1:3408326-3421509 GCF_003651465.1 Formica exsecta | reverse complement strand
TTTTATTTAAAATTTTATGTAATTATATTTTAAAATGTACCTATAAAGAGAGAGATAATTTCTTGTTACATTTCGCTTGTTAGGAAACATCTATTTTAAAAGCGTAATAATTGATTAGCATATTGTCTATTTGCTCTATAATATCGCCTTTTTATGTGAGATTTAGCTTAATAATAGAAATATATTATTTTTATAAACAAACAGTAATTGTATGATTAATTTTCACATTATTTTATCGTATGTACATTTTTGTTAAACATCAAAATCTCTTTGATTATAACTTAATATTCTTTACAATATAAGCTTTATTTGATACTAAATCTTCTAATTAATATATTCTCTTAACGCTATTTTTATAATTATCTATATTAATTTGATATAATTATATTCAATAATTTTATTTTTCTAGATATTTTACATTATTATTATATTTGATAATTATATTTTGTCATAACGATACTCTTTTTCTCAAACACAAAAAGAATTGATTATTAGATACAGAAGTCCGGAAATAGGTCTTGCAGCATTCTCCGACTTGTATCCTTATCATTGCGAGCGCGGAAACCTCAGATAAACGTCACAATCGGCAAAATATTTCTGCATACGACTGTACAAGGTCGTTCTAAGTTCCATGAATGGTTCCGAATGGCACGCCAGCGAAGCTGCGATGCTTGTGACTGAACCCATGACCTACTGGCAGAGAGAAGAGAGAGAGAGAGACGCGATGTCTAAACATCCCCGTCGCCGGCTTCGATTTCCAGAACAGCTCAACTATTTCTGAAATTGCATCCTCTAACATAATTCTGACCTTATTTAAAAAAAGAAAACCTGTCTCGCGCCTTTGTTATGTCAAAATCTATTTTCAGTTGCAATGATATATTTTGCTGTTGCATCGTACATATAGGACTTTTAAATAATATGAAAAATCTTATCTATGAATCCCTTTCCGGAATTTTATTCCGCACTTTTTTTTTTTTTTTTTTTTTTTTTTTTCAAGGCCATTACAAAGAAGTTTCTAATTTTAGTTAAAATTCTTTTAAAATAAAGTTTAATTCTATTTAATATAGATAAAGTTTGATCGATGAATATAATATGTTCATTCTCTTCAACCAATATTAGTTGATTGTCCTTTAATTAATTAAAAATAAAATATTGATCAGTATTACACATATCGCGTGTGCTTAACGAATAAGAAATATAAGAACTAATTCTTATCCTTTTTTTGTGTTTTAGATGGGAAGATCAAAATTGAAGAAGAGGCTAAAGCGAGAAGAAGAATCGACAGAAGAGCCGACAAATACGAAAGTGCCAATCGATAATTTACCAAAAAAATTCCTCTGGATGCACGTAAGTCTTCAAATCCTTCAGAGTTATGGAATAAACAGTTTTATTCACGAAATATACTTTAAAAGGTTAAAAACGGTACAAAGATCAGAAAAGTCCTTGATTATGCGTTGAAAGAATTCCCCAGTCATAATAGCATTGTCTGGACCGGGATCGGACAAGGTATTGCGAAAGCCATTTCTTGCGCGGAACTCTTCAAGAGGAAGCACGAAGGTCTCCATCAAGTCACAAAATTATGTTATATCGAGTAAGTTTATTAAAACAGATATCAATGGATGCAATATCGGTGTTCAATTATCATTATGATTTCAGATCGGAAAATCCGAAAGAGGACGTAACTACCAAAATTCATCGAATACCGGAAGTCCATATCTTATTAACTAAGGATATTAAGGACACAACTGAGCTTGGGTGAGACGTATTTAGTTAAACATTAAAGTGTGCGTGCGTGTGTATAATCCTCCAGATTCCGTCAAAAAAATTATATGTTTGTATCATTATTTATCTGAAAATCTAATCATTTTGACTTTAGATATCAAGCGCCTGGCGATTGTGGAGAATTTCCAGAGAAGGAAGATACATTGGCATCGAAACCAACTAAAAACGTTGGCAATGTGCTTTGCAGCAAGACCGAGCAATTAGGGATAAAAAAGCTACACATCGGGCAGAAAAGGAACAACAAGTGGATTAATAACGCGGAATTATCTTCGAAAAAAAGTAGAAAAAATATATCTTGATATTTATGTGTGATAACATATTAATATATTATATCTAAAGAAAGATTTAGATGGTGCAATTTTAAATATTAGATAGATTTACAAATCCCCAAAAAGAATTTAGAATTTATAATAGAGCACGTTATTTGCACAATATCTGATTTTAATAAGATCTTGATAGATTTTTAGATAATCGACTTTACAAAAAATTTTAGTATGTTTGGAGTATTAATATCTATTTCTTTTTAATTTTATAATTTGCAGCAATTTTTTTCGCCTGCAGTCCGAATATTTTTCTCTTGTTTTAAATATAGAAAGTAAAACAAAAAAAGTAATAACTAAAAAGTATAGACCTCCATGTTTACAATTTTTTAGAAATACTATTGTTTCCTTCTGATAACAATTTCAAAAGCAAAATGACAAAAGCCGTATGTAGAAAGTTTATTTTCTGTCAATACATAAACAATTTTCACGGGACAATCACATGTTATATATATATTTATATATATTTCTGCTGCGTATTGATTCTTCACATCACACCATATTCATTAATACATTATAATTCGAACTTTTGTACTTACAAATTTTTATGTACAGTGCTACAATATCCTGATCCCATTACATCAGATAAGAAAAGAAATCTATGTCACAATGCGCAATTTGTCAGAGTCTCTTGTTTAGAATCTCATTAGAAGTGTATAGGGCAGTACAACTTTCACATCACAACAAACATCAGTATGTCAAATGTGAATTACAATTCAGTTTTCCATGCAATACCCTTATAATACTATTTTACAATACATAATAAAAAAATTCATAACAAAGGCGTGTATGTGAACGCTGTTCTTATAAAATAAGGATTACATGTTTTATTCGTCGAGCTATCACCAATCGGTCATCATTTTCTGTTCATTATCGTAAGATCTGATTTTGTAATGGCTATGTTTTCAATTTAAAAAAAGTCACCTACCATTACCCATTTAAAAAAACGATTCGTGCTATAATTTTATAACGATATGTTATTATATTTTGAAATCTTAATGAATTGGCAAATCATCAACCTATTCTTTCAACATTCCATTTCTTTTGTTATCATAACTTTGACTTAGCTTTATGTTTTAACATACATAAAACGAGCATTCTGTTCAAAAGTTTTGTCGACAACGGGATAGGGAAGTCTAACATTCTGCGATTGATATTGCTATATGGAATATATGTATATGTATTATAAATAACAAGTATTTTTCTCTATACCACCATATTTATCGTTATGTCACTCGCTCAAACAATGCATTTTACAAAGATCAACTACGTAATGTGGATTATTATGCTCACTTTAGACTAATATGATTCTCATATAATAATGTGTAAAATCGTTTATATAAATTCTTGTTATGCAAATCGATAACAAACGCATTCGAGACCTTATTTCCAGTTTATTGGAAATTTCTATGCATTTCTATGCTGGATCTTGTTTTATCAAGCCACTTTGATATTTATATCACTTCTCAAAGTTAGATTTGTTGCTTTATTATAGGTAGAATAAAAATAATTATGTAATTATAATATAATTTCATTAATTCTCTTTCTCATATTAAAAGATTTTAGTTTCTTTTACAAAACGCATTATTTTTACATATAATTAATGATAAATAAAATTATACAAATATAATAGAATTTTAACAGAATCGTATAAAAAATTTTGTTTATACATATAGAATGTTTATAAACAATTATATATATACTAACTTATACTACTAGTGTAAATCAGTTATACATTTTTTTTTCATTATACGTATTTAGCATATAAAGACACTATTATTTTTACAAAAAAAAAGTTGTACAATTGTTACATTCAAAACAGAGAGATATGAGAAACACTTTTCCCAGTGTCTGATAACTTCAATAGCTTAAGATTAAAAATTTATAATATATATTCTACTATTACCAATATAATTATAAAAAGTGTAACAGATTAAATTACTGTATATAGTATCCTTTACGAAATTTGATAGTTTTAATGAATTTTCTTATGCTGCTCTAAAACATTGCTCAGATCTTAAATATTAAAAAATAAATATAAGTAAATATAAGGATATGATTTGCCAAAATGCGGAAAAAACTCTATATATATCAATAATTGCATAACTATTGATATAACATTCATTGAAGATAGTTTCTGTTTAACCTAATCATATTGGAGACAGATAAAAGATTATAACAAATTTATGCTATTTAAGTATGAACAAATTTACTGACCCTATTCAAAGACCTTTGTCATATATATATATATATTTGTCATAAAGTATTAGAATGTTATGTGAATATTAGCAATTTTTCCTACTAGATCTGGCAATTCGACTTTGGACAATACGATCGCAATGTTAAGTCCTATGCTTCGCTTTCCGTTGCGCCATCACCTTCCATAATAGGTACTATTAAATTATCCTTTGACATCAGATTATATTTTGTCACAAATGAGGTAAACCTGTAACAAAGTAGTAAAAATTATTTTTTCATTGTATAATATGATATATATTGGCTGTATAAAAATATCGATAGGTTGCATTTATTACCTGCGGCAAAGGTAAGTCTCATTTTCGAATTCATCAAATATTGTTCTATGGTGGAAGTATGCATGTGAAAAGATTCTGTAAACCCTACGGCAGACGGAACCAAGTTTTGCTACAGAAGATTCCTTAATGCTGATTCTGAAAAAGGAATTAACATATCACAAGCTAATTAGAAATTTTATATAGAAAAATTTATTTAGAAATATAACAATAAATTTTGTTTAAATGAGACATAAAGAAATTACCTGCTGGGAAAATATTTGTTGCTGTTGAGTAGACACGCCGCTCCATCCAGGGTGTGCCGAGTATAATCAATCGCAGGACATTCTTTGGGAGTTTTATGTGCAGCGCATAAAAATATCCACTGTTCCGTAGCTGTCATCTGTGTGCATGTTTCAGGATGACATTCTTCTTGTAATCTCACCGCCAAACCATTAAGTTCCATGCAAAACTGTCTGAGATGTTCATATTTCCATACTCCTTCATCATTAGCTTCTGGCATATTAAGTATTAAATCAATGTTAGATGGATCTCTTCTGATCATTTGTTGAATATATTGTTGCACAGCCAGCGTGCTATCCATTTCTTCAAACGGTTCATCAGGCCACCTGCTAAAGTCCTAGAATAACAAAACTTTAAGTATATAAGCTTGATAAAAATAATTAAACTACGTCAATGTTTTTAAATAATCGATTTCTTCTTTGTTATATAGGTCGTCATGATAAAAATAGATTAGATATTGTATAAAATGCAGCTCTGCGATTTTATACCAATTTGTAACAGTCAACGAAGAATGTCAAATATGAGATAAACGGTCCGTATCGCTTTAAAAATATAAAATAGGAAATTTTATACAAATGTATTTCGCACGAAGAAAATAAATGATCTGATATATTTTTTTCATATTTTGGTGGAGGCTGAGAAAATATGTCACAGTCATATAATCACAAAAATATCTTGCAAAGAATTTATATAAATGCAGGCGATCCTACGAGAGAAGATAACAAAATATATATTATTCTCGTAGTATAAACAGTGTCTCGGTTTATCTCGCATAGTTCATTGATTTTCATTGGGAAAGTGTCAAAGGAGGGAGGAAGTGTTAGGAAATCTGTGAAGATATGGTCGGTGTGATGTGGATTCTAGCAATCTGTGAAATATCGCTTGTGGATGCGACTACAACTTCTTTAATGAAATTAATAACCTCTGCTTTCGTTCCAGGTCTGTTTCTTCGCAAAATCGTAGGTCCGTCCGCCATCTTCATCTTGCCAGTTGTTGCACTTGACTGACCGGTATGCACGCTCACGCTCGATTAGCAAGGAGATAGGAGATGACCGCTCCGCTCCGAAGTACTCGTCGATTGATGATGATGTGCACCCGCGAACGCAAGTCCTGTTTCGTTCCATCCTAGAAAAGACGAATCAAGTCTGAAAGTTGCCTAGACTGTTTCCTCTAGAAGAATTATGCATGCGCATTATGCCATCTGTGTGAAGCGTATAAACTCATATTTTAAAAATTTTGCGCCATTTTTTAAATTTGCATAAATATCTCGTCAACGATTCGCACAATCATTATACAGTTATTTCGTCCGTGATTCTCAAATCATGTTCATCTAATACCCACATATGTATATCAGCTTCTATTAAAGCTTGAGGACTCGACTTTTAAAATTTGAATCACAGCAACTTATATTTCAGTATTTACATTCAACAAAGTTACAAGTTTCAAAGTTTTATATATTTATATAATAAATTATAAATATATGAAAAAGACAGATAAAACAATTATAAATAAAAATTTTCTTTACATTGTATTTAGAAAAATATTTATTTCTTTTTAGCATATTATATACAAATCTATAAACTAGCGTTTCCCATTATATCATTCATTTGACAAAGTATTATCATTGTTTGCTTGATCTTCAATATATGTTCTTGTCACTATACACTTTGTCATATGACAATTACATGGAATATCGTGCTCTACTTCCTCTGCGTCTAACAAATTTAGTTCTATATTGTAACGTCTTGGATTCGATACATCTCTTTTTAATTCCAATTTAAAGGCGATAGGTTCATTTTTTATCACCTCTATATCTTCAGGTAGGACAATTGCAGTTTGTTTCCAATGTGTTGCCTCATCATGAGGTGCTGTAGATAGTTCTGAACCATCTGGGAATTCGACCGCAAACCAAATGCACATCCCTTGATAATTCCCACCCTTCTCACATACCGATACATAATCTTCTCCACCTAATAGATTTATTTCCTCTACAGAGATGCAATTTAAATCCAGCCAAGCAAGCAATTTTCCTTCTGCCAAAAGATTATTTTGATTTAAAAGTAGCACTTCTGGTTTCATTGATTTAATTTTTCTGTACTCTTTTCCAATACATCTAAATAAAAATTGAGCATATCGTTGAGTAAATATAATTCTTGAAATCATAAATATAAAAAAAGAGAATAAGAAAAAGAAAGAGAGAAGTAAAATATATTACTATTTTTTAAGTTTAAGAAATTAGACATATGTGTGGTGCCATTACTTGTTTTCTCTTTGTTATTTAAAAATAATATGTAATTACCTCATACTGACTCCACATACATTATCCCAAAATTCATACATCGATGGTAACTGGCATGGTGAAGCATACAATTTTGCTATGGATGGGAATAACAAACCATCCTCTCGTAAGAAGTTATCTCTAGCAAAAAGTACAGAATCTAACATTCCTTCATGTACTAAATAAAAACCCATCCATTCTGAAACAATTATATCCACTTTCTCCAAACTATCTGGATGGATATCCTCTACCTTACTGTGAATTACTACAACTGTATCTTGTACATTATTTTCAATCAACACTTGTTCAATAGTCTTTGCCAACATACTTGCTTCCACTGCATATACTTTCTTTGCACCAATTTGAGCACAAAAAATTGATAATATACCTGCAAAAAAATATACATATGATCATAATACATAATATGTTATAATATAATGTGTCGGGGAAAGTAATATATGTATAATACATATTTTTAATAGACAATACATATAATTGGTCGTAAGAAAAATTTAATAAGCTAATAATTTACCTAAGCCAGCACCAACATCCATCACTACTTTGCCCTGAAATTCTTTTTTCATATTAAAAATAGCATTCTTGTATGTTGAAACACGTGTTTTGTCGCTTAGCATTAATTGATGAATCTAAAAATATGCATTTAATAAACATATACATACAATGAACATTATATAACTGAATATATATATATTTATTTGACTTACATCGAGTTCTTCGTAGCTTTCAAAATATTGATCCATGATTTATTGATACAGATAACCTAAATAAAAATTATATGTAAAATAATCCACACTTTTCTTCTTTTAATGTTGCTACTTATTTAATCTTTGTTTTTCTTATTCGATATCTGAAAAAATATATAAATCAAATATATATTTTAAACATTGAGTGTGTAAACACGTGGGTGACATATCATCTAACCTTCTTATATTCAGTGTTTCGCTCAATGTCGATGAAATCCGTGATTTAACATTATATTTTTATCTTTCAGAAAAAAGCAAAAATAACTAAACGTACAATTGAAAACATCTTTATTAGCACATTAAATATTTTGAAAAAAAAAAATATGTATTGCATTTTTTTTAAACACGATCGTTTGAAAATTTATACATATATATATGTATAATAATTGTAATTATTAAATTGCATCTATAGTTTACATCACGTATGCCATAGATTTGCAGTACTGGCAGTGATATCGGAATAATCGGAAAGCAGCCTAATTATTATATAGAAAACAAGATAATAAATATATTATTGAGTATTTGATATCTCGAGAATATAAATGAAACCTCTTTCTCCATATATCTCTTTCAAATATAATATATATCGCATTACAGTGGTTTTAATCGATAGTTTTTTTTCTCTTTCTCAGATAATAAACTTATTTTTTTATTTTGTATTTTATGTTATATTTATTTATTTAAATAACAATAATAAGGCTATCATTTTGTCTCAAAGCTCCCCTTCTTAATTTTATTTATTCATTCATTTATATATAATTCATTTGCTTAATATAAAAAATAAATTTATTATATATATATACATATTACAGATATTACATTAATCTTGGCTTTACAAAAATGGATGTGTTTATATGATGCTATTTATGTGTATATTTTATTAATATTTAGGATTAGGCTTATTATCATTGTTTAATACCACAAGCCCTTCCTTTTCCATCATACGTTTTTTAAATTCCATCTGTTTTTCCATTTGCTTCCTTTTTCTCTCCATTCGTTGTAACTCTTTCGCAGATAATGCTGTAAAGGATTAAAAGATAATCAGTGCTTAAAATATCTATTAAAACTTATTAGAAAAATCATTTTATACATAAAAATGATTTAGTAATTAAAATTTTCATTATAGTTGTGATGAATTTACTCTTTTCTATCTAAGCTTAGGTTTTCCAGAATTCTATGAGAATAACATATTTTTATATAATGTAAAATATTTTTATTTATCTATATATACTAATATATACTTTATATTTAATGTATCATAATTTTAAGCAGTTAATAAAGCAATTTCAAAATATAATAAAATCAAAATTTATAGGGTATATTTAGTTTGAATTAAATATTAGGAAAATTTTATCACATACACATATTTAAATAGATCTGGATCTTATAGTGCAAATCCAGCATATACTGCAAGTCCAACATACATTAATAATAATGATTTCGATCGATATTGAATACATTCACTTATCTGGTATATTACCTTGTTTTGATTTCTCTTCAATTTTAGTATCTGCTTTGTCATTTTGTACTGTCACTAATTTATTCTGATCTGACAAAGATAGAAGTTCTTGAGAGCTAACCATTTTTGATGATGGTGATGAAATATTAGCGTCAGTTATCTTTTTCACAATAGGTACTAGAATACGATCTAATTTTATAATAATTTAAATTAGATATATGTACTATAAAACATTTCATAAACATATAATTAGATAAATTTATTATTAGCAAACCTTTATTTTTATCTGATTCCAGATTTGCATACTCTATGTTATAAACAGGCTCTTCAATAGGAATATTTGATTTTTCTTCAATCTGCTTATTAACAGATGATTGTACCATTCTTTTCTGTATATCATCAATTTGTTCAGGATTAATTTGTTTTTGTGGTTGCAATTCTCTTTCAATTTTGCCTCCAAATGATAACAAAACTCTCCTTAAGCCATTTACAGCAGAACCCTGTGAATCAAAAATCTTTTAATTTTTCAGTCAAATATAATATAAAAAATTGTATTATCTTTTTCACAATAGGTACTAGAATACGATCTAATTTTATAATAATTTAAATTAGATATATGTACTATAAAACATTTCATAAACATATAATTAGATAAATTTATTATTAGCAAACCTTTATTTTTATCTGATTCCAGATTTGCATACTCTATGTTATAAACAGGCTCTTCAATAGGAATATTTGATTTTTCTTCAATCTGCTTATTAACAGATGATTGTACCATTCTTTTCTGTATATCATCAATTTGTTCAGGATTAATTTGTTTTTGTGGTTGCAATTCTCTTTCAATTTTGCCTCCAAATGATAACAAAACTCTCCTTAAGCCATTTACAGCAGAACCCTGTGAATCAAAAATCTTTTAATTTTTCAGTCAAATATAATATAAAAAATTGTATAATTATTTATTTTTTCAAATAAGATATATACAATTCTTGCATTGTGTATTGACAAGCCTTTTGTAGATTCTTCTGCGCTATAATAACCAATATCTTCGTGAAAGTTTCCATTCTCCAGTTGAACTTTAACGGAACTAACACATCCTACGCTACATTTGGCACCAATGATCTCAACATAATCTGCAATGAATTTGAACTTATATTATATAGGTTTGATAAGAGAGAGACTATAGTTATATTTACAGAAATATATTCTTCGAAATTAACCACAAATATACCTAAAGTCTGATGAACAACAGTATGATTCCATTTTCCTTCTCCAAAAACCTTATTAGCCGTTGAAATTAAATCACGATAATCGGCTGCAAAATCCATCGGTTCTATTTTCTCAGATTTCTTTGCCGCAGCTTGTTTTGTGGTAGGCTGAGAGGTGGAAACATTCAATTTTAATTATTTTTGCGCGATCGAAAAATAAGTGATTTTTACATTATGAAGCCAAAAACCGTTATCAGTTCAGATGGAAATTACTCACAATTTTGATACACGATAAAAAATCGTGTCCATTGTACATATTGTGGAGAAATTCGCGCCAATGATTTGTGTCTTTAAATCACAAATTTTAGCGCGCAAATAGGAACAAGAGAAAATGAAAAAAACGCAGGATATAATCGATAAGGATATGAACCAATCATAATTTATGATTATCGGGAACTGTCATTTTGAAATCTGAGACATAAAGGACTGTCCAGACAGATATGCGTAAACACGGAATGGACACGCAAAAAAATCAACCAATCACGTATTTAAACTAAAGAATACAGCAATATGGCTACATGGCATTTTTTAAATTAGACATTTTGATTGGCCAATTTATCTCTTGGTTGGATTATCATTTGGAGATAAAAATTTGTTTTTGTGGTTGGATTATCATTTGGAGATAAAAATTTGTTTTTATGGTTGGATTATCATTTGGAGATAAAAATTTGTTTTTGTGGTTGGATTATCATTTGGAGATAAAATTGAAAGAGAATTGCAACCACAAAAACAAATTATATATATGTTAAGTATCGGGATTGTAGATATATTGTTTTTTTTCAAATACGTATAATTAAGATATAAATTGAAAAAGAAGTTGAGATTGTAACGATAATGAAAATGATTTTTTCTAATTCGGTGCATATAAACTGACATTAATTATAGAGTCTCTTTTTTACTTTTAATTATTTATTTATTTAAATTAATTTAAAAAGCTTACTTAAACTGGGATAATGTGTTTCTATGTTTTCATTGTTATTTACCGTCTTACAAGTTCTAGTGTGTTCTAGTACTATTAAATCGATTATTACATTATGATTATTCTGTAGTATTATTTTTATCACTCTTTGTGGCAATGCTTATACAAAATTTATACTAAACATATTTTTTTAAGATTTATCTGTGGTTTTATTGTATGTTGCAGGATTTGTCGCACAACCGGGACATGTGTGTAAGATTTCATGAATAAATATCTCACAGTCTAAACAAAACGTTTGATTACATTTTCCACAAATGTAGACCTAAAAATAAAAATACATATGACACATACATTATTCTTACTTTATATATTTGAAATATTAATTATGAATTGATTTCTCTTTCAAATAACTCAAAATTGTAAAATTTTTAATTTTTCAGTTATATATAGATATTTCTTTTCAAACTTTAATATATGTATATATTAGTTTTTTTATCTCTCTTTTTGCTATAAATCTTTATTATATATGCATTTCACAAGTTTTTAATTTTAATAAAATTATCTTCTTATTATGAAAATTATACAATTCTGCAATGCAACATATGGGAAAAACGATACCTTTTTGTCCTTTTGCGTAAAAGCTTTTTGGCAACCAAAGCAGAATAAATGGTTGCTTTCAAATGCAACTTCTTTAAAAGATTCAACAGGAAATAGATAATGATACGATCGTGCTAAATGTGGAGCAGATACTAAAGTAAGACCGCAAGCTCTACATTCGACGGGAAGCTCGCAATGCTTACTAAAGCACTGGGGACAAAGATAGCCAGTACTCATAAGTTTTACCGATTCATCTGAGTTTTCTGCGTGGCTGTAATAAAAAAAAAATAAAGAGAAGAAAAGTAGAAGAAAAACATAGAACTTTAATGTATATGTGTATATGTCGGGGAGCAAAATTTTTAATGCTATTAAAAATTATATTAAAGTATCATTTATAACACATACATATGTGCAAAAAATAAGGGCGCATATTATTCTAATCTGTGCACTTACCACATACACACTGTCATAGACGTATCCGATGCACTAGAGTGTAAGGCATGATGAGGAAAGCCCATTTTCACAAGCGCTGCATCTAATCGCATTGCAGCAGGTGGAGGATCTATATGCGCGTTTAACTGCTCTTTGTAATGTTTATCGTCGAGCGCAACACCGTGTTCTCCACCAGTAACGTTTGCCATTCGTTTACAAATATATAATTCAGCTGCCAATCCTATTACGCTACACCTGATACCATCCAGTTTCATATTCTGAAACAATTTCCATGCTAAGAGAAACTTTAAAGCAAATATTATTATATACAATAAAGCGCATACTCGTATTATTTCATTGATGTCTCCTGGATCACAAGTAGTAAGAGCTCCGATAATTATCAATACTTCTTTACTAGCATGAGATGGTAATAATTTCAATGATTTTGTAGCTAATTCCAAAGAATTTTGCAAGGAAGGTTCACCAGTTACTACAGTTTGTTGTAGAGCTTGTAATTCCTATAAATAATAAATTTTATATATATATATATA
>NW_021849297.1:3401719-3408007 GCF_003651465.1 Formica exsecta | reverse complement strand
ATATATGTGTATAGATTATACAATTTAAAACGAAATATAGGGAATAAAGGTAAGATAAGAAAATAAAGACAATTACCTTAATGTGCTTCTTTGAGTTGCCAGCCAAATCACTAATCTTTTCAGCCCTTTTATTTCTAGTTATAATTACACCTAATTGACTGATAGGATTTTGATAAAAAAATTCTTCGATAAAGTCTTCTAAAAGCTTGAGACGAATATTTATATAACAAAGCATATATGTATACATTTACACATTATGAGTAAATAATCGATAACCTTTTGTCATACCTTTAGGGAACACAAGAATCGAGTCGGTTTTAAATCTTGATTCGACATTGATTCAGAGGCATCCAAAATAATATAAAGATGTCTCATCATTCCTAATCGAGCACCCTGTTTTCTTTCCAATTGACGTTTTCTCTTAGCATTATGAATAATATCTGCGACAGATGCTTCCAATAATCCATGGTCATCCTCCTTGATTGCTTCCCTGTATTAAAAATATATCGGTTAGATTATTGGATCGATGTAAAGTGTAAAATTTTCATTTATATATCAAAGAGAGAAGAATATCAATGTTAAACATAAAAAATTTTTAGCCTGGGAACATACCATGTCTTTTCATAACCAGTCTCCCAGCGATATTCCTTTTCCTCAGACTCTTCTTCCGCCATAATTTATCGCGAGATAAAATATTTTACGACGAAAAAATGGAGAGATATTATAATAAATAAGGAAACAGAAAACTTTATACACGTGTGTTTATAATTAATTTTTTCGGTTTTAATGTCTTCAGTATCACATATACAGTTTTTTGACAGCTTTTAACAGCTAGTCTTCTGAAAAATAACAATATATACAAACATCGTTTACTCGAAAAAATACAGGTTAATGTTTATATATACAATATACATATTGTAAGATTCTAAGAAGGGATCATAAGCGAGTAGAGGAAATACACTGGATGGGGCATCCAAGGTCCAGCAGACAGAGTACCTGTTGTAAGACTGATGTGAGAAGATCTTCGGATAGAGTCCCGATGAGACCTCGTATTTTTCGTCCGCTTACAATATATTGCGACGATCAACATACGAATCTTTGGAAAATGTCTCACCCAAAATTGATCCGTGTGATAAATCCAAGAATAATGGGTAAACATATGTGTTGTCACCCTGTTATCTATTAAATTTAACGGATGTGTATTAAGCATCCAATTTGAAAAGCCCGCGTATCAGCCATTTGTAATCGCATATCGTAACGCGCGCAATTTTGAAATTGCATATTATTTTATGTTTTTGTAAAGAAAAATATATATGCAATATACCAATGAGCGGTCGAAAAATATACGGGGCTCTACCGGGACTCGATCCGAAGATTTTCTTCTCAGTCTTACGACAGACATTCACTCTGTCTGCTGAGCCTTAAACGTCCCTTATTTTACCACACTAGTATTTTTCTGTTCGGTTATCTTGATCTCATTCAGCATCTTTTACATATATATAATTTTATCTCCGTATGAGTTGTATTTTCTTTTCTTTTCTCTCATTTACGTTATAATCATTGTCATTCATCTTTCTAATTTTTTTCCTACCTATATCTATCTATTTTTATCGTCCATCGCAGATATATACAAAAGGTCACGCAAATCACTTTTAACAAGATAGCTTTTTCAAGTGTGACGCGCTGTGCGAAGTATGCGATTTGTTTTTTATTATTGTAAGAATATTATTCAACTTATCGAAGATCATTCGTAGAGACTACGACGGTATACTTATTAAGATCATTGACATAAGTGAAAGCATTCTTGCAGCGCGATGATTCAGGAAAGCGTATAGTCCATTAATACAGAAGGCAAGCCCTATAAACGATTATGAAGATGGAATATATTGTGATAATGGTGCGATAGCTAGTGTGTGATACGTTGACAACACCCTCATATCGCTTAGTCAAACATGAGATTCAATGACAAAGAGCTCGCAGAAGCGAGTTTTGGGCCCGCTGATCTCGAAGGACGTCTAAATCATAAGCGGGCTCATAAGTCAGGTTAGTTTAGTGCGTGAATATAATTTTATACTTTTTATGCAATACACGCACAACAAATCGATTTAATATCTGTCATTCTGCCGTCTGATAGTTATTCGATATCGAGAGAGATAAACAATTCTTTCCATTCACCTATATATTATCCTGACTTTTTTGACAAGAGAATATATTTTATTATTCGTGTCATATTATTGTTTTTGCACAATTATCTGCTTCTGATTTATATTTCCGGTTTATAGAGAGAATTGTCATATTTTATTTCACTCTGCGACATAAATTAATTTTAAACAATAAATAAATTTTAGACATTTTTAATCATTCGAAATATTATTATACTATTTCTGAAATAATTGACCAAACTAAAGGAATGAGTTTCCTGCATAAAAACAAAATAAATAATTCATATAGAAAGTTTTCACACATCAGAAAACTTATTATTTTATATAACTAGTTAGAGGATAATAATTATACTTTTTTATCACAAACTTTGACAATCTTATTGTGCAAAAAATTTATTGTGTAAATGATAGAATAGATGTATACATACTTAAATAATTATAGCAAGATTATATATACTTTTAACATGTAATTTCTATTTATTTTCAGTGTTTAAAGAAAAATGGTTCAAGCTGCGATACAATCTATTATTTTACTTTAACATTAATGATTTGGGACAAATTGATAGGAGACAACCTGCTGGTGTCATTATTCTAGAAAATTGCAGCATTAATGTAGATACTTCATCTGAAGGAGTATTTGCATTTAGCATTTCATTTCGTGATGAACATGAGAAACGGCATGTATTGAGCGGTCGATCGGAGTCTCAAGTGGAACAATGGATTAATGCACTTAAACAAGCAAGCTATGAATATTGGAGATCTCGCTTAATTATGCTTCAAGAAAGATTGTGCAAGAAAACAGGTAAAGATCCGTTGCTAATGTATCCTAGAAATCAAGGTGTGGTGCGAGACGAAGCTTGGGGACCTGCTTCTAGCTTCAGATCTCATGTACGTTCATTTGCAACGTCAGTTGGATCATCATCCACATTGAATACAATAACCAGGGAAGTTAATCTCATAGAACTTTAATACAGGAAAATAATTGTAATTAAACTTGTCGAATTAATTTAATTGGCAGTCTTTTGAGAGAGAAAAATGTGTATTTTAGACGAATCTGCATAATATAATGAATGAAATAGTTTTTTATACAAATCTGCTTTTGATTTACAATATTGTCACTGCCATTGAAGCAAAACTTGAGATGTAGTTTCATCAAATATATAAGCTTTAATTATTTATTATGTTGTTTATGTGAAATTAAATAAAATATAAAAGAAAATAAGAAAATATAATTATATAAATTAAAAAATATAAATTTGTTTCGTATAATAAAAATTTCTTTTTGTCTAATATAATATTAAAATTATTTACATTTGAGAGAGATTAAAAGGAGATTAAAAACTACTATTGATTTAACAGATTGATTTTTCTTTGAGACAAAAATAGAATATTGGGAAAAATAGGGGAACAGACAAATCATGCAAATTTAAATAATAATGATTGTGCAGTTGTAATATGGAAACAAAATATGACATGTAAAATAACATTAATTATATACATATATCAATTACATACATATAAATATTGTATACATATAATATATATATATGTATATAATTTGTATTAGAGCCTATAACAATATTGTAAAACAAATTATAATGAGAGTATGCTGATGTATATTTAGTAATATTTCTTATAATTAAGTATTATATTGTGTGTATATTGGATGAAAGTTAATGCGCTAGATACAATCTTTAGAAAATTGTGATTATTCATTTGCTATTCATTATTTCTACCTCTGTACAAATTTGATAAAGTATTCAAAACTATCAAATACTCACTATTTATAACAAATAGATAACAAATTTATGTAATAATATTGATGTAAGTTGAAAAATAATTTTGTAAAATAAAAAAAAAAGATATTTTTATAATCTCTATAGTATATTCTTCTCAGTGTTATAAAAAATTTTATCAAATGTTCATATATAATTAGGAGATAATAAAATATATTTGTAATAAATATTATATATTTATATTGTTTATGTCTTTTATACACAATGTTTTGTAAGACATGATATAAGCACAGGTATAATTCCTTTATTATTAATTTTATAAAAATTCACTATTTGTTTATATAAACTCATATAAAAATAAGCGAAGTAATTATTATTTGACATAATAATTTAAATTTGAATTATACATATGTGTAGATTATTTTTCAAAAGTCTCAAAAGACTCGTATTCTAATTCTCACTATCGCTTATAGCGATAGAACACGGGTCTTTGAGACTCTTAAAAAATAATCTCGTGGATTATCAGAACATACTTTGACAAGGAATGAACCACACTGAACTGACTACAAATTATATGAATATATATTACAAATCTAAATAGCAATAATATATTATATCTAAATATTATTCCAAATCATGTCATCTTAATATCGAGAAGTAAGCCACTGAATATAAAATTCGCAACTTCAGTTTGATTTACGCTATACATATATCATCTGTGATTTACCCTCTCCCTCTTCTCGAAATACAATAACTGACAAGTTTTCAAAAGTCTCGAAAGACGCGGTATATTCATAATTTTTTATCGAATGATGATTGTATTTAAGTTAGCCTTTAAAGATGGATAGTGAATACTATAAATTCCTGAAAGAAATCGATTGCAAACAAGGGGCTGTCAGATCTGTACGATTTAGCGGTAAGGAAACTGCTGTTGAGGTTATTAATAATGTGTCAATACATATGAGTCTCAAATATATTGACACGTAATTTGTTTTAGTTGACGGTTCTTACTGTATAACATGCGGATCGGACAGAAAAATAAAATTATGGAATCCGTACAAATCCGTTACATTAAAAACGTATGGTGGACATGGTGACGAGGTTATGGACGGCTGTGCGTCCTGTGATAGCAGCCAAATCGTATCCTGTGGTTTGGATAAATCTGTAATCCTTTGGGATGTAGCAACTGGTACGCCTGTACGCCGTTTCAGAGGTCATGCAGGTCCAGTTACAACAGTAAAGTAGATATCTTGTCTCATTCAAACTATTCATAATATCATTTCACTCTTAAAGTTCTTGCAGTCCAGACGACTCAGCTAAGTTTGATATTTCTTGTTACAACCACAGATTCAACGAAGAATCATCGATGATAATCTCTGGTTCTCGTGATAACAGCGTTATGTGTTGGGATGCACGTTCCAAAGCGCAAGAAGCAGTACAGTCACTGAATGATGCCAAAGATTCTATTTCGAGTATAAGAGTTTCAGATCACGAAATCTTGTCTGCTTCTTTTGATGGCAAAGTACGTACCTACGATATACGTATAGGAGAACTATGCGCAGATTATATGGGAGGTAAGTAATGACAAGGTATAGTGTAAGCATATTTATGATTTATTGATTAAAATATAAAAATACAAATTTTTAGATCCAATTACATGCGCTAGTTTTACCAGAGATGGCCAATGTCTAATCGTCAGTTGTGCAGATGATTCAATTAGATTGATTGATAAAGATTCGGGAGAACTACTTGGTGAATTTAAAGGTCATACTGGAAAAGATCTTTGTCTGGAATCGAGCGTAGATTGCCAAGATACAAAAATTCTTTCGGGCTCGGCGGATGGAAAGTTATGGATTTGGGATCTTGTATCTCAGAAAGTGGTTGCAAAACTCTCGGGAATTAAACCAACTAAGTATGCTACTGTATCCATAAGTGTTCATCCACAGAAGAATTGCTTTTTAGCCTCCAATGGATCTAACGTGTTAATGTGGAGTACCTCATCTCAGACAGATGATGAGTAATGTAAGCTTTCAAAATTTATAATTTTCAAACAATTTTATAAATTTTACTGCAAAATAAAATTATCAAATATTGCACAGTAAATAATTAGCTTTAAACTGTGCATATCATTTATAACAATATAATTGTTTTAATATTATATTATTTAATTCATGTTCACTTGATTGTCCATTTAATAATTTTCATAAAAATTACTCCAGATATTTCTTTACTTATTAAATGATTTATTCTGGTATTTTCTTTACAAATCAAATTATTACTTAATATTACAAAAAGAATTAAGCAATGAATATTACATCGTCATTTACAACATTATATAGTGTAATATACATATATAAATGTATATATATATATATATCTTATTGTATGAT
>NW_021849297.1:3390786-3401600 GCF_003651465.1 Formica exsecta | reverse complement strand
ATTTTTATAATATATATTTTTATAAAAACAAGTATATACTTTTGGAAAGCCAAATATTGAAAATTATGAGAGGTAAACAAATAGAGTTTGTATTTTATTAACACGAGAAAAATTCTGCGATATAATGTCCAATGCAAACATACATGAAGCGTGCGCATGTGCATTTTATGCGACTGTAAAAAATTTCACGCTACGTTTCTGATTTATAATTATGAATATGAGTTAGGTTAAGCTGGGACACGTATGTACGTATTTGACAGTACACATACTTGGCAATTCGCACGCGTGCAATATGCGTGAACTTTTGAGCGTCATATGCCTTTTAACGTTGGTGTGACAAGGAGAGCACGACGGTTCGCAGAACAGAGAGTGGGGAACCTGCGCGCGCAGGTGGCGCGATGTCGGTACGTCAACACTCGGCGTGTCTCACTGGTCGGCGTAGTCTCGCCCGGGGAGCGCGAGAGAGAGGAGTTAATGGCCGACTGAACGCGGCAGAGCGAAACAGCACAGAGCGCGAAAGAAACCGGCTGAATCACGGTAGTGGATTGAAGAACGCGGAGTACGAACTTATTTCGTGACATTCTCTGTCGCCGGTAAAAATCTAAAGTTAAATATAATATATCAAAACTTATCGAATATACATTACTGTCTTTAATAATTGAAAGAAGTAAGAAATATAAAGAGAAAGTTCTCGCGCTTTGGGAGTTTTATAATCCGTTTTGAAGTAAGGCGCGGAGTAATATTAAACTACCTGTCTAAATTATTAGCAAAAATTGAAGATCGACAAAACTTTGAAGCAGGTATTGAAATTGATATATTATCTAGATATATATGAATATCGCAGAGATGTAACAATGAATTTTTACGCTTGTATTTATAATGAGGTCTTTTTCTGCTTAGCTGAAGTATAGGAAATTAAGTTTATGGATGTTATATCGATTTTAATTCTTGCTTTGAAAACGTTCGAACGTCATCTTATTTTCGACATAATTTTTGCAAATAAAATATTTAATTTTTGCGTTAAAGATTACGCTGAAGCCCCTGGACGCATCACATGATAATCCGCCACTGCCGAATCGACATAGCGAGCAAGAAAGATAGGGAAAAGAGGGAGAAGGACAGATATATCTCGTGAGACCCGCGAAGGTGGCTGCATACGGGGCGGGCCGGTCAGTCTCGCCACTTTGCGGAATATTTTTCTTGCCGCGCTGTAACCGTAAAAAAGAGAGTGAGTGACAGAAAGAGCAGAGACAAGCTTTGCCGGGAAAATATAGAGCGAACGAGAGAGAAAAAGAATGGGTTTTCGGACTTTGCAGCTTCGCGAATACTTATGTAGAGCGAAAGCTACTTGACCGCGTGGTCTTGCGAGGTTCCAGCAGTGACCATCTCGTCCGACAGTGGTGTGTATTGTTATTGTTGTTGATCGATATTCACAAGAGGAAGAGAGACAGAAGAAAGAGAGAGAGAGAGAGGGAGGAAGCCGGCAAGAGGGCAAGCGAGAGACGGTGAGAAGAAACTCGTGATACCGAGAGGTTGGCAACGGTGGTGGCGGCTGCTGCTGCATACTGGGTGGTGGTGGTGCGCCCTGACACAGTGGTGGAACGAAGGCAGGAAGGACACGACCGTGAGAAGAAAGAGGGTTGTTATGGGACGAGATTCCCGTGGCGTGTTGCTGCTTGTCGCGCTGGCCGCGCTGGCAGCCGCGGATGCCTTCTCAATTGACAGTAAGTCCAAATTCATATTCGATCGCTAAATATTTTCCGAACAACGATGACGCGCGCGGGGGTGAATGAGAGGGCTAGAGGGAGGGGGGGGAGGAGTGGCGGGTAAGCTGGTCCTGTACACCCAGCTTCACTGGTCCTTTGCAGAAATCCGCTACCCGTCATCTCTCTCTCGTATTTCTCATCGATATTTTTTTTCTTTTCTTTTCTTTTTTTTCATATTGTGACATTCTTTGGCGAATCTTTTCAGTTATGATTTTCTTCACGTTTGTTCTTGCTGTCCTCTCTTTTTCAATATGTGCCGACAAAAAACTGATCTTTGTCGAAGTTGACGATTATTATGCAAATTTTAAGACCGATGCCATTGACATTTTCTCAGAAGCGCATATTTATCCTGCGTTATCGCGAAGATGTAATTGGTTTATTTACGATCGTTGTCGAGAATGTGCCGCTACAATTAACTGTCAACGTCATTCATCTATCTCTTATTGTTTAATTCTTGTGCGAAACAGGTGCGTTTAAAACGCAAATAGTACTATATAATCATATTATACATCGAAGGAGACAATTTCCTGAAGACGTGAAGTTTCTAAAAAGTACACCTTCAAGGACGCAGAAGAGGGTTTCATGGCGGCCGTTCTCACCCTCTGAGTTTATCTCCGAAATTTTCCCTCTCATCGAGAATGCATCGTGTCTGATAATACGTTCACTGTGTAAGCAGTGAAAATTTTGAGAAATTACGCTATATTTATTACATGCATACATGCATGTGCCTAATATTATTATGCATATATCATATTTGCATTTAAAATTAATGATGTAAAAACTGATCTTTGTCGAAGTTGACGATTATTATGCAAATTTTAAGACCGATGCCATTGACATTTTCTCAGAAGCGCATATTTATCCTGCGTTATCGCGAAGATGTAATTGGTTTATTTACGATCGTTGTCGAGAATGTGCCGCTACAATTAACTGTCAACGTCATTCATCTATCTCTTATTGTTTAATTCTTGTGCGAAACAGGTGCGTTTAAAACGCAAATAGTACTATATAATCATATTATACATCGAAGGAGACAATTTCCTGAAGACGTGAAGTTTCTAAAAAGTACACCTTCAAGGACGCAGAAGAGGGTTTCATGGCGGCCGTTCTCACCCTCTGAGTTTATCTCCGAAATTTTCCCTCTCATCGAGAATGCATCGTGTCTGATAATACGTTCACTGTGTAAGCAGTGAAAATTTTGAGAAATTACGCTATATTTATACACATGCATGTGCCTAATATTATTATGCATATATCATATTTGCATTTAAAATTAATGATGTTCAGGAATTAGATATTTGAACTATCTTTAAAATATAATTGGCTTTTACATTGTACGGGCAAATATACGAGCGTGCGAAACATGTCGAGATCTTCACGTGTACTCGTCCTGTCACGACGACTCGCTCGCAGCATCCCTCTCTGGATCGCGAACCTCGCAACGCGAAGATGTATATTATATAAGTAGACGCGCAACATATCGTCCCTCGTTTTGTCAATGGTCGCGTATATTCGCTGCTTTTCATTATCTCCACGTACATTTCTATCTCGCCGAGATGGGCTGTATAATGTACACAGACCGGGATATTAACGCTGTTAAACGAAAATGGAGAGAGAAAGTGACGGCTAGTTATTTAATATCATTTTATGACTTCTACGTTAAGGAATTTCACAAAACACGTTATACTATCGCTAAATAGTGAGTAAACAAAATCAACAAAAAATTCTCTGTCAGAGACGGAACAATTTTAGTTTTTATTTCTCGTATACACAATGTGTAAATAAAAGATTATCTTGCTATAGATGTTTTCTAGTTTGATATATAAATTGTTTTATGGTATAATTTATCTCCATTTTTCGATTTAATCGTATTTTCAGCTTTTTTGAAACTCAACGTAGCAGAATTTCATTGAGCATTCGTATTTTGATTTATTAAATACATTACATATACATCGATTAATGATGTAAATGCAGATCGAAAAATTGAGATTTAAATAGAATATTTCAGGTCACTTAAATAAAATCTTAAAAAGAAAAGAAGAGGGGAAAAATCCTTCCTTCCAAGTGTCTTTATCTCGTACAATTATGCATTGTTTCATACATATTCAGAGGATTTAAATTGGGAAAATCTGAAAGACTGAATGACTGATTTACTCTGTTAAATACATCTTTAATTAGATTTCAAGAATCCGAAATCTCAATTTGTGTTATGAAAATGAGTAATGCTTACACACGAAATAAGGAGATAATGTTTTGTTTACATTCTGCGTGTGTTAAACAGAGACATGAGTATTTGTTGCCAAAAGCGAAAATTCTTTCTAATTTTAAACGAAGCCAAATTTGAGATTTACGTCGATTGAGATTTCCGGTTCGTCATTTAAACTTTGGAAATTGTTGGAGCGGAGATAAAGAGTGATTTCGAACAAGAAAATTTATCAAAATTATGCTGCTTCCTTGCTTGCGTTACGTGAAAGTTTGTTTTGATTATATTTGTTTCATCACAGGCACACGAGATAAACTACCGTGGGGGATTTAGAGCGTTCGTCAAATATGTACGTTTTAGTACGCCTGGCAGAGAGAGAATCGAGATGCGTATTCGTTAGGCGCGAGTATGCAAGTGCAATTAACGTAATGATTCTTCCGACGAATCCAAGCACCACGCCAAGCTGTGAGATAGAACTCGTTGTGTGATCAGACGATTTATTTTGCCGGTTCTCTGCGTCTTTCTACATCCGATTCCGACTTTTGCACTAGCGCCTATTAGCATCGCACGATAATTTTACCGAGGAATTCACGAGGCGGTGGAAATAGCCGCGGCGCACGTCCGCGTGATAAATCCGCATTGACAATTCCCGACGGGGGTTGTCAAGCTGTTTAGCGAATCGACGCGCAAACCGTACATGAATTTACAGAAACTTCGATCAGAGATCGTGTGTATTTAGTTTAGATTACGTTAACTGCCTCGCGTATATGCTATATATTTTACATCAATTCTCGCCGGCATTGCCGCAAGCTAATATCTTTAGTAGGAGATTTCTATCATATGTAGCGATCGTTGAGTAAATATTTTTTAAGACAATTGTTTAAGAATAAAATCATATTACCCTGCTAAAAAAAAAAAAAAAATGTTTTTTTATCATCTTTTTATAAAGAGATATGATCCAAGTTATATATAAAAATATCAAGAAAGAGTAAAATCGCTAGGCATGAAGCAAACGTAAAATTGTCAATTGCAATAAGACAATAACATTTGTTATTTTGTATAAAATCCGTAATATGTTATGTGATAATATATGAATTCAATAACAATATTGTATATATTTGCAGAGATGAAAATTGCTGTGGTTTTTTTATTCATTTTTTTGCTCAATTGTCTGTGTATATAAAGTATCTCTCTCTATTATTGCCAACAAGAATTGCGAGGTAACCTTCAGTCAATTAACATAAATGAGCTATGAGATTACATTTGATTTTGTCATTATTACACTTAAACGATTCTCATATCTCGTAGTCGGGTCTCTTTTAAAATAACGGATCATTCTAAATATAACCGGCTACAAATCTTGGCGTTCTCATTCAATTTATTTATTTATGTGACGTATAAATTTATAAAGCCCGCGACATATAAAAAGAACAGTAGAACTTGAGCAGTAATCGAAAATCGACTGATCATTAATATCGGCTATTCTCGGTAACGTGAGACCGCAATTTTAAAACTTAATATGTAAGCTACATATTAAAAATTGATCGATCTGCTTGTTGTGCTTAAGCATTACACTTTACATTTTTTGTGTTATTTTATGATTTGATGACCACTTGTTGAAATTTTCTCAATGAACTTTTTTTGATTCTCAGGTAAACTAGCCTGTCCTTTGAGACAATTTCGATGCGCCAATGGCAGATGCATTCCAATTTCGTGGGTCTGCGATAAAGCGGACGACTGTACCGACAATTCCGACGAAAGCCCGGAGGAGTGCAAATGTAAGTCATGTGCAAAATTATGCGAAAATTATACGATCAAATTATAGATACAAAACGGCAATAACGTCGAAACGGTCCATATGATCAAGCGTAAATTTGCGCAATCCTTTGACGCGTCAAATTCGCATATGAGAGTTGAAACACCAAACATCATTTTACATGACAAATATTGGCATTGCGTAAACGAATGGAGCATTGGTCATTTTGGCGTGAGGATTTTGTAAATTTCTATCATTTTCACCATTCATAATAACATATTTTTTCTAATTGATTTTACGTAGTGATTTAAAATGAACAGAAATTTTATAGTTTCACCGAAATACTTCGCAAAATTATAGAGGTAATAATCATCATTTCGAAATATGGAATCTGGTGATCAGATAAAATAGAGATACGTTCATTCATTTTTCGAATTTTTTTTTTGAGAGGAAATGTTTTGTGACAAAAATTGTACAATGCCACGGAGTTATGCGGAACGCACTTTGCTCGGCGGGTCATTAAATATTTATGAGTCGTATTTCTTTACAACTGTGTAGTCATGATAGTCAATAACGACGGAAATATTATTGAATGCGCAATTGCATGCGTGTGATAATACGAATGAATGTGATAAGACATTCCGGAAATATTTCGCGTTATATATTACCGCGAAAGTGTGCGATCGCAAATATATTTGCCTCCGATGCACGCGTGCGCGCGTTAATTAAATGAAGTGATCTGTTGACAAGCAAGCCATCAGCGTGTTTGTTCGCGCATTCTTGTGTCGTTTTATCGATTCCGAATAGAATTCAACGCGAGAGAAACCTAATTTTCGCAGCTGCGATTTAAAACAATCGTCTTAGCCAATCTCGATTCGATCGATCGCACACTTCGGGATTTGTTTACGAGACTTTGTGCGTCAACCGGGATCCCGATTGACGTATTAAGTTAGTTTGATAACCATAATAATATGATGATATTACCTCATGTTAGTATGCATGAACAGGGGTGATATAATCTTTTCGATTGGTCAAGCGCTTTGTTGGAATAAAATATGCTGATAAATAATGAATTTTTAACTAAAATTTGATTTATAATTTTTTTCATTTGACTCTTACATCTTATATCAATATAGCGAACAAAATATCTGTCTAATTGGAAAATTTCATTTCCTTCTCCCGGCGCTATATCGATTTTTAATTTATGTTAAAAAGAAAATTGCATTAATAAGCGGTGTTAAATCAGATAATCATGTTAAATAAAAAAAATGATAAAAATATGATGATAATCTTATTAACACGTATTAGATTCACCTTTTATTTTTTTCTATAAATATCTAATAATCTGCATGACATTGCACTCTTATACGAGTATATTTTTTGCGCAGATATGCAATCATGAATAAATATATCGCTCTTTGTGTAATCGTTACATCGTAATCACCTGAAAATCGCTTGTATTTCCATTGACCTATTATTCTTTGATGCAATTTATTTAAGTCTTCATTGATTTATTGAAACTCGGTTAAGAGCAAACGATAAGATCATCGATAAGACACAATAGTCTTATATAATCTTCGATTTTAGAAGTCGTAAATCTCGCGAATATATATTTATCTCTTGACACAACAATAATTAACTTTGCTTTGTAAATCATTCGAGAAACTTTTACAATGTGTTTAGTGATACGAGAGAGTTTTATGAGCAAGAAGGAATATTATTATATGCAACATCCAAGCTTTTGTTGAATCCTGTACAATATATCCCTATATTATAGTACGCGAATGAGATCGAAAAGATTATACAGAAACCATAGCTCTCTCAGCAGTAATTGATTTCGAGTTCGTATCGTGAATGTTTGCACGATATATGAGACTTTTTGGAAATCAAACTTATCAATTCAACTTTCTGTAAATCTCTGAATTTTAGTTCCAGGACACTAATCACGTATTCTCTGTGATACTAAATTTAAGAAATTTACAAAAAGTCGAATTGATCAGTTTGGCTTCGTAAGAACTCATATGCGTGACGAAAAACAATAGCAATTAGAAAATGTAAACGTTTGCGATGCACAGTAATCTCTTGCCTTTTTTCTTGCACTCCAAGTGTGGAGATGAATCTTATAATGAGAGAAAGGCCAAGAACAAGAAACAATAATTGCTATAATTTTATAAATGATTACGAGCCCGTCTCGCAGAGCTCTGCGATAAAAACTCACCGTCCTTGCCTAAGTGCGCCTATAATCTTTCCAATCGAACACAGAAGATTTACCGGCGCCGAGCAAGACGTAGCCCCTCATTGATCTTGCATCAGATAAAATGATCTAATTTGATCTTTTATAATTTATATCAAAGAACAGGAATTGCAATGCGTGTTCTTGTGCATTTATCTTGTCTCATTTGTCTATTAACTTATTTAATTATTCGCTTGAAGCTTGTGATTTAGATAATCTTAAATGAGAAATGAAAAATGTCGAAATCAAGCATAATATATACATCTAGCAATGATCATGTAAAAGAGAAGTGCTACAGACAATATTCTATTGTTAAACAATATATTGTTCAAAACTGAAATAATTTTTTTTTTTTACACTAACGTTGAGATATTAATTTGAATTGTAAATTTTTAAATAGGGATATTGCTCTGCTCAGTAAATGTACCTATTATCAACCAGCCCGTATATAATATGAAAAAATTGACATTCTGTCGTGTCATTTATATAATTTCTTCTTTCCCTTAGTTATATTTTGAAATTAATCTTATCGTACAGTTGATTATATATTATGCTCTCTGTAATGAACTTTTGTAAAGTTCTATATTTTTTCCGTAGATTTCCTACATTTATATAAAGTAATTACACGAGCTACAAGAGTGGAAATAAACAAGCAGTTAAATAAGCAACTAAATAGACAAATTGCGGCAGGATAGTGCAACGACGTGAAATAATAAGATAGAGAGAAGGTAAAGGAAAAGGAAGATCGCGAGAAAGAGTGCTACCTAACGAGCGAAAAGGAGCAATAAGAACGAACGAAACGACCAAACGAACCGAGCCGACTTTGCCCTTTGTCGTTTCTCGGAATATTCGCAGGGTTTGCATCTTGCGATCACACAGATTCCACCAATTTGCGCCGACTCCTTGTCTTTTCTTTTTAGTTGGTTTCTCGCTTGTCGTCTGCTATTTCGACCCGAGATCTCCAATTCCTCTTATGGTTTGTCGATTTTGTCTCACTTGTCTAAATGTTCCAACTATCGATTTCGTCTTTTTTCGCTGAAAATCATTTTAATACTTCAACTTGCTATTTCTTTTTACAATTAAATTTTAAACATCAATTAAACATTAATTAGGATCGCGTACGATTCATTATGAATTTTAATCGAGAATCACAATAAAATTTTTTATTAGCTAATAGAAAATTTTATATATATTAATTTTTGAGTTGATAAAAGCATTAAATCAATCGATTGAAAAATGTTAATTTATGATTTTTCATTAAACATGATATCTATCGGTGAAAAACATGAAGCTAAAGGATCTACAAACATCCAAATACACTAAGCGAGATGAATTATAGGTCCATTATTAATGACATTGATCTCGCCGCCTTGACTTCTAAGGCAGGATGCAACGCCATCATCACGCTAGATTCAGACGATGTTGCATCAGATCCTTGAATTTATTTCCTTTTTTATCGTTCTTTTTACATCGGACTCGTTCGCCGCCATCAGCGGTTCCTCTCCATCGGCATGCATCCGTTCGTTTAGGGTCGCTGCATTTTGTAGCGCAAGGCCCGCATCGGTTGCATCAGTCGACAAGGAGAGCCGATTCGGTTGCACGGCGACTACTGATCGCCGCACCATATAATTATGGTGAAAGCCAGTCACGACATGGTGTGTATAGGATCGCATAATTTGCTCTCGAATGTTGGCTCGCGTTGACTGCGTCGAGCCGGAATTTCGCGATAACGCACTGCAGAGATGGGACAAATCTTGTTAATATCTATCAATAATAGACAAAACGGATAAAGAATTAGTTATTCTTATATTGAAATATAAATGTATATTCGCGAGACATTCACAGCTTCAAAAAAAAAATTACAAAAAATAATTAAAAATTATCTGTAGAAATTGAGAAAAAAAGATCTGCAATATCTATGTATCGTGGGAATCTTTGAACTTTATCTTATGCCTTCGTATTTAGATACCAATTGCTGCTTAATAATTTCTAACTCAATTGAAATCAATCGACTGGTCTGCGTCACTGAAAAAGTGCCAGCAAAATCTCGCGACAATCATTGGTCATTGTTCAGTGCCATCCCAAGTAAATCCATTTTTATTACATGTCATTAATAAATATATTTTAACTAGATATATATATATATATATATATATATTATAGAATAAGCACAATTGTCTATGTCTATATAAATATAATTGTATATATGACGGAAAAATAGTATCTAAATTATGAAAAATTAAACAGTTAAAACAAACTATATTTTGAAAAGTTTTATCTTTACATATATATTTGGAAAATGCAGAAAAGTTAATGGGAATATATGTAAAATAATAAAGATGTTTTATTTTGTCATACTCGGTTACTAATTAAATCTAAAATGAGAGATTTTTACTCATACTCATATAAATTTAATATTTCTCAACAATATTATAATACTCTTTATATTCTAATAAATAGGTATCAATAAAATCATACCACACGTAGAATGCGTACCATCGACACGTTTCGTCAAAATTAGGTTATCTCGCAAGTGCAACGTGCAACATTTGCAGTTCAATGCGTTGTGATTAGCATTCGTTTCTATCAATTAATATGTCTTTATTTAATGACGATAATTCGAATTCTGATGCAGAATTAAAGATAAATACGGAATATGCCAGCATTTACGATAACTTTCGTCAAAAGGAGGAATTACATAAACGTGAGCTATAACCCTAATCTGCAGTCTCAAAAATAGAAGTAAAAACTATAAATTATATTTTATAAACAAAATATAATTTAGTTTGCTATATAAAAGAGCATATTTTAGCAGCACTATTTAATTAATAACTACCTGTGTAACAATTAATAGTT
>NW_021849297.1:3342367-3379456 GCF_003651465.1 Formica exsecta | reverse complement strand
GGGTAAGCTGGTCCTGTACACCCAGCTTCACTGGTCCTTTGCAGAAATCCGCTACCCGTCATCTCTCTCTCGTATTTCTCATCGATATTTTTTTTCTTTTCTTTTCTTTTTTTTCATATTGTGACATTCTTTGGCGAATCTTTTCAGTTATGATTTTCTTCACGTTTGTTCTTGCTGTCCTCTCTTTTTCAATATGTGCCGACAAAAAACTGATCTTTGTCGAAGTTGACGATTATTATGCAAATTTTAAGACCGATGCCATTGACATTTTCTCAGAAGCGCATATTTATCCTGCGTTATCGCGAAGATGTAATTGGTTTATTTACGATCGTTGTCGAGAATGTGCCGCTACAATTAACTGTCAACGTCATTCATCTATCTCTTATTGTTTAATTCTTGTGCGAAACAGGTGCGTTTAAAACGCAAATAGTACTATATAATCATATTATACATCGAAGGAGACAATTTCCTGAAGACGTGAAGTTTCTAAAAAGTACACCTTCAAGGACGCAGAAGAGGGTTTCATGGCGGCCGTTCTCACCCTCTGAGTTTATCTCCGAAATTTTCCCTCTCATCGAGAATGCATCGTGTCTGATAATACGTTCACTGTGTAAGCAGTGAAAATTTTGAGAAATTACGCTATATTTATACACATGCATGTGCCTAATATTATTATGCATATATCATATTTGCATTTAAAATTAATGATGTTCAGGAATTAGATATTTGAACTATCTTTAAAATATAATTGGCTTTTACATTGTACGGGCAAATATACGAGCGAGCGAAACATGTCGAGATCTTCACGTGTACTCGTCCTGTCACGACGACTCGCTCGCAGCATCCCTCTCTGGATCGCGAACCTCGCAACGCGAAGATGTATATTATATAAGTAGACGCGCAACATATCGTCCCTCGTTTTGTCAATGGTCGCGTATATTCGCTGCTTTTCATTATCTCCACGTACATTTCTATCTCGCCGAGATGGGCTGTATAATGTACACAGACCGGGATATTAACGCTGTTAAACGAAAATGGAGAGAGAAAGTGACGGCTAGTTATTTAATATCATTTTATGACTTCTACGTTAAGGAATTTCACAAAACACGTTATACTATCGCTAAATAGTGAGTAAACAAAATCAACAAAAAATTCTCTGTCAGAGACGGAACAATTTTAGTTTTTATTTCTCGTATACACAATGTGTAAATAAAAGATTATCTTGCTATAGATGTTTTCTAGTTTGATATATAAATTGTTTTATGGTATAATTTATCTCCATTTTTCGATTTAATCGTATTTTCAGCTTTTTTGAAACTCAACGTAGCAGAATTTCATTGAGCATTCGTATTTTGATTTATTAAATACATTACATATACATCGATTAATGATGTAAATGCAGATCGAAAAATTGAGATTTAAATAGAATATTTCAGGTCACTTAAATAAAATCTTAAAAAGAAAAGAAGAGGGGAAAAATCCTTCCTTCCAAGTGTCTTTATCTCGTACAATTATGCATTGTTTCATACATATTCAGAGGATTTAAATTGGGAAAATCTGAAAGACTGAATGACTGATTTACTCTGTTAAATACATCTTTAATTAGATTTCAAGAATCCGAAATCTCAATTTGTGTTATGAAAATGAGTAATGCTTACACACGAAATAAGGAGATAATGTTTTGTTTACATTCTGCGTGTGTTAAACAGAGACATGAGTATTTGTTGCCAAAAGCGAAAATTCTTTCTAATTTTAAACGAAGCCAAATTTGAGATTTACGTCGATTGAGATTTCCGGTTCGTCATTTAAACTTTGGAAATTGTTGGAGCGGAGATAAAGAGTGATTTCGAACAAGAAAATTTATCAAAATTATGCTGCTTCCTTGCTTGCGTTACGTGAAAGTTTGTTTTGATTATATTTGTTTCATCACAGGCACACGAGATAAACTACCGTGGGGGATTTAGAGCGTTCGTCAAATATGTACGTTTTAGTACGCCTGGCAGAGAGAGAATCGAGATGCGTATTCGTTAGGCGCGAGTATGCAAGTGCAATTAACGTAATGATTCTTCCGACGAATCCAAGCACCACGCCAAGCTGTGAGATAGAACTCGTTGTGTGATCAGACGATTTATTTTGCCGGTTCTCTGCGTCTTTCTACATCCGATTCCGACTTTTGCACTAGCGCCTATTAGCATCGCACGATAATTTTACCGAGGAATTCACGAGGCGGTGGAAATAGCCGCGGCGCACGTCCGCGTGATAAATCCGCATTGACAATTCCCGACGGGGGTTGTCAAGCTGTTTAGCGAATCGACGCGCAAACCGTACATGAATTTACAGAAACTTCGATCAGAGATCGTGTGTATTTAGTTTAGATTACGTTAACTGCCTCGCGTATATGCTATATATTTTACATCAATTCTCGCCGGCATTGCCGCAAGCTAATATCTTTAGTAGGAGATTTCTATCATATGTAGCGATCGTTGAGTAAATATTTTTTAAGACAATTGTTTAAGAATAAAATCATATTACCCTGCTAAAAAAAAAAAAAAAATGTTTTTTTATCATCTTTTTATAAAGAGATATGATCCAAGTTATATATAAAAATATCAAGAAAGAGTAAAATCGCTAGGCATGAAGCAAACGTAAAATTGTCAATTGCAATAAGACAATAACATTTGTTATTTTGTATAAAATCCGTAATATGTTATGTGATAATATATGAATTCAATAACAATATTGTATATATTTGCAGAGATGAAAATTGCTGTGGTTTTTTTATTCATTTTTTTGCTCAATTGTCTGTGTATATAAAGTATCTCTCTCTATTATTGCCAACAAGAATTGCGAGGTAACCTTCAGTCAATTAACATAAATGAGCTATGAGATTACATTTGATTTTGTCATTATTACACTTAAACGATTCTCATATCTCGTAGTCGGGTCTCTTTTAAAATAACGGATCATTCTAAATATAACCGGCTACAAATCTTGGCGTTCTCATTCAATTTATTTATTTATGTGACGTATAAATTTATAAAGCCCGCGACATATAAAAAGAACAGTAGAACTTGAGCAGTAATCGAAAATCGACTGATCATTAATATCGGCTATTCTCGGTAACGTGAGACCGCAATTTTAAAACTTAATATGTAAGCTACATATTAAAAATTGATCGATCTGCTTGTTGTGCTTAAGCATTACACTTTACATTTTTTGTGTTATTTTATGATTTGATGACCACTTGTTGAAATTTTCTCAATGAACTTTTTTTGATTCTCAGGTAAACTAGCCTGTCCTTTGAGACAATTTCGATGCGCCAATGGCAGATGCATTCCAATTTCGTGGGTCTGCGATAAAGCGGACGACTGTACCGACAATTCCGACGAAAGCCCGGAGGAGTGCAAATGTAAGTCATGTGCAAAATTATGCGAAAATTATACGATCAAATTATAGATACAAAACGGCAATAACGTCGAAACGGTCCATATGATCAAGCGTAAATTTGCGCAATCCTTTGACGCGTCAAATTCGCATATGAGAGTTGAAACACCAAACATCATTTTACATGACAAATATTGGCATTGCGTAAACGAATGGAGCATTGGTCATTTTGGCGTGAGGATTTTGTAAATTTCTATCATTTTCACCATTCATAATAACATATTTTTTCTAATTGATTTTACGTAGTGATTTAAAATGAACAGAAATTTTATAGTTTCACCGAAATACTTCGCAAAATTATAGAGGTAATAATCATCATTTCGAAATATGGAATCTGGTGATCAGATAAAATAGAGATACGTTCATTCATTTTTCGAATTTTTTTTTTGAGAGGAAATGTTTTGTGACAAAAATTGTACAATGCCACGGAGTTATGCGGAACGCACTTTGCTCGGCGGGTCATTAAATATTTATGAGTCGTATTTCTTTACAACTGTGTAGTCATGATAGTCAATAACGACGGAAATATTATTGAATGCGCAATTGCATGCGTGTGATAATACGAATGAATGTGATAAGACATTCCGGAAATATTTCGCGTTATATATTACCGCGAAAGTGTGCGATCGCAAATATATTTGCCTCCGATGCACGCGTGCGCGCGTTAATTAAATGAAGTGATCTGTTGACAAGCAAGCCATCAGCGTGTTTGTTCGCGCATTCTTGTGTCGTTTTATCGATTCCGAATAGAATTCAACGCGAGAGAAACCTAATTTTCGCAGCTGCGATTTAAAACAATCGTCTTAGCCAATCTCGATTCGATCGATCGCACACTTCGGGATTTGTTTACGAGACTTTGTGCGTCAACCGGGATCCCGATTGACGTATTAAGTTAGTTTGATAACCATAATAATATGATGATATTACCTCATGTTAGTATGCATGAACAGGGGTGATATAATCTTTTCGATTGGTCAAGCGCTTTGTTGGAATAAAATATGCTGATAAATAATGAATTTTTAACTAAAATTTGATTTATAATTTTTTTCATTTGACTCTTACATCTTATATCAATATAGCGAACAAAATATCTGTCTAATTGGAAAATTTCATTTCCTTCTCCCGGCGCTATATCGATTTTTAATTTATGTTAAAAAGAAAATTGCATTAATAAGCGGTGTTAAATCAGATAATCATGTTAAATAAAAAAAATGATAAAAATATGATGATAATCTTATTAACACGTATTAGATTCACCTTTTATTTTTTTCTATAAATATCTAATAATCTGCATGACATTGCACTCTTATACGAGTATATTTTTTGCGCAGATATGCAATCATGAATAAATATATCGCTCTTTGTGTAATCGTTACATCGTAATCACCTGAAAATCGCTTGTATTTCCATTGACCTATTATTCTTTGATGCAATTTATTTAAGTCTTCATTGATTTATTGAAACTCGGTTAAGAGCAAACGATAAGATCATCGATAAGACACAATAGTCTTATATAATCTTCGATTTTAGAAGTCGTAAATCTCGCGAATATATATTTATCTCTTGACACAACAATAATTAACTTTGCTTTGTAAATCATTCGAGAAACTTTTACAATGTGTTTAGTGATACGAGAGAGTTTTATGAGCAAGAAGGAATATTATTATATGCAACATCCAAGCTTTTGTTGAATCCTGTACAATATATCCCTATATTATAGTACGCGAATGAGATCGAAAAGATTATACAGAAACCATAGCTCTCTCAGCAGTAATTGATTTCGAGTTCGTATCGTGAATGTTTGCACGATATATGAGACTTTTTGGAAATCAAACTTATCAATTCAACTTTCTGTAAATCTCTGAATTTTAGTTCCAGGACACTAATCACGTATTCTCTGTGATACTAAATTTAAGAAATTTACAAAAAGTCGAATTGATCAGTTTGGCTTCGTAAGAACTCATATGCGTGACGAAAAACAATAGCAATTAGAAAATGTAAACGTTTGCGATGCACAGTAATCTCTTGCCTTTTTTCTTGCACTCCAAGTGTGGAGATGAATCTTATAATGAGAGAAAGGCCAAGAACAAGAAACAATAATTGCTATAATTTTATAAATGATTACGAGCCCGTCTCGCAGAGCTCTGCGATAAAAACTCACCGTCCTTGCCTAAGTGCGCCTATAATCTTTCCAATCGAACACAGAAGATTTACCGGCGCCGAGCAAGACGTAGCCCCTCATTGATCTTGCATCAGATAAAATGATCTAATTTGATCTTTTATAATTTATATCAAAGAACAGGAATTGCAATGCGTGTTCTTGTGCATTTATCTTGTCTCATTTGTCTATTAACTTATTTAATTATTCGCTTGAAGCTTGTGATTTAGATAATCTTAAATGAGAAATGAAAAATGTCGAAATCAAGCATAATATATACATCTAGCAATGATCATGTAAAAGAGAAGTGCTACAGACAATATTCTATTGTTAAACAATATATTGTTCAAAACTGAAATAATTTTTTTTTTTACACTAACGTTGAGATATTAATTTGAATTGTAAATTTTTAAATAGGGATATTGCTCTGCTCAGTAAATGTACCTATTATCAACCAGCCCGTATATAATATGAAAAAATTGACATTCTGTCGTGTCATTTATATAATTTCTTCTTTCCCTTAGTTATATTTTGAAATTAATCTTATCGTACAGTTGATTATATATTATGCTCTCTGTAATGAACTTTTGTAAAGTTCTATATTTTTTCCGTAGATTTCCTACATTTATATAAAGTAATTACACGAGCTACAAGAGTGGAAATAAACAAGCAGTTAAATAAGCAACTAAATAGACAAATTGCGGCAGGATAGTGCAACGACGTGAAATAATAAGATAGAGAGAAGGTAAAGGAAAAGGAAGATCGCGAGAAAGAGTGCTACCTAACGAGCGAAAAGGAGCAATAAGAACGAACGAAACGACCAAACGAACCGAGCCGACTTTGCCCTTTGTCGTTTCTCGGAATATTCGCAGGGTTTGCATCTTGCGATCACACAGATTCCACCAATTTGCGCCGACTCCTTGTCTTTTCTTTTTAGTTGGTTTCTCGCTTGTCGTCTGCTATTTCGACCCGAGATCTCCAATTCCTCTTATGGTTTGTCGATTTTGTCTCACTTGTCTAAATGTTCCAACTATCGATTTCGTCTTTTTTCGCTGAAAATCATTTTAATACTTCAACTTGCTATTTCTTTTTACAATTAAATTTTAAACATCAATTAAACATTAATTAGGATCGCGTACGATTCATTATGAATTTTAATCGAGAATCACAATAAAATTTTTTATTAGCTAATAGAAAATTTTATATATATTAATTTTTGAGTTGATAAAAGCATTAAATCAATCGATTGAAAAATGTTAATTTATGATTTTTTATTAAACATGATATCTATCGGTGAAAAACATAAAGCTAAAGGATCTACAAACATCCAAATACACTAAGCGAGATGAATTATAGGTCCATTATTAATGACATTGATCTCGCCGCCTTGACTTCTAAGGCAGGATGCAACGCCATCATCACGCTAGATTCAGACGATGTTGCATCAGATCCTTGAATTTATTTCCTTTTTTATCGTTCTTTTTACATCGGACTCGTTCGCCGCCATCAGCGGTTCCTCTCCATCGGCATGCATCCGTTCGTTTAGGGTCGCTGCATTTTGTAGCGCAAGGCCCGCATCGGTTGCATCAGTCGACAAGGAGAGCCGATTCGGTTGCACGGCGACTACTGATCGCCGCACCATATAATTATGGTGAAAGCCAGTCACGACATGGTGTGTATAGGATCGCATAATTTGCTCTCGAATGTTGGCTCGCGTTGACTGCGTCGAGCCGGAATTTCGCGATAACGCACTGCAGAGATGGGACAAATCTTGTTAATATCTATCAATAATAGACAAAACGGATAAAGAATTAGTTATTCTTATATTGAAATATAAATGTATATTCGCGAGACATTCACAGCTTCAAAAAAAAAATTACAAAAAATAATTAAAAATTATCTGTAGAAATTGAGAAAAAAAGATCTGCAATATCTATGTATCGTGGGAATCTTTGAACTTTATCTTATGCCTTCGTATTTAGATACCAATTGCTGCTTAATAATTTCTAACTCAATTGAAATCAATCGACTGGTCTGCGTCACTGAAAAAGTGCCAGCAAAATCTCGCGACAATCATTGGTCATTGTTCAGTGCCATCCCAAGTAAATCCATTTTTATTACATGTCATTAATAAATATATTTTAACTAGATATATATATATATATATATATATATTATAGAATTGAAATTAGAAACCATATTGTGAATAAATTCTTTAAAACTGACTTAAAACCTTCCCAAAAGGTTGTAAATTTCACGAGAAATAACACTGTATACTTTTTCATTAATTCTAGACCATATTATATCTAACTCTTCTGTTTCCAAATCGTATTTTTATATGTTTATATGTTAATAACTGCCAAAGAGACATGGAGATGTACGGGGTTTATACTTTTAGTAGATAATGCAATTGATATCAATTAAAACGAATCTAAAGGGCGAATGAAGAATAAATAAAACATAAACTCGAACAATATAATCGTAATAATGCCCCGTGGTAGTAAATATTGATTCACACGTGACAACACATGATGTGTGAAAAGCGATATTTACAGGAAATATAGCGCATTTCGCGAATGCATAATGCATGTAATCGGGCACAGTGATAGTGCCGAGCGTATTATTGCACAGTCTATTTCAATCTTTTGAGCCATTGAATGGCGGACTTTGACGTTTCTCTCTCCTTCACTTTTAAGTTGATATTTCGTGCGAAGTGACGCATGCGAGATACTGCGTATGTAGCATTTTAATAAGATTGACATTTTTTAATGACATCTCCAAAACAACACCTCGTGTAAAAAAAAGTTTTTCTTTCTTTTCGATTTATTTAGAATGTAATCATCTTCTCTTCATTGTATTATAGCTACGGAACATCCTACATATCCACATGCGATATGTATACGTGGATATACAAAAATATTACTGAATATTAATGCAATATTACTAAATCTGTTACAAATCAATATCTGCAAAAATATGAAAGTTCTGAAAAAAAAGATGTTTTCAATAAATATTGCAAGATTTTGAGATATACAGATATTCGTTTTGAATCATTTTAGATATAATAACTTTACTGTAAATGGTATCATTTTTTAGAATTGGTAATGTGCCAGTTTTTTTTTTTTTTTTTTTTTTTTTTTTTTATAAAAATTGGTTTGTTTTCCTACAATCGATTTTTTTGATATAATGAAAACATAGCCAATATTTCAAAGATATATTGACTTGATAATGATGATAATGATGCAAATATATTGCATAAAATTCATGTTGAGAGAATGTAGCAGCAAATTTACCTTTTGGAATTTCAATATTTGATCAATTGTGTTTTTAACTCGAAGAGCTAACATTATATATTTAGAATCACTTTGAAGCTTCATACGACTCTACTCAACTCAATGCATATTTTTTCATTAGAATTAGATATGCATGATAAAAGTGCAACGGGAAATTTTTATTTATAAGAAATATATAAACAGAATTTTTGACAATATTTTTAATAAAAGATGTTAGAATGCAAACATGTGCGCCCGCTACATATACACGCAGAGGAGAATAATAAATATCCTCGTATCTCCCGTTAATATCTAATATTACCAGCTCGGAAATGCATGGATTATTATGTGACAACAACTCGCGACATAATAACCACCGCGTAATTTGATACAATAATTACATGACGTTCATTAATTAATCATTTGCGCGTTTAACTCTTGTGAAGCGGTCCGCGAAATTCTTTTTGTTCTCAACAGATATAATGCATTTTAGATACAAATGATTGCTTATGATGAGAATGAAATCATAATTGTGATATTAAATTTTCATATCGTGCGATGTTTAATTTTGTATTCAGGTCGAAATTACTGTTTCGTGCGTATTATATCAGCTGTTCAATCTTTTTTACAAAAGTAAAAAAAAAATAAAATAATTTTTCGTCGGTCAATCGTAGTCGTAAATAAAGAAGATATTCATTCAGTGTGTATGTATGTACATATGTTAAAATTTTTCCTGCTTTTATATTATATTTGAATGATGTGCTTCATCTCGAGATCCAACAATTAGTTAGCATGAATATAATAAAGATAGTCTGGCGACACATTTTCAATTATAATTTGTTCGTAGTTTTTCGTCAGCAGATAACATATATGATGTTCCTTAATTGTTAATATAAACGAGAAAATTTAGAATAAAATTTTTTCACACGAAATTTTGTTTCTGTGAAATTTGAAAAGGATTGGAAAAAATCAATTATGTCTTTTCCTTTTATTAAACTTTGATAATTTTCTTGAAATCTTTGCCACTTTTGGGTCATTAAACTAATTTCAGCAGCGTCTGTCAGCGGGTAAATAAAATTGTCGGATATTTCGAAATTGCATAGCAATATATCGTGAAGCTAGAAACGAGATAATTGATCCGCGCAGTAATATCTCGTTTGCTCGCACACGACGATCGAAAGATTGTTGATAAAGCATGGGATCTAAATCGTGGTACAGAAAGTCAAGCGCGTGAAAAGGAAATAACGAGACGGCTGCTCTTAATCAGAAACAAGATTCTTACGGCCAGAAACTGGTCGCGTTCCTATCTCATACATGTTCCACCTTTTAACGGTCCATGCCAACATGGGCATCTTGGTGCATATCGATTTTTGGCATGCTATATACGCACGTGCAATATTCACAGCAATCGCAAAAATGATTTCTCAATTGTTGACTTTAAATAATCGATATTTTTCAAAGAGAAATGTTTGGAATTCTGACAGGAATATATTTATATTTTTTATTCTTGAAATAGTAATTGATTAAAGTAGTCAACTATATTGTAGATATTTTTATGCATTATTTAAAAAAAGTTATGTGTCACGACATATATTATCAACGAATTCTTAAATAAATAAAAATGAACGAGAAAACACAGAATGGAGTAACGAGTTGACCCTATGCCATTGTATACATGGATTGCATGTTTCATATATTTATATTGAATATTGTATATTCTATTTTATATTGCATATTGATTATTCAGAACGATGGCATTCATTCATCCACATTCGGTGTGCCAAAAGCTTTAAATGCAAATATCTCAGAATCATGTTTCTGCAAACGAAGCGTTACTCAGGTCTTCGATCGTCTTTAGTTGTTTGATCAAAAGCAGTATTACCATTTTTGATTGATCTACACATGATTTTAAGTAAAGTTTTTTTTTTAAACAGAAATATTTAAAAGAAATTTTTTCAAGTTTAATAATAACGTTGTTCGACGTATCTTTATAAAAATACGATAATTCTGTAAATATTTTGTATAATATTATTAAATTTTATATACTATTATATATTATTATTCCATAATCGTCCATCATTAAAAAAATTTTTATAAAAATAATAGTATATGCTTAATTATCTATATCCTTTGAAGCTTGAGATTGATAAAAAGCTTGGTGTCAATGATTAATATCTAAAAAAAGATAATCATGTTATAATATTAACATTAAATTATTATAATAACATTAAATATCTATTAATATAAATCAACAATATCTTTTTGTTTAAAAAAGATTTCTAGAACCAGAGATTGTTACTAGAGAACATATTATTTCCAAAGAATCTATTTAAGAGATTTGTTTCTTATAGAATACTCTGTATGTAATCTTTTTTTTTTCTGTGTGTGTGTATTTAACACCTTAATAAAATATTAAAAACATAAAAGAGGGCAGAGGGAAATATGATTGTTACTATGATTTTTTCATTTTGAATCAAGAAATGCGATGATAAATAATTTTTAACCTCAATTAATCAATTAAAAGTTTCCGTCTAGATGTTGTAATGTTGATATCTTTCTGGAGTTCGATGCTATCACCAGTTGTGCTATTTCTCGTATTTTTGTGTCAATGTATGACCGCGCGCGTTATCGATGCCACTCTCGTGTTATCATTATGCACAGTTCGCGTTATGTCGTATGTGCGTTTCAAGAAAACGCTTGATAAGTAACTACTGATACTATATATTATATAAATTCATGCATGCCGATTTTTCGTCTAGATTTCTTTGGTATATTTACATGCAGAATATTCGGATTTTAATTCTTTGATAATGCGTATCAACAAAATGCATATCAAACCTAAAAATAGTAACAGTAGTGAAATGGATGTAATCATGGAAATATCATGGTAGTTTTTACCCAAATACGCAGCCGTATAAATTTACAAGTTTTGCACTCGCAAAATTATTTGAAACAAGATAGTTGTTCCTCAGCTGCTTTTATATGGTTTTCTTGTAACGTATAATATTTCGAGCACTTACGTTAGATTGAATAATGGATGCATATATTACTTGATATATATACGTTTTGCTATTATTTATGTTTAAAATAAAAGTATAATATTACTCTTTTACAAAATAATATTGCAAAATGTAGAAAAATATTATACGAGAAGAAATATTATAATTGATGAAAGCAGAGCGGTAAATTAACATACATATACATATTTAACAGTTTCGGAAAGCTTGTTAAAACAAAGATTGATAAATGAGCACGCTTTTCAAAGTATTATGCGAACAAATTAAAACAGAATTAACGAACAAGCGTAAGACACGTTACAATTTTTTTCCACTTTAAAGAAAATTCAGGTCTTATTCTCTGTAGAATGAGAAACGGCCAGGGTTGTCACGTTTTTGCAACTGTATATACTAAGCCGAAAGTATTAAATTAACTTGAGTGTTGGCGCTGCATATTTCAATTCGTTTCGAACATGTAGGTAATTTAATTCTTTATATTTGCACCACGTACCGTTCCATTTAAAGTACTTCGCTGTATGACCGCTATGTATGTACGTAACAATATTTTATTTTAAAGGGAAATTCTTTTTTACTTACACTCTCTATATATACCATGCTTTATAATTACCAAAATAATCTAACTTGGCATCTGAAATTGGCACATATACAATTGATAACGTTAATAAAATAAGAGCTTCATAAAATAGATCCTCGTGATAGCTAAAATTTTTATTTAATTAATAAATTTTAATTATTTAAAAAAATAGCCTTATTGAAATTTCACGGATTTCTTCTCGAGATAGTCCGGGTCGATGAAAGAGCTCGTACCATTAAGTATATACACGTGTACGTTATTTCCCCACGCAAATCAGGAAAACGTAAGAAACGTGTTACACGCACTATAAGAATCAACAATCACGGCTTTGATTCGTGTTTGTATCTCCTTCTTCTTCTTTTGCTGCCGCCACCACCGCATGTGTGCCAAGCCCCTTATATAGAGGCCCCTTTGCCAAGCTGCGGCCTTACAGAATCCGTGGCTACTATAGCGAGTGTATCGTCGTGCCAGTTGCTGATCCAGGAGCTGTAACCTGTTCGTTCGCGTATACTTGCTGGAGTCTTGAAACTCCGATAAAGTAATAACGCCGATCGGCGAGTTCTTCTTTAAGTGCTCCGATAATTCGATGATTCTAACGTATCAAAAATTTAAATAGCGAACATTTTCTTATATTGAAGTCTATGAGACTTCGCCAACTACAGTGATACTCTTACAGACTCGTGCGGAGATCATCATTGCGAAAGAGTCTCGTTCGAAGATCTCTTTGGCGCATTGAAATGACGTCTGAAGATTAATTTCTGATTGAGACATTGAGATTTTTTCGAGTGCACTATAGCCGCGATTTCACACGGTGCAATCTGCACGTAGCAGACGATAAATAAGACGCGATCTCTCTCGCGATCATGCAAGTCCGCGGCAGAAGTTCAACGCGCCCCTTAGACGCATCCCGGTGCACGTGCATCCTGTTGCAGCTCGCGTGCGCGACTATCATCCCGATCGGCGCCGTCGCTCATTCCCATATGAACATTTCAGACGCCCAGGAATGCAAGGATTCAGACTTCAAGTGCACCAACGGCAGATGCATACCGAATATATGGCATTGCGATGGCGACCGAGATTGCACGGATGGCGACGATGAGGATCCTGCTATTTGCAGTAAGTAGCATTTTTTTTTTTTTAATTGCGCGTTACACCACGTGTAAATATACTTTTACCTAATACCCGGTTCTGCTTAACTTATAATATTTATTGAAAGAGATGCAGGGAGGCGAGAAATATATACATGTAGCTATTTTCTTAAAAGATTTAGTCTTGAAACAAGATATCAGTGATGATTTCCGAATTTGGCATTGTGCATCTTGCTCTATATTTATCTTTTTAAAACTTAACTAGAGTATTCCGGAAAGAGAGAGAGGGGGAGAGAGAGAGAGAGAGAGAGAGTTTTAATTAGTTTTATAAAACATTAAGAGAAATATTCTTAGTAAAAATTCAATTTGATTTTAATTAAGTTACTAGTTTATATTTAAGCTAATATATTCAAGTTGACTCTACGTCGCAGATTAAATATTTATTAAAGTAAGGTAGATACGAAATTAATATTTTTCAACTTCTATGCCAATAAAATATACACGGCACTTACTCCTTTGAGAAACGCTTTGTATGCATCTATTTACAAGAACATAAAACTCGTAATTTACGCATCTCTATGAAAACCTATTAATTACGCTTTATAAATTCTGCTTTATAAAAGCAGGGCGAAAAGACAAAAACATTTTTGAATATTTTATAAGAATAATATTATGTATTTTATTCTCGTGCAACATTGTATCTTTTTTTATTTTGCTAATTGTAAACTATAACTATTTGAAAATACCGAGAGACTTGAAGGTTTACTAGTTTCTTATAAATGATATGACCAATGTACATTGTTATATTATCTGACACACAGAATAAGTATTTAATCGAATATAGTGCATCCCGGCTGTAAAAGGTTTTGGTATGTGAAAGTGCAACTTTGAAGACCGGTTTCACGCAGGTAAAGTGTACTGAGATATACAGTTTATTCTCCAGTAATAAGGGCACCTCCTATTTTTCAGAGAATCGCGATTTTAATATTATTACTCGATTATCTGATGAAATCCTTGTGGATATTGGAACGTGCACTGTTTAATTAGAATTGTAAATCGCTAGCCATTTTAAACGATTATTGTATATATTTGCATATTTCCGTCAGGTATACCATGAGGCATATGAGACTAGTATTGATGATAATCGATTAGTTTAATTGTATCTCATTGATCCTTGAAGGTTGAAGGCGATCATAATTACGTAGTGGAATGTGCGTTTAATATTAATTAGCGCATGTGCTGACGCAAAGCCCTTTTGACCGATATAATTATGCGTGCATTTAATCATTTCAATTATGATGTAAATTACGTTGCAGATCATTAAAAATCCTCTCACATTATAAAATAGAGAGACGCAATCGAGTTTCATCATTGTGACGTTATATATATTATAATTTTAATAGAAAAACTATAGTCTTTCAAGAGAATATATATAGGAGTTGTATATATGTGTTTAATATCTATTGTTTTTCTATTCACTTCTATTTTCTGTTTATTTAGTAAGCGACGATTTAATGAATTATTTTACTTCTAATAGATATTTTTAATAGATTTTTAATAGATTTAATAGATAATAAAATTATATTTTCATTTAATTTTAGATTAAATTTACATCTCAATAACATTTTAATTTGAAGATTAGTTACAAAGATATATGATATGTTGAAAATCAAAATGTTTCCGGGTAACTGACAAATTCTTTCGATATTTTTACAAATAAGAATCGATTTAAAATTATACAAAAATTGTTGTATAAGTGTTTATAGCATTATTTTATGAAATGAGGGATTGCCTCAACGCCAACACTGTTCTGTTACATGTGAAACGTGATCGCAAGTGTGTAATTCTTTTATTCCAATTTGAATCTGAAAACAATAGCACTCTAATGCATCAAGTGTCAAAGAGCGAACTGTTTTGTTGCCAAGCGTCATTGATAGTGTGTAGACATTGATATCAAAACATTGACACTTTATTTCTGATATTCGATATTTCTGATATTAATATTTTATTTGTTACATTAGCAAAATATCAATATTCCAAGACAAACTAAGATATATTTATATATATTGCGATATAATGCAATATTCATTAGCATTCACAAGACGTGAAACTTAAATCTTATAAATTGTACGCTTGTCCTAAAAAATGTTAATCGAAAATATTAAATCAAAAAAAGGAGCGATACCGTGCAGCGAAACGGAGTTCCAGTGCAGCCCGGGCGAGTGCATCCCGAAGACCTGGTTGTGCGATCACCAGACAGATTGCACCAATGGTTTGGACGAGAAGAATTGTCATAGTAAGTCGCGCGGATAAGTATCTTAGCATAGGTATTACCGGAAAGCAGCCAAGGAGGAGATCAGCCGGAAAGCTACAGAACAAACGACAAAGCGCAAATTGCAGTATCGCAAATCGCATCCTTGTATTCGATACGTTCTATCGCTTGTGACATGACAAAACTGTAGAAGGTTTTGGATTCATTAATTGCATGCGTAAATATATTAATCGGTGAAAGGTATTAATAAAGGTTAAAAGGAGATATTAATCAGTGGATTTGGTGATGCGATAAATGTAGAAAAAATTTATATTGTGAAACATAACAATCGCCTTTTAAATCTATCTTGATAACTAATAGGTAGAATTTGTGTTTATAGTATTTTTATACGCTTATACGTTTATAGTATTTGTTTTGCGCACATATCATTTAATTATCGAAATCTTTCGATAATCGAATATTCGAATTATCGAAATTAAAGATATGAATTTTCAAAAAAAGAGGTAAATTTATACGTGCGTGCGTGTGCAGAGAATTATAAATACGCATATGTTATATAACAAAATCAAGAACGTAAATTTTAAACTATGTTAATTCCAAGAAAATGTGAAGTTAAAAATATGATTTACATAAAGATAGTTTTAATATATATACATATACGGAATGTAACTGAAAAAACATATATGGAGCACATTATTAGATATAGGACAACAATCCAAATCGAAAAGTCCCGAACCATTTTTTGATCTGAGCTTTCTTTTCGTTGTTATACGATGTTAAAGTTTGCTAATCAGCGCCTGTCTACAGCAAAAAACAGGGAAGGTACGGCGAAGATCGAAGTAGCGAGACGGCTTTGCGCTGTATAGATAGGCGCTGATTAGCTAACTTTAACAATCGTATAACAACGAAAAGAAAGCTCAGATCAAAAAATAATTTAGGACTTTTCAATTTGAATTGTTGTCCTGTATTTGATGATCGCTGATTAGCTAACTTTAACAATCGTATAACAACGAAAAGAAAGCTCAGATCAAAAAATAATTTAGGACTTTTCGATTTGAATTCTCCATATTAAGTACTCCATATATGTTTTTTTAGTCACATCCTATATATATACACACGCACGCATATATATAAGAATATACATATTTAAGTTCGTGTGTACTTGATGCAAGGATGCAAATTAAGTCTTGGAAATTTATCGCAACTAGTCACATCAATATTCGTCTTTCGCGGGGCTCGTACTCAAACGAGTGCATCGTACATTCGCGTTCAAAAGTAGTCCAACGCAATTGTCATCTTGTCTAGGATCCAAGAGCTGTACGCCGGAACAATTCACATGCCATTCGGGAAATGGCGAGTGCGTGGCATTAACATGGATGTGCGACGACAACCCAGACTGTTCGGACGGTTCAGACGAGGCTGAGTGCAGTAAGCTTCTGCATGTGGGCTATCTTTTCCATACTCTTGCATTTTGTTATCTCTCTTTTCGAGCTCTATATGTTTTATCTTGTATCTTGCACATTACATGAGAGACGAATAGTCAAAATCTTTTGATTTTATGTATGGATATGGATGGTATGGATATTTATATGTATGGATTATTAGTTGTATATTGACGCATGCAATTCTCTGTAAAATATATCGTACATATACATATTTCTGAAACTTTTAGCAATGTACATATGTCGCAACTTTTTTAATAATCAGAAAAAGAATCTCAAGTTATTTTTTGTATGTCAAAAGTTTAATTTAAAGATTCATCTAAATTTAAAAAAAAAGGACAAGTAAATCTAATTATAAAATACTGTGAAAATTATAACAATTATATATTAAAGTTGTGTGAAATCGATAGCAATTATAAGATCTTAAATATCAAGTGGACGAAGGACATTGTCGAGCGTATAAACATTATAAATTTAGCGACAATTTTAATCGAAAATAATTGTGTCAGATAATTAAATTGATGATCGAGTAATATTTCCTCGGAAAAAATAAAATCGCTTTTTATTGGTGAAGGTGCTTAAGTAAAGGGACTTGTAAAATACGAATATAGCGAAAGAATATTTTAATGTTATAATAAAATAGTCGTAGTCGTGCTTTAAGCTGCGTTGCAAATTGCACACTTTCCATAAACGAATTGCACATATTATGTCACATTCCCAAGTCTTATCTTATTTTAAAATGGGTTTATTTTAAAACAAGTTGCGTTACTTATATTTTTATGAAGACAATTATCGCATTCATTCGTCGTTGCTATTTCCGCGTTGATTTTCGCCGATTCTTCTTTCCTTGCTACTTTGCCGGTCAATAATATTAAGATTTACGAAGCACACATGCGGAAATATTAAGCACACATGCGGAAAATTTAAATACAAGTAGTTTTATATATAAAGTCAAGAAATCGTTGATAATGTTCTTAAAATAATTTTAATATTTTTATCCGATATGTCCATTTTTATTCGTTCATAATTATTGAATTGACATAAAAATGAATTTATCTAAAGAAAGATATTGTCGAATCGAAAACAGATATTATCTGCAATCCAATGTTGTACTCTGTAATTCTATTTTTTATTTTCTTCATATACCTTTGATGATAATCGTAAGTATTTTATTGCACTTATTATCTTGTTTCTCTTTTAATTATAAAATTTCCGATTGGAATACTTGAGAGTGCAATTTAATCGGAAAATTTTTTTATTAGATGTTGAGTCGTATCGTACATCGAGGGGGAGATAATTATCTCGCTTGAAATTACGAGTAGCTATCTACTCAAACCACTAATTCCCTACGGAAATCGAAAGTACAAGATTATATAACTCGTAACAGCACAATAAAAAAAAAAGATTTTTGCTCTTACACAAACCCGATTCATTTAATTAATCTACTTGTGCACAAGTTGTTACGTTAAATCTGCACGTCTGTATCGTTTTTATCCTGACGTAGATTCTTTGCATCATTGCTAAATTATATGTTGATATGTGAAAGCTGTGATGTTAACATATAATTTATTTTTCAGTCAATGGTCTATTTTTTTGCATTGAGAAAAAAGTCGTAAACTTGGCTAAATGCGTTTAGTTGGTTATCATATCTTTAGCTAAAAAAAATTAAGTATTTAAGTCAAATACGTCACATATTCAAGAGTCAAATATTTAAATATTTCAACTAAAGAAATAATAACCAATTAAACACATTTAGTTAATGATTTTTTTTCTCAGTGTATATATTAAGATAATTAATAGTAAAATACCTATACCCAATATGACCTGCTTAAAGTTCGGAAAGTTTCATATTGTTTTTAAAATAGTGTTATATATTTCACAACAAATAAAATTGGATCTCTCTGGAGAAAATTTTGTTTTGGAAGAATTATATAGATATTATTAAAATTACTATATATTACATAATATTTAAAAATAGACTAAATATACTGATACATTCAAATTCAAAACTTTTACTAATTATAAGAGAGAATTTTTTTACCGTTAGATGAAGACTTAATCAAAACGATAACATAAACGGTATAATATTTTTTTACAAAAAGTTTAAAGAGCTATTGCGGAATTAAATAAAGATGCACATTATCACGAAAGGTTATCGGATTAACTGATATTATTAAGTTTTGAATTCATAGTGTAAGTATCGGAGAGATAAAGAGAAAAAGCGCTATTAAGACATTATTGAGTTCTAGACTATATATATTGGGTATAGCTACGTTATAATGCAGCTTCGTGTTACTTTATAATTATCGTATAATCTTCCTTTTTTTAATCGTTATGAACGATAATCGTGTATTACATACTTACTATCTTTGAAGAAAAAATTTAATTTTGGCTTTTCATTAATTGTAACGAGTTTTCCGTTTTTAGATACGCTCGTTAAGAAAAGTTAGTGATCATAAATATCCGCAATTGCTATCTCAATCATTTATTTCAATAAGCTTCGTGTTTTTATATTGATCAAATGTCTACTTATGTGTAAATATTAATGTTTCGGTTAAAGAAAGAAAATTTTTGTTGTAAATAAATTGTGTCGTTGCATTTTTTCTCACATAAAAAAAATCTTTTGCTCCCAGACGACACTTGCCGGTCTGACGAGTTTACTTGTGCGAACAAGCACTGTATCCAGCAGCTCTGGGTGTGCGACAACGATAACGATTGTGGGGATAACAGCGACGAGAAAGCTTGTGGGCCGACAACTTGTAATCCTGGCACTGATTTCGCGTGTTCCGAGAATTATTGCATAACTTCGCGATGGAGATGCGACGGCGATTATGATTGTCCCGATCGATCCGATGAAATAGGATGCAAGGTACTTTGTTCTTGTATTAATCTCACCGAAGTATGAAACTTTATAAAGTTGTTTCGACATTGTAAATAAAGAGAGAACGAAAAATATTAGCGATATAGTTTATATGATGCACATATCTTACATTTCTCTTTGAAATTTATTTTTTTAGGAATCTGCGAACAAAGAGAGAACTAGCCATTGCGACAAGGAGTTCGATTGTGACGATGGCGTTACTTGCATCCATCAGACATGGGTATGTGATGGTGAGAAGGATTGTCCGAATGGTGCGGACGAATCTCCACAGAGATGTCACAATGTTACCTGCAGATCTGATCAATTTCAATGCGAAGATCGACGTTCTTGCATCTCGGGTACTTATATAAATTGCTTACGATCGTTATTAAATTAAAATTGCTAACAATAAATCAACGAAATATCAATCCGCATTAATCGATAGCGGCGTGTTCCATATACAAAACAATAGCAAATTGAATTAGATTCAGCCCTGGTATCTATATCTACTAAGACATAGAGTTCTAAAAATTAATAGATTATTATAAAGAATAACTTTTTTTATCGTCTCAGATTTCAATAACCTGTGTGTTTCACACTATATTCACGCGACTTGCCGTATATATCTCGTATTTTCAACGATTCATATATTTCAGGTCACCTATATTGCAACGGTAAAGCGGAATGCGCCGACGAAAGCGACGAGAAGAATTGCACAAGTAAAATCGTAAGCTGCGATCGACGGATTCAATTTGAATGTAGTGAGGGTTCGTGCATTCCTCTGGAGAATGTCTGTAACAAAAATCCAGATTGTATCGGCTGGGAGGACGAGAGCGCTGAACTTTGCGGGGTGAATGAATGTGCGATACACAATGGTGGATGTTCGCAGATTTGTGTCGATCTGCCTATTGGTTATCGATGCGACTGTCACGCGGGTTATAGACTCATCGACAATCGCACATGCGATGGTAAGAAAAAAGTCATTGCATTTTCGAATATTAATATTAAGACTTTCTTAAAACTTCTTTAATCTCTCATTGCAGTCATATGCTCTTATATCGTATAAAGAAATATTATTTTATTCTTCCAGATATTGATGAATGTTTGGAGCCCGGCAGCTGCTCTCAGTTTTGCCAAAATGAAAAGGGCAGCTTCAAGTGTAGTTGTGCCACTGGTTATCTTAAAGATCCGCGGAACTCGACACGTTGTAAAGCTGCAGAAGGTCACGCAAGCCTGTTGTTCGCCCGTCGACATGATATTCGAAAAGTAGCTCTGGACCGCCAAGAAATGACTGCCATCGTTAATAATACAAAAATGGCAACAGCTTTGGACTTCGTCTTCCGCACTGGGATGATCTTCTGGAGCGATATTAGCGAAAAGAAAATTTACAAGTATGTTGTAATTGTGCTTCAGCTAAAAAAAAAGCTTCTATTTTTATTCATATTAAGAAACGGAAGATTGAATGATATTTTTAGAGCTCCAATAGACGAAGGAAATGAGCGCACAGTCGTTATCGAGAATGATCTTACTACATCGGACGGATTGGCAGTTGATTGGATCTACAGTCACATTTATTGGACAGACTCTGGAAAAGATACCATTGAATTGGCCAATTTCGAAGGAAATATGAGAAAGACTCTGATACGAGATCGCATTCAAGAACCTAGAGCGATAGCTCTGAATCCTTTGGAAGGTTGGATGTTTTGGACAGACTGGAGTGACGAAGCTCGCATCGAACGAGCTGGCATGGACGGCACTCATCGATCAGTAAGAGACAAAAATTAATAATGTTGATTAAACATGTAAATGAATAATATTACTGAAGAATGTTGGTATTATAAAACTTATTGAGTAATGTGAGAACATTTTATGCAAATTAATTTATTTAATTTGGAGAGAGAGAGAAAATTAAAGAAATTTATTTTCTATTTAGCATTATTTGAATGTCTGTGTGTATATTCTTTTTTTGCTTTTATTTTGAGAGTTATTTTCTTTTTTGGAATTTTTTTGAGCCGGGGAGTTTTTTTCCGAACGTAATTTACAAAAGGAATAAATCACTAACAAAGTGCATTGAATATGTTTTCCGAACGATTTGTTTCGATTTCTAACAGGCATCTATTACAGGTGATTGTAGGCAATGATGTCAAATGGCCTAATGGCTTAGCTCTAGACTTGATCGGCAAGAGAGTATATTGGGTAGATGCAAAGTTGAATATCATAGGGTCCTGCAATTATGATGGTACTGGTAGACGAACGGTTCTCTATTCTCCGAATAATCTCAGACATCCCTTCAGTATTACAACCTTCGAGGATTATGTATACTGGACTGACTGGGACAAAGAAACGATCTTCAAAGCAAATAAATTTACTGGGAAAGAAGTGGAAGCCGTAACGTCGATTAGAACGCTTCAACATCCGATGGTAGTCCATGTATATCATCCTTATAGACAGCCTGATGGAATGAATCAGTGTCAGGCTGTCAACGGGCATTGCAGCCATTTATGTTTGCCGGCACCTAAAATCAACTCTAGATCGCCACTGTTGTCATGCGCCTGTCCCGATGGTTTACGGCTATTGCCCGATGGATTGATGTGCGTGGAAAATGGTGAGTTAGTACAAGAATATTACGATTGACGAATGTCTTTCCAACACTGAACCATCGCTGTAATTTTCAACCATCTCGTTATAGTGGCCAATACGCGAGGAGCAAATAAATTAATATATTGACAATTGTATAACTAAACCGTGTTTAATATAACGACAAAAAACTAATAGGAGATTTTTAAATAAGATTTTACCAGTATTTGGAATGGTATTGCATATTACGAATTACAAAATCTTTCTCTCTAGATTAGATGAATAGATCAGTTTAATTATTTCATGGAAAGCTATTCGTCATTCTTTTATAGATTTGCTGTGTAACATATAATTGGAATGAAATACATATATTCTCAGAGAGCGTTGCATGTTGTTGTTAGCGCATTTTTACTTCCGCTTATTATGCAAAACGATAAGAAAGATGCACAAAATATCGTTTTTTTATTCGGATATTTCGACTTTTTGCATTCAGGAATCATTACATGCATAACGCGCATATAATCATTAATCTCTCACAAAACCGTTATATAAATCATTTCGCATGTGTGACAATATATACATTTATTAGTGAAATATTGTAAAAATTTATAAATCCTTGGATGCGAAAAAATTATTACAAAGTGTATATATTCGAACTGTTAGAGTACGAAATCAATCGTCCTTTATTAAGGATTTATAAAGATTTAATTTTTATTAATGCTCGATAGTTGTTGAAGATGTTATGAGCTCATTATTTATGTCGTTTCATTTATTTGCATTCGTGTTGCATGAATTTGGGATATTCCAGTTACTACGACCGTTGCACCGTCCACGCAAGCAGCAATGATGCCGTTCCAGAGGCTCAAACCTCTGAATGTTACAACGACTCTCAGTAAGTTTGGTTGAATGATATTTTCTTTAACATATGCGCTGCTTTCTCGGGGGTATGTTAAACATTTATTCAACTTTACTGTGCAGGTTTATAATTAATCATTTTAGGTATATTCATCTATTAAGTCACGATCATTCATGATATCATTTTTGAATTGGATATATTCCAATTTCATGCTGGGTTTCATAAAATCGCTAATTAAGAATGTATTAGCATAATTTTACTATCTAAGAATGAAAAACATTTAACATAGAAATAAAAAAGTTTTCTTTTTAATAAAATAAATTTTGTTCTAATGGAGATCTCTCAAAGTTATCTGGAAGATACATAATTTAGATTTATACCGAGTCAATTTTTGGCTATATATAATTTAGAATCAATTTTTCCCTAACAAAAATATTAAGAAATGGTTATTTTTTTAGCTCGAAAGATAATTTTCTAGGAATTAAAAAATGCAGAGACTAAAATTTTATTTCAATTTTTAATAAGTGATAAATGATTTAAAAATAAGTTACAAAGATATTTAACGTGTAAATAAAAAATTACGAGAAATTTTTATTTATTCTCGCGTTTTTGTAGAAAAATTGTTTTCAAGTTAATCAATGAATCCAAAAGAAAAATAACTCATTATATCTGAAGTTTGTATATCAAATTAATGTTTATCTTTATTTGTTCAAACAGATTTTATCGATTATATATAATCGATAAGCTTGATTATTTATTTTAAATATACAAATATGTACATAAGAAATATACATTTTTAACTGCAATACAAATCGTAGAGGTAGTATTACTAAGCACATTTCTCTTGCATAATATGAATATGTTATACATTGTGCATGTATCTCTTTTCCGTAGCATAAAAATATAATTTAATTGAATGCCCGTAGTCGATATCTTCTGTATTTAGATTCTTATCTCATACTCTTATAATCATGATGATGATAATCGCTACAAAAATGAATTTATGGAGTTTTTGTTAATTGTTTTAATTCTGCTACAATAATGAAGCAGAGAAAAATATTAGAAAATTTTTTTCTCGTTTATCACATCATGACAACATTCTGATTTGTATTAGTCTTATATATGATATTGATAACTCTATTTATAGATCCATTATCCGCAGCAGATGCAAATGGAAAGAAAAATTTAGCAACCGAATCAACAGATCCTGGCTTAGTCGCCGGCATTGTGATAGGCGTAGTATCCTTAGGACTATTATTACTCGCACTTGTGGCGGTACTCTGCTACAGGCATTATCTTCATCGTAATGTCACTAGTATGAACTTCGATAATCCCGTCTATAGAAAGACTACAGAGGATCAGTTTAGTCTTGAAAAAAATAGGTTTCCGCTTCCCGCAGCTACAGTTGGAGAGGAGGTAAAATTAATGCTTTCTCAAACATACTTATTCAAGAATTTGTTTCTATTTGAAAAGTTTTTATAATTTTTATGGAATAAAAGCCATTAAATATTTTTATGGATGAAATTTCGCAGTACTTTTTACATTTAAAAGAATTTACGATATATCTTATTAATTGTTTTTTTTACACAGGCTCAGGAACCATTGACAAGTCCTGGAACAAACGATTATGTTTAAGACTCAATCTGTCTTCACCCAGAGGGCTTAACAGGCTACTGAAATACTATATCGACCAAGTGATAAAACCATGTAAAGAAAACCGAGATATTTGCGTCGAAAGGGTTTGTCCAAATGCATCATGCCTGCGCTCGCTCGCGAACCTGCCAACCAACTGTGATTATGTTTATTTTTTGTATCTATTTCTTTACAAATTTTAGCACTTTGTCACTCAGATATATGTATATTATGCGTTGCGTGTGCAACATATTTAGATTTGTGCTCAGCGGCATAAAGGGAGAAATATCTAAACAAACTGTTGCCAAATATGCGATCTTATCTTCATGTATCCAAGTAGTTCGATAAGAGAGTTTAAGATTCCTATTTAATATTTTTCCCATTGAGTTAAACACACACATACAATATATATAATTTGTAATATAACACTTTTTAGATGAATCTATATAACATCATGGCCTGGCGCACGTAGTGTGTGATTTTACATGCGCTATGTATATGTAAGAAAATATCACAATTTGTTATTGTTTAATTATTTATTTAGGAATATGTAGTGTGAATGTAAACTATTTTTTTGGTAGTCTCTAGGAGCACAAGATATTACTTTTTTTTTTAGTAGTATCTTATAGAAGTAATATGTAAATAACGCGAAATCTTACACATAACTTTCCTCCTTTCTTCCCGTGATGTTTGAACTACTTACAAATTATTAGACGAGCTGTTAAAACATGATATAAAAGTTATAGTGCATACTGTGAAATAAATTATCATCAAAGTAAAGTAAAGAATAAGCGATATATGATTTTTATTATATCTATTATTATATGCATAAAAATTATACATAAGAAAAAAAAATATGCTTTTGATTCACGATTCAAGAACACATTTTTGATAATCAGGATTTTTTATTATATATTATAATCGTTTTGATAATGGTTAGATTTAATATATGTATTTATTCCTTCTGTTAATTATTTAAAAAGAAAATTGAAATCTGCAAGTAGAAAAAAAAGATGCATTGGAAGGAATTTCTCCTTTTATGTCTATAAAATGCATACAATGCCATATAGACATATATGTCATATATGTCTATATTTTTATGGATGGTCAACATTGCAGAGAATGAAAATTGCTCCAGATATTATGTTATTATTTATACGTGCAATGTAATAAAAGGGAAAACGATCATTGTTGTAATGATATGAGCTCAATGACACTAAATGTGACTGTGCGTTCGTTAAAAGGAAAATGTTGTCAGGTACTACAACCTACTAAAGAAATCAGTGTATTTATATAGAATTATTGCGTCGGGCTTAAGAGTTTTATTTACTATATAAATATGAGTATGTATGTGTATATATATGTATATACACATACATATATGTACATATTTAGAGTGTTACAAAAATTGTGTATAAAAACATTGCAGCCAAAGAATTCTCAAAAAATTAGATCACAAAAGTGCATACAATTTCTTTTTTATTTGAAGCAATACTTTTTTAAATATAAATTTAAAATTTGATCAGATGTTAAAGATTATAAATTGTTTGAAAAAACAAAAAAAAACTGTGTGATCATCGTAAAATCATAGTTTACGTGATTTTTATGGACAGATGACTGTTTAATTATAATTTATATAATTTTTAAAAAACTTATATTTAAAAATATTAAGTTTGAAATAAAGATGCAATGTTTTTTGTATTCGACTTTTGTAATAATCTATATATGTATATATAAATTTAAAATTTGATCAGATGTTAAAGATTATAAATTGTTTGAAAAAACAAAAAAAAACTGTGTGATCATCGTAAAATCATAGTTTACGTGATTTTTATGGACAGATGACTGTTTAATTATAATTTATATAATTTTTAAAAAACTTATATTTAAAAATATTAAGTTTGAAATAAATGCAATGTTTTTTGTATTCGACTTTTTTGTAATAATCTATATATGTATATATAAAGGATGTTCTAACAAAGGCATGTATCAGTAACGAAATTATATATATTCTTAACAAAAGTTTGAGTAGACATTTCTTGTTTAATTTAACATCTGTTCCTATTTTTGTTTATTTTCAATTCAATTTTAATTACATCGTTAGTTAAATTTTAATAAAATTTCTGCTAGGAGAAAATTGCATGTATCAAGGCACTGCTGATCCATATCTTTCTTTGGAATATCCTACATATGTATATTTATAATATATTATACTATTACTATATTAAATGTGAGACAAATGCGTTCTATTAGATAAGTTTATTAAGAGATATTGTAATATTAGATTGATAAAAAAACTGTGTATGTTGACAGATAGCAGATCGTTTTCACGTAAATACAAGATTGTATGTAACAACATTTTCATATTTTTGGTGAAGTGTATCTGAGAAAGTTAATTTATGACTCTCAATAATTTATAGGTACTTTATCTGGTCTTATCTCTATGGGACCAAAGAACTTTGTATCCAAAACATGAATAATTTCTGGTTTTTATTTTCCCATAAAGATAAAACAATCATCAGATATAAAAAAAGAGAAAAGATGATGTTGAAAGTTGTGCATAATTTCATATTTTTCTAAAAAAAATTTTTGGCACTTGACTTTTCTACATTGATTAACAGATATCCTCCTATATCATTGCTTTGACTTCTATCTTGATTGATGAATGTCAATCCTACATGATACCGAGCCACTTCTACCAACTTCTCCATCCACAATCGGTTGTCTGTTAACAGGAACATAGTGCAATCGTAAGTGCAAGAAAGCAAAGTCCAAAATTAAGATATAGAGGCTTGGTGGTAATTTTAATAAAAAAAAAATAGGAAGCGTACATGTGATGAGAGAGTTGCAATTAACTTGTGTAAATCGTAAAGATATAACTTGTCCTAGCCAATCTATTTGCCAAAATTGTGTCAAACATTATTTCTATGCAATGTATGTATATGTACATATATGTACAATAGGACTCTAAAATAGATCATCAAACTTTGCAGATGTATTCTTGGACCAATTTAAAATCGATTTTTTTTTTTGACAAACATGTCACTAGTTCTTTATTTATATAAGCGATCTATAATGGAAAGCTTTTTTACAATTAAGAGAAATTAAAAAATTTTTTAATATATAGCAAAACTCTCTCTCTCAATTTAATTAAAATATATAATTTAATTAACAGAAAATTTAAATTTGAATAGTAAAAAGTGAACATAAAAATAAGATATGATATTCAATCAAATTGCTGTTGGAAAAAATCAATTTCAGATTGGTCACAGACTATATCTATAAGATTTGGTAACTTACTTTAGAATCATTCTGTATGTATATACAGGGTGAATCACACACATACACACACACACACATAATGTGTTTATACTGAAATATCTTTGATGCAATGATATCATTCATTCATAATTCACTCTGTATACATATTCGGAGTACACGCGTACATAAATATATATTTAAAAAATATATATAATTTATTATAACGAGATTATTGTATAAATAAATATAAACTAAATTGCAGTAATGCCACGTGTTATTATCACACCTATGGAAGATTGCGAATGTAAAATTTGTATATAAATAAGCCTATTTGAAAATATAAATAGTGAATCATTCTCCGACTTGTGAATCTTCTTTGAGGTTCTTGTATCGGATATAATTAGCAAGCATGATTCTCCTATTATTAGAATTACATAAAGGGATGGAAGGTGTGTGTGTGAAGCCTTTTTATAAAGTTAATAATAGAAGAGTTCCGTGCGCTTTTCTTGCAAACGTATCATATGTGTATAAGAAATATAAATCGTTTTTGTTAAATTAATATTATTTTCTACACAGCGTGGCTTGGTGAATATTTAAAAGAATTATTGAATTTTTACGTTAACTATTTTGTAAAAAAATAAACGCATTAATTGTATTTATGTTGATAATGAAAATTTATATTGATTATATCTTTTTATATACATTTATTTTGAGAACATGATGATTTTCGGTATCGGCAAATGCTCCTTTTTTATGTTTTATTAATAATAAAACTGACGAAAATTTTGAAAGTACTTGTTATACGTCCCGTCTTTACAGAAATAATTGATATATATATATATATAACAATAGTAAGTATGAGGAATATATCTATATGCGTCTCTCGTCAGAGAGAAAATCTTACAAAAATAGTCGAAATCTTTGACTATATAGTCAAAGGTCAAAATTGTCACGAGAATATATTTCTGCAAGAAGTAATTCATACAAATTAAAATCAATTGCGAATTCAAATTCGGCGGCTCATTTCTCGATATTATTCTAGTTTACTTCTTGCTGAAATATATTCTAATGACGCTGATGATTTTTCGAAATTTTCTCGAGAGAAAAATGCATATGTATACATGTTCCGATACTCGTTATTTTTTGTTCATATTACGTAATATGTATATTATATCATCTATATGTTTCTCGAAAATGGAATGTACAATAAATGTTTTTCAGTTTTTCGTTTAATTATTTTATTTATCAATTATTTTATTAAATAATTACTCCCCATTATTATTTTTTATAAAAGTCATAAAAAAGATAAAAATAGTTTTTTGTAAAGTCTATTAAGAGTTATAAATCTGCTTATATAAATCATTTACTATTTCACTTAAAAATGAGATAAGAAATATGTGTACACACATGCATCAAAAAACTACGCAATATAATTTTCGAGTGCACAATCTCCTATCATTTCTTATCTAATCCAGGGTTTACGACAGTCCGAGATATATATAAACCGCATTCTTAGGCATCATTCATAATATGCAACTACGTACGATCTATTATCATATATAGAATACAAGTTTTACTTATAATATAGTTCTATTGCTTTAATATATTTTGTCCTAATTTCGAAATGTTCAAATTTTAAATCTCGTTGCGTTATCAAGCCATGAAAAACATGATCTGTGACATAATATTTCCCTACGTATATGTATGTACATACACACTCCCCTCTACACTCGTTCCAAGTTCCAAGCACCGTTCGTATGTGGCGGAAGGCGGGAGGATAGGTCGCTCTTCGCGCTGTTGCGTAGTAGGTAAAGTCATACGGTAGACAACGTGTGTGTGTTTCGTGAAGCAGCTCGTTTAAGGAAACTACATGATGATCAGCAATACCGGTTCACGTTTCTACGTGTGGTGCATGGCTGCGATTGTAATTTATGATATTAGAACTAAGTGTATCAATAGTGACAATGCGTTGTGATCCTAGTAGTTGTCCTTGTTCGGTAAAGTCGTCGTCGCCGTCGCTTTGACTATATAGTCAAAGGTCAAAATTGTCACGAGAATATATTTCTGCAAGAAGTAATTCATACAAATTAAAATCAATTGCGAATTCAAATTCGGCGGCTCATTTCTCGATATTATTCTAGTTTACTTCTTGCTGAAATATATTCTAATGACGCTGATGATTTTTCGAAATTTTCTCGAGAGAAAAATGCATATGTATACATGTTCCGATACTCGTTATTTTTTGTTCATATTACGTAATATGTATATTATATCATCTATATGTTTCTCGAAAATGGAATGTACAATAAATGTTTTTCAGTTTTTCGTTTAATTATTTTATTTATCAATTATTTTATTAAATAATTACTCCCCATTATTATTTTTTATAAAAGTCATAAAAAAGATAAAAATAGTTTTTTGTAAAGTCTATTAAGAGTTATAAATCTGCTTATATAAATCATTTACTATTTCACTTAAAAATGAGATAAGAAATATGTGTACACACATGCATCAAAAAACTACGCAATATAATTTTCGAGTGCACAATCTCCTATCATTTCTTATCTAATCCAGGGTTTACGACAGTCCGAGATATATATAAACCGCATTCTTAGGCATCATTCATAATATGCAACTACGTACGATCTATTATCATATATAGAATACAAGTTTTACTTATAATATAGTTCTATTGCTTTAATATATTTTGTCCTAATTTCGAAATGTTCAAATTTTAAATCTCGTTGCGTTATCAAGCCATGAAAAACATGATCTGTGACATAATATTTCCCTACGTATATGTATGTACATACACACTCCCCTCTACACTCGTTCCAAGTTCCAAGCACCGTTCGTATGTGGCGGAAGGCGGGAGGATAGGTCGCTCTTCGCGCTGTTGCGTAGTAGGTAAAGTCATACGGTAGACAACGTGTGTGTGTTTCGTGAAGCAGCTCGTTTAAGGAAACTACATGATGATCAGCAATACCGGTTCACGTTTCTACGTGTGGTGCATGGCTGCGATTGTAATTTATGATATTAGAACTAAGTGTATCAATAGTGACAATGCGTTGTGATCCTAGTAGTTGTCCTTGTTCGGTAAAGTCGTCGTCGCCGTCGCCGTCGCCGTCGCCGTCGTCGCCGTCGCCGTCGTCGCCGTTGCCGTCGTCGTCGCCGTCGCCGCCATCGTCGTCGTCGCCGCCGCCGTCGCCTTCGCCGTCGTCGTCGTCGTCGACGTCGCTGTCACCATCGTCGTCGTCGTCGCCGTCGTCGCCGTCGTCATCATCGTCGTCGTCGTCGCCGTCGTCGTCGCCGTTGTCATCGGGCCCACGTTATCACTACTTATCTCGGTATTTGGTACCGGTATCCCGACACGGTTTATCGTGGAATGGCAGCGGCCTTAAAGAAAAATTACTCACGCAGAAGATTGGCCGCCCTCACATTCCTCTCCAACATCTCTCTTGACGGCAGTCACCGGGACACCAAGTTTGCCGTCTTGTCACAAAGTGAACCGACTCACGAGCGTACGTTAAGCGATGGCCAATCAAATCAACAAACGGTGCTCGAAGTGTATCAGAGCGCTGACTTTGAGGTCTCCATGGAAGAAGTTTTAGACGGTTGCACGGAAGAGGAGACGCACGATTTCTCGCAAAATGAAATGATAGAGCAAACCAACTCTCCGCTATTAGTGCACAAAGGCACCGATCATAACTCTTACAGTTCTGATTCGGATGGACTATTCACACCTGCCAAGGCAGCAGTTACCATGTTCTTAGAGCAGGAGAGAAATCATCTGCAATTGTCTTATGGCATGCATTCGTTTAGAGAACGGTAAATGTTTGCTTATCAGCTGTCTACTGCTCTAACAGATGGCCGATATGTGTATTTTCTAGCATTATTTAAATTCGTGGAACACTTTTCTTTCTCTATACTCAAGAGTATATAGGTTACTACTTGTGCAAAGAGAGAAGTCTGTGAGAATAAACAAATTTTATAATATAGTAACAAATGAGACACTTCCAAAATCTTCTCCCTCCATCGTTCCTTTAAATGGTTCAATATTAATTATCTAAAATCAAATGGTTCTTTATGTTACGATTCTTTTAATAATAATAGCTGTCGAAGAAATGTATTGCGGTGTAAAGTTTTGCAGTCATTCTTTATTGTATTTCTATTGTTTGATTAAAGAGAGCAGATGATATAACTGAAACAATACAATCTATCACGATAGCGATATAATATGGAATAAGTTAATGATTTACATCTAAATTCTCTGAGAGACACAATAACATTCAAAAAATATTTATATTGGATACATAAAAACTTTATTTTTCACAAAACGAACTATTTATTGTAAACATCTGATCACAAATAATTATTGTTCTAAATAAGAGATACTGCTTATTAAAAATAAATTAGAGTGATAGACTTTTTATTTTATCTTTTTCATTTATCTGTTTGAAAGCCTATGATAATTTTGAATAAATTATTAAATATTGTAAAATGACTACTATATATGTATATTATTTTGAAAATATTTGTATTAAATTAATTATGTAACTTTTAGCATATAGATGACTTTAACAAATTCAAACTGCATAGTAAATTTTGTATAATAAATTTTGTAAAATAATTGATATAAAAATATTATCAAGCAATAACTATTAAGCTTTATAAATATTACAAATATTTGTAATATAAATTATGCACATTTCAAATATTTTACTAATAATGAAAAGAATGTAGATATTAAAGGTATTTGTAAATCTTTGCGCTATAATGTTTCATCTGTGGAAGACCCTCTTGGTACAGATAGGATTGAATGACACTTATGGATTCAGATAACATTATCAAAAGCGTACAGTATCACAAACGAAAAACATCAAGAAACTTGATTGCATTCCATTCATTGCACGCATATCTAGGATATATTTCATGTTCAGGATGTAAAACTATTATTTCTTCATCCAGAAATTGTTTTAAAAAAATATAGAAGCACAGGCAAATTTTGCACAATAAGAAATAATAATATTTTTATATATATGAAAGAAATTTTAGAGAGAGAGACAAACGCGCGGATGATAAAACTTTATTCTTTATTCCATTTTAAATTAGATCTTAGTTCTCATATCATTTTATGTGAGTTAGTTATAAAAATATTTAAAATAAAAAATTGTAAAAAAGTGATATGTAAGTTTTTGCTAATAGAAGATTCGTTGACTTCAAACTAAATATATAGAGAAAAAAAGAGAAATCATATACAAATTCTGTTTTTAGTATATATATTCTAATACATAAGCATTTTAATATTTTATCTATCTTGGTACAAAATTGTATATTTTCAGAACTGGAACTACTGGAAGCGACTACTCTTTACCAGAAAGACGTGTGGGCTCTTTACAATATAAGAAGCGCATAAGTCATCAAACATCTACGCTTTCGGAAGACATTAAGCATCAATACAATAGTAGCAGTGAGAGCATTGGCTCCATACATTCAAAAGCCCAATTATCAAAACTAAAGACAAAGGCAGTGAACAGTGTGCAACCTATTTCTACAAATAGTAGCATAATACCAGAAGTTGCAAAGGAGTTGCGTTTGTTACAACGGCCTGTGAATGGCTGTAAATTTGGAGATGATAGATTGGTCTTGGTATCAAACCAGCATGTACCATTTGTAGTATTTTCTGCTATTCCATACAACAAAGGACAACGTTCCAGTTGGTAAAGACTTCTTTCAATACACACAAATATATACTTATGTATACAAATTATCCTAGGAATGTTATCTTTTTTATTATAAATTTTTTATTACAAATTAATTTACTTATAACAATAATTTATATATCATAATTACCTAGCACACCTAGCTTTCTATCTGTAACATGATTAAGTACATAAAGTTGACAAGCAATATCAAAATGTCATCAATTTATTCGATGTTATTCTTCTTCTAGTAATTCCCCTCTAATAATTTGCAATTTAATAAAATTCACATGAATATTGCAATAAGATCCTATTTCTCATTATTTACAGGTCAGAATTACGTAAAGACACAACTCGAAGAAAAAATGTTTCATCTCAAAGACCATTATCAGCAATCAATGACAGTATTGATCCATTTGGGTTGTTGGGTATAGAGCATGCTAAAGATGGCCAGGTATATTAGAAATACATTATCTTATCCATCTAATCTAAATGTTTCTGATAGTAATAATGCTCAATTAATAATTAATTTTGTATAGGAAATATCTTATGGGCAATTACTTGTACCATCTAGACAATTCCAAAGGGATAAAAAATTGAATCTTAATGAAAATGAAGCTATGGAATTAACACATTTTATACCTAATAAACATCACGTGGTACAAAGGTATATAACAAGAAATATTTTTACTAGTAATAGTTTTTTTTTTTCTTTATGTTTAATTTTGACACAAATCGTATAACTGAGTTATGTATATACACAAATGATATATCTCCTCTATGTGCTTTTATTTATGTATTCTATCCTTCAAATTCTTAGGTAAGCTTTAGATGAACTGGAGATCCTCAAAAATGTCAAGCTATTGTTTCTAATTTTCTTTATATAACATTTCTAATTATCTTTATATAAGATGTCTATAGCTTTATATATATGTCTTATTGCATATTTGACTAGTATGTCTGTAAATATTTTCTATCAAATTTTCATTGATAGTAAAACTTGATTGCTAGTGATACTCACTATTTATCAAAGAATTTTTTATCTCAACAAATTCATAGCTTGTGCAGTACTATACCTGTAGACGTCTTTTTTTCATCTCTTTCAGTATCATATAATGTGTACATGCATTTCATGTGTCATATATTTGTTTTATAACAAAACATGTCAACCATCTTTTTGCAGGACAAAAACAATTACTTGGAATGTGGATCACAAAAAATGGTAAAAATTATTATACAATATATATGTGTAACGAGATATATAGAAAAGCTTAGATAGATATAAACATACAATAATACAACATATATAACATACAACATATTTAAAAGTCTACAAATCTATTTTTTAAAATCTCGTTATAATTCTGCAAAAGATGTGTTGTAAGGATCAAACATCAAACCATTCACAATCATTTTATAAATAAGAGATAATATGTTCCTCCTTTGCGCAAATGTATGAAAATTTAATGTAGATAATATATAATCTTGTTTATAATGTTTTACATATAATATATGCATATAATATATAAAATATAAACATATAAAATCTTTTTAATATAATTTATTTTTAAATACATTAAAATTATATTATCAAATTACATTATCATTATTATGTGCAATATCTCTATAACAGTAAACAAATTACATTACAAATTTTTATCATTTATACATGTGCATTTCTCAGGTCATCTCTTCAACATATTTGCATATGTCTATCATATAAAAAAACACATACATCTTTTTATTTATTTATAAAGATATCTAATAAATATTCGCACACTATATATAGAATAATTTCTCATTTTTATATGTATGAGAAAATGCTTATTTATTTGTAAGTATTCTAAAAATATAGCATATATATATATATAACACAAATCGTATAACTGAGTTATGTATATACACAAATGATATATCTCCTCTATGTGCTTTTATTTATGTATTCTATCCTTCAAATTCTTAGGTAAGCTTTAGATGAACTGGAGATCCTCAAAAATGTCAAGCTATTGTTTCTAATTTTCTTTATATAACATTTCTAATTATCTTTATATAAGATGTCTATAGCTTTATATATATGTCTTATTGCATATTTGACTAGTATGTCTGTAAATATTTTCTATCAAATTTTCATTGATAGTAAAACTTGATTGCTAGTGATACTCACTATTTATCAAAGAATTTTTTATCTCAACAAATTCATAGCTTGTGCAGTACTATACCTGTAGACGTCTTTTTTTCATCTCTTTCAGTATCATATAATGTGTACATGCATTTCATGTGTCATATATTTGTTTTATAACAAAACATGTCAACCATCTTTTTGCAGGACAAAAACAATTACTTGGAATGTGGATCACAAAAAATGGTAAAAATTATTATACAATATATATGTGTAACGAGATATATAGAAAAGCTTAGATAGATATAAACATACAATAATACAACATATATAACATACAACATATTTAAAAGTCTACAAATCTATTTTTTAAAATCTCGTTATAATTCTGCAAAAGATGTGTTGTAAGGATCAAACATCAAACCATTCACAATCATTTTATAAATAAGAGATAATATGTTCCTCCTTTGCGCAAATGTATGAAAATTTAATGTAGATAATATATAATCTTGTTTATAATGTTTTACATATAATATATGCATATAAATATATATATACTTTATACACTTTAATTAATGATAGTCTGATAAATTTCTTTATTAAGAAAAAATTATGTTTATTAAGAAAACCTATACTTTAAAAAGTGTGTTAGAGATTTCTGGAATATTGTATATATAATGCTAATTTAAACGTATATAAAAAAGTATATATACAGGATGGTGTATTATTATATATAATAATTTTTTCTCTCTTAACAAAGAAATTTATCAGAATATCATTACATTTGTATAATATTTTTGAGTTTTATAATTTAT
>NW_021849297.1:3338492-3342052 GCF_003651465.1 Formica exsecta | reverse complement strand
TATATATATAGCATGCCAGAAAATAAAACAAATATATATTTTTATATTAACCTTTTTTTTTTATTTTAGGTGTCTATCTTATGATACAGCTACAAATCGGACTCATTACATAACTTCCGAGTCTCCACCTTTGTCTTTCAGTGCTGATTCCAAAGGTGAGCACAAAAAAAAATATAATGTTTCTTTAAGTTTTTTATCAAATTAATGTACAATATACTAAGGTAATTATTTTATTGCATATTGTTATAGCTTATGAGTGGGATGAGCAATCTGCCCAATATAATCCAAATTTATTGGATGATCCAGAACTTATTGCTGGGAAACATAGAACACTATTAACGTTTACATCATATATGGTATATATTTTAATTAATTTTCACTGTTTTAGTTATAATATTTTTTATATACTTTAATTAATATATATAACTCAATATTTTATGTATATAGGCATCTGTTATTGATTATGTAAGACCTTCCGATTTGAAGAAAGAGTTAAATGATAAATTCAAGGAGAAATTTCCTCATATACAACTCACTCTCAGTAAGCTTCGTAGGTTAGTACATAATTCATATATTATTTATATATATTCATTTTCCCTTTCCCTCTCTCCTACTATTAATTTCTTATTCCAGTTTAAAACGGGAAATGAGAAAAATAGCTAAATTAGAGTATGGCATCGATTTACTCACTGTTGCAATGGCTTATGTATACTTTGAGAAGCTTATTCTTCGAAATATCGTGACAAAGCAAACGCGGAAATTATGCGCTGGTGCTTGTTTACTTCTCGCGGCAAAATTGAATGATGTGAAGGGTGATATTCTTAAATCGCTTATTGAGGTACTTTTATATTTTGCGTTTTATAATGTAATGAAATTTTTTCTTTACATACAATAATTATCTTTTTTATTATTTACAGAGAATTGAGGGTGTATTCCGTTTAAATCGCAAGGACTTAATTACATCTGAGTTTGCTGTGTTGGTAGCTTTAGAATTTGGTCTGCATCTGCCAACATGGGAAATATTTCCTCATTATCAACGATTGATCTATGAGTCCTGACATTCTTTCATTCTTTTTATACAATCCCAAAATGTCTCTGTGAAAAAATCTGAACAGTAAAGCATATCCGTAATAATAATCTTAATAATTTGGAAGCTATATCAACAAGCTTCAAGACATTATTACATTATATACTTGAGGTATCTTCTTTGTCCATTTCTTCGATTTAATTCAATTATGTACAATAATGGTTTAATATGAAGGACCCTATCAAAGGAATAACGATTGGAAAAACAATGCTTATGAGGTTCTTATTGTAATCGTTTCTGTGAGTTACCAATGCAGTACTTGCTGCATGCTGTGAATATTATTTTATTATATATTTGAACATATTTAACTTCCTGTTTAAATATCAGAAAATGATTAATGTTAAAGAGAAATCATATTTAACTATGGCATGATTAAAATATTTGTAATAAGTAAATATTATATACATACGCGTGTAAGAGAAAGAGAAGTTTATAAAATATTTTAACTCTGAGTTGCCTTTTATGAAAAATATTATGTCAGCGGTTTTGTGTGATATGCAGTCTTTTTTAGATAAGAAAATAAAAATAAATAGGTATATATATAATAAGTTTATAAGTAAGTTTATTTTGATGATTGTGCATGTTTTTATATATTTCACTATTTTATGTGTCAAAATATATATAACCTTTAATCATTTTAATTCTATGATAAGAATACTAAAGCAATGTTTGAAACAAGATATCTAAATAACTTCTTACATTTTGAATTGCTAGAGATAAAGATGTGGTCAAAGAAGAACATCGTAGTTTTTTTTTTTTTTTTTTTTCTACAATATCACAAATTTATCTGAAACATTTTTCTCTCTACTCAAATATAGAAAAATTATTTAGGTAACTTGTTTTTGTGCATCATCTTGTGTGATTATATTGTTATATATTTCACAAAACCGCTACTATTTTGGTTATACAGATTCACTTCTTTAACAAAATAAAAATTTACTTGGTTTTAAAAGAGAAAGAATGTTAACAGAAAAATTGCTATATGTATGAAAGAATAAACAAACACAAACTTGATGCTTCTTACAAAAGCATGATAGTAATAAAATATTGAGTATAGATACCAAATACATATAACAAAATATTAAAATAGCTTAGAGAGTACATTTCTCACAAATGTGTGTGTTAGCATAATAGTCAAAATTTAAAATAGTATGTACTTCATGGCAGTAAATAATGACTAAAAATGTGAATAACATATAATTACTTAATTTTTTGAAATAATATCATATTAATTCTACAATAAAAATATTCTCTCACATTTACAATAATAATTATGTTACATAATAATTATAGAGTATGAAAAAAGGTTTTAAAATTCCATATAAATGTTCTTTTAATGAAGTTTATTATGTATGTAGATATATTAGATAAATTCATGATACATTGTGAAGTTTTTTTATTAAAGTTTCTCATTTTTTGTGGTGTCTATATAAAGTATTTCTGATATATCCATACAATGAGTTACTTAAAGTTTGTATAATTTGCATTATAACATATTCATATACTTTCTTTTGATTTATAAATTAGAGATTAAAAATAATCATTAGTATTTTAAGTGTTATTAAAATATGATTATGTATTTCACTTCAAAAACCTATTTGTTTTGTATAACATAAATGTAAGTAGTTGTTTTTTTAATTATTGAGTATATAGTTTATTGAAAAGTAATATGTATGTGTGTGTGTGTGTGTGTGTGTATATATATATATACACACACATATATAATACCAGCTTTTTATTTTTTCAATAAGTGTCAAGTGTTTTTTCCAATTTAACCAATTGATAATCCTGATCAAATTGTAAATACTATGGAAGTTAAATGAGTGTGATAAAGATAAACTCTTGTGTAGCATTATAAAATAATCTATATCCTATATATATTTTATTATTTTGTTGTATTTAAACTGAGTCATGTTCTTTTTAGAGATTACTAATATATTACAGATATTTTTCAGATTAGAATATATAGGTGTATCCCTTATTTTTAGAAAGATATTAGGAAAGTATGAGATAGGTGTCTTTCTGAAGGGTAGTTTTAATCAAGAATTGTAACGTTTTTCTCAAAAACTGACCAAGTTAAATGTGCTTGATACATAATTTTTATTTATATACTTTATACTGTACAAAACCTTTCCATCATAAAAACAAACCAGTGAGACTTAAATTGTATTTAAACTGACTTGTAGAATATGTATTTTGTGCTCAATTATATTTATCTATATAGAATTGATATTTAGCTCAATTTTTACTTACATATATCAGCTATTAATTCTTTAGTACTGTTATAATATGTTCTACTCTTACTTACTACATTATTTTCATAGACGATTATTTAAGAGAATACAAGAGCATTATAGTATTATTTTTTGTTACATTATTAATTTTATTATAATGTGCATTATTTTCTTATAAATTGTAGCAAAATTTTTAAACAAAATATTGGTCTGTAACATGATACATGCCACAGATATAT
>NW_021849297.1:3337138-3338310 GCF_003651465.1 Formica exsecta | reverse complement strand
TGTGTGTGTGTGTGTGTGTGCGTGCGTGTGTGTGTGTGTGATATATACACTATTTGTACAGTCAGCTTTAAAACTGAAAAGAAAAAAAGATAGACTCTTAGCATACCACTCTTGTAACACCAGTCAAAACATTGTAAGTAATTGAATAAGTGCTTATAGAAAACTTATAAGAGATAATTGGATCATTGGCTTGAATATAAAAAATAGAATGTGTAGAGAATATTTGATGTATATCTATGCAATGTCTCGTTTAAAACTAAATATAGCCATGGGATTCTGAGTTTCATTCATTGACTATGAAGACGATATTATATCACGAACTGAGAATCATTTAACCATGTTTGATCCTAAGCCTGTGATGTGAATATATATCTTTTTTTGTTTGAAGATATAGTGGTAGCTCTAAAAAATGTAATGTAAACTTCTACATTATATATAATATCACTTTTATTCTCATTTTAATATCATAAGATAAAGTATGTAATATTTCAATAATAGTCAATAAAATTTTTAATATATTCATTAATCTATCATCTTTTCTATTTTAAAAGTCAATTTTAGGCTGAAGCAACTCATTCTTATATCTGTTAAAGCAAATCCCACATAGATATATATAAAATGTCTCACATTATGCATTTTTTCTCAACAATGAATTTACAGTACAAAATTTTTATATCTTGAGTTTTAGAGCTCTCTAAAGATTCAAAAACCACATTAAAATTATTAAGATAAATTCTATTTGAAGATAATAAGCATTCTCTAGTTGCATTTTTTATTAGTAAAAATTCTCATTCTTGATCATATGTAACTCAAAAATTGATGAACCACTATTTAGAAAAATGCTATTATTTTAGTATCGTCTTTAATAATATTCAAAGAGAAAATGCACGATGTCTATATGTACATACATATAGCAATCCATTTTACATAATATGACATGTCTCGAAGTGACACATGTCTAGAATAAACTTTTAACAGTAATATATAAGTTATATATTCTAGTACTTAAATGGTGTGTCAATTACAACAGAATCTATTCGATGATAGCATACACTTATTTTGTGCAAAGCAAATTCTTTTTGGAAGAAAAAAATTTTTTTTTTTTTCTGATTTATATATCTATAATTCATCATTATATATCTATATTCATATATATATATATACAGACATAT
>NW_021849297.1:3322053-3326482 GCF_003651465.1 Formica exsecta | reverse complement strand
GTGTGCGTGCGTGTGTGTGTGTGTGATATATACACTATTTGTACAGTCAGCTTTAAAACTGAAAAGAAAAAAAGATAGACTCTTAGCATACCACTCTTGTAACACCAGTCAAAACATTGTAAGTAATTGAATAAGTGCTTATAGAAAACTTATAAGAGATAATTGGATCATTGGCTTGAATATAAAAAATAGAATGTGTAGAGAATATTTGATGTATATCTATGCAATGTCTCGTTTAAAACTAAATATAGCCATGGGATTCTGAGTTTCATTCATTGACTATGAAGACGATATTATATCACGAACTGAGAATCATTTAACCATGTTTGATCCTAAGCCTGTGATGTGAATATATATCTTTTTTTGTTTGAAGATATAGTGGTAGCTCTAAAAAATGTAATGTAAACTTCTACATTATATATAATATCACTTTTATTCTCATTTTAATATCATAAGATAAAGTATGTAATATTTCAATAATAGTCAATAAAATTTTTAATATATTCATTAATCTATCATCTTTTCTATTTTAAAAGTCAATTTTAGGCTGAAGCAACTCATTCTTATATCTGTTAAAGCAAATCCCACATAGATATATATAAAATGTCTCACATTATGCATTTTTTCTCAACAATGAATTTACAGTACAAAATTTTTATATCTTGAGTTTTAGAGCTCTCTAAAGATTCAAAAACCACATTAAAATTATTAAGATAAATTCTATTTGAAGATAATAAGCATTCTCTAGTTGCATTTTTTATTAGTAAAAATTCTCATTCTTGATCATATGTAACTCAAAAATTGATGAACCACTATTTAGAAAAATGCTATTATTTTAGTATCGTCTTTAATAATATTCAAAGAGAAAATGCACGATGTCTATATGTACATACATATAGCAATCCATTTTACATAATATGACATGTCTCGAAGTGACACATGTCTAGAATAAACTTTTAACAGTAATATATAAGTTATATATTCTAGTACTTAAATGGTGTGTCAATTACAACAGAATCTATTCGATGATAGCATACACTTATTTTGTGCAAAGCAAATTCTTTTTGGAAGAAAAAAATTTATTTTTTTTTCTGATTTATATATCTATAATTCATCATTATATATCTATATTCATATATATATATATATACAGACATATGATGAATTATAGATATATAAATCGTATATATTATACTTATATAAATCATATATATTATACTTATATCAATATTGTACCAATTATGTTGAAATATATACATACATGTGTACATTATATATATAAAAGACTATTTTCCATTACATATTTTGCTATTATATATATAATATTGTTATATAGATAACTTAAATAATTAGTACTTATACTTACACAGTGTAATTGATTCTCTATACAAGTAATGATTCTCTACATATTTCTTTATAAGATAAAAAGACTGAAACGTTTTTCTCAAAGCATCTTTCAGTTTTTATTCTACGAATTGTTTTTTGGTTATATTTATACATGATGTCTGATCATTATTGGATTTCGATATCCAAAAGCGGATTTTTCCTTTTAACAGACATAAAATTTATATGGAATCAACTTTACATTGGCTACGGTCGAGAAGACGCTAGAAATGCTTCGAAGCATTGCATTAACCAATTAGAATAAAGAAATCTTTACTCTCTTTGTCCTGATTGGTCAATCAAACGCTTCGAAGCATTTCTAGCGTCTTTCCGACCGCAGCCATTAAAGGATATTCTTGTGTACTATACGTTCGAGTCTATTTAGCGCGCAAAAGTGCTGCTCATTGATTCGTCAATTCATATCGCATTAGCCGCGCTGTTTATCTATTTTACTACACTCTTGATTTTCTTCTTCTCATATATTTTTTTCAGTTTCTTGCAATATATTAATATGTGTACTTTGTGCAAGTAATATTATATCCAATGCTATGAAAATTATTCCGTTTCAATATGTTGTACATTATTTTAACTTATTCGAAAATACGACCAATAGCGTCTTTCTTCTGTGATACGTGATTGGTCACGAAAGAGAAAGCGTAATAAAAGACGTTTATCTGTCGAGTGAAGCCTTGAGTTTGGTGAAGCTGACGCCGATAACCACTTCACACTTCGATACAAGTGATATTCGTGGATAGTCACGGATTCTTGCAACGTACTCTGTAGAAACGGTCCAGTTGTTAAAAGTAATAGATCTGAAATCGTGCAAAGATATCAAGTAAGTATCCGGATATATGAATAACTGATATAATTCCCGAGATTGAAAGTTTTTAGTTATCTTTATGTTTAATATTGTGACAATGTTATGAAGTTGCTTAGACGCACGTGCCTGGCTGTGTAAGCAAACAAAAGGCGCGTACTGCTAAGGACATACTAAATTTACAACAAATAAGAAAAAACGAAACAAAAGGCGTATTGATGGTGTATGTTTGGGAATTGAGTTAGCAAATATTCCATTTATATATTTTGGTTTCTTATTCTATCGCTAAAAACGAGAAAATATATTAAAATCTTAGTTAATTTAAATTAATTTTATGGAAATGTGCATGTGTATACATAGTTGTATTACAAGAAAATTTTTCAAAAATATTTTTTTTATATAATTTGTATATGTATATAGAGAAAAATATATATTAAGAATAGCCTCTATATACTATAAAGATGAGAAAGAAAAATGTTTTTTGTTTTTCACTTATAAAATTACATTGAAAATTAGAGACAGATTAGAATTTTATCAAATCTATAGAAAATCTTGTGCGTAAGATCATATAAATTGACTCAAAGATGTATATAAATAGATATTTTTTTAGCTGCAGAATATAGTAACCACACATAAGATAAAAATTATATATATATATATGATATCAAAGTATGATAGAATATTCTGCTCAAATAAATGCTGCTTTAAAAGATACAGTTGCGAAAAAATGTAGCAAATCTATCTTTATATTCTTTATTCACAACACTCCCATATTCATCATTTACAAATAATTCTTAGCATATATAAATAATTTTTTTTTACTTTTTTCTCATATATTTGGTGAATAAATTTTTCATACATTTGGAATTTGCTGAATAAACTTCTTGAATTTTAATTATAATTTGAATAAGGTTAATTTTAGCAAATTAGTTTGTAATCTGATAATATTACATTTTTTTTTAAACAGATAAATTTTATCTGGTTTATTTATTTTTGAACAGATTTTAAAAATGATAATAATTAGAGCAATATTTTTTTAGTAAAATGTCAATAAAGAAAAAGGTAACAAAAAACATGACCTTATAAAAGAATATTTCAAAAGCTTTGATGCCATTTTTTTACATTTAATATCTTTCTATAGACACTTAGGATGTATAAAAAGCATTTTATATAGCTCCAAATATTCAGGAAATTATCTACTTTATAAAAAAATGAAAATTTTGATATATTTTAATCACATTTTTAAATATATCTATCTTATTTATTTAAATCAGGATAAAAATAATATGTGAGTTAAGTTATTTTAGGAACATCTTATTTTATATTTTTATTTTTATTACAAAATTATTAAATTTTAGATATGTCCAGACAAGGAGATAGAGGTTTTGATCCCTCTGAGCCATCAACTAGTAGTGGATATAGAAAGAAACCTTATTCTAGGTCATCAGAATCAGTAAGTTAAAAGCATAGACTTAGGCTGCGGTCCGAAATACGCTCACAGCGCTATAAGCGCGCTGCCAGCTATAGTGCACGTGACGTAAACTATAGATTTTCAGTAGTATGAGCGCTGTGAGCGTATTTTGGACCGCAGCCATAGTATATCTAGACCGAGTGTTGAGGAGTGGGAGCCGAGGTGCACGTAGAAAAGGACATACTCTGTTTCGTGCCCCTTGCGTTCTCTCTCGCTCGCACGTAGCATGACGAAAGAGAGCGCTATGCTCTGTGCGAGCGAGAAAGAACGCAAGGGGGACGAAATAGAGTATGTCCTTTTCTACGTGTATCTTTACCCCCACTCCTTAAATAAAGGCAAACGCTCGGTTTAGATATACTATGTCTATGGTTAAAAGTAACAGAAGAAAGAAACCATTACATTTTTTTCCAAGTTTTATTTCTAAAAAATAAAGTAAAATTATAAATTTTAACTGTACAATTTGCATTTTTTATACTTATTTAATTCCTACAACTAAATATTATATATTAATTAGTTATTGATGGATATATTAAAATATTTTCTAAAGTATTTTCTAAAGTATTGTTATTCAATTCATAATATATTTACATTATTTACATTTCACTGATATTTTAATTTAATTCATCAATTTTTTAAAATAATTATCTTTTTTAACCATAATTTTATATATTTATTAGAAACAATTAAATTCTTAAAGAAGTCTTTAATAAAATTATTATTTATTGTTTATAAGAGAGAGAGAGCGCATTAGAATCATA
>NW_021849297.1:3318207-3320661 GCF_003651465.1 Formica exsecta | reverse complement strand
GTAAGATGTTTTAAACAATCAAAAAAAATTTACTTTTCTTTAGTATATCTCGATAACGCATTGAATTCTTTATCTCCGTTAGCATTGTCTCATATTTCTTTAATTATGTCCTCGACATCTATAAAACAAAAAAGTAGAAAAATGAAAATAATTTCAAATGTTGCAATTGCGCATAAGAGAGAGAGAGCGCTTAATAAAAATATATATATATATATATATATATATATAAAATTATTATTAGTATTTCTTAGTAGCATTTTTTAATTGAATATGGATTTTTTTTTTGCAGGAGTATTCAGTAAAAGGAGTAGTAAAGGTTAGTATGTAATTAACAATATTAGAATAACTTAACTTTAAATATATTCTGTTTTATACTTGATATTATATATATACATAAATTTAACATCTATTCTAACATATCATATTGATATGTATGATAATGCATGAAGAAGAAACGTTTTAAAAACATGTTATTTTGAGAATTTTATGTTTAATGTTTACTCTTTTCAATAAGAAATTTATAATTATTAACACATGTACACTCAAGGGCAGGAATGATGTCTCTAGGCGACTAGATGTATACGTGTATGACAGGTGAAAGCCGGACACCGCGCTGTCTAGCCAGTGCGGTGTTCTATAACTGTCTCACTCGCACTCCCTGCATTCAATTGGAATGAGTGAGACAGATATAGGACACCATTAATTAGCATCACGTCTTGCATTGCTTTCTCTCTCGATCATATGACTTGTGATAAGGATGCAACATCGGAATGCTTCCCACTTTTTTCTCCTTCCCTGCTTGATCTTCGCGCTTCAGGTGATACATATACATACGCGATCCGTGTGTATGCGTGACGCTTTCGGTTGTCATATACATATACACCGCTTAACCGTCGAGGGACACCATTCCTGCCCTTGAGTGTACACATAAATAAATTGAAAAAAATTTGTGTGTGAATATAATATATTATTATTATTATCATTATCATTATCATCATCATTATTATTATTTTATTTTATTTTTTTTTTAGGATATCAGCCAAAAAGGTGATCCAAGTACCTCTACATATTCACAACAATCTATTGAACCAGTAAAAATTAAATCAGGTATTTCATTTCTTAATCTTTTTATTATATTCTTTCATCTTAATTTATTTTAATTTGATAAGCAATGAAATTTACATTTTTAATAAACAATAACGAAATCAAAGAAATTCTTTGAAAATGTGAAAGATCTAAGAAACAAAATTGAATTTTTAAACTTAGTGTGTAAAAGAACTTTTTAAAAAATTTTTATATGTTTATAGAAAGTGGAGATGTCGCGTCGACAAAAGAAACACGTGGTCGACGCAAAATGGAAACTATTTTTGTTACCAGGCCAGCTACTTTAGTAACTAAAAAAGGTTGGTATAAGAGTTTTTAAAACGTTAAACTTTTATCAGTTTGTTACAATTTACACTAATTGTATATTGAAGAATCAATTTTTAATTTTGTTTACAATGTTAATAAGCTTATATATATATATGTGTGTGTAAATTTATTATATATAAGAAGTGGCTAATATTTATATTATACTTTTGTAATATTTAATTTTTTATTTCTATTAATTTATAGGAACGTCTGGAAAACATATAGTATTGCAAACTAATCACTTTAAAGTGCCTACAGTACCTGATTGGTGCCTTTATAAATATCGAGTTGATTTCGAACCAGAAGAAACTCGTACATATATTCGAAAAGGTTTGCTTAGACTTCATAAAGAAAGGGTTGGTGTATATATCTTTGATGGTACAATCTTGTATACAAGCTGCCGTTTACCAGATGTAAGTATTATATATCAATATATATTTCATATTACTGTTTGTATAATTAAAATATACCATTTAAACGTTTTTATAAATATGTTTCTTATAAATAAATACGAAAATTTTAGAAAGTGGAACTGGTATCAACTAGACAATCCGACGATACACCTGTTAAAATTATTATACGTCTAGTTGGGGACATGATGCGGGATGATCCGCACTATATACAATTTTTTAATATAATAATGAGAAAATGCTTAGAGCATTTAAAATTGCAACTGGTTGGCCGTGATTATTACGATGCTCGTAACAAGGTTAATAAAAATTTATACGGATATATTGACATTTTATTAAACTCAGAAATTTTAATAATAATTTTTATATATTATATAGATAATGATATTTGTGTATATGTTATAGGTTGCCATACATCAATTTAGACTGGAATTGTGGCCTGGCTACATTACATCCATCAGACAATATGAGCGCGACATTCTAATGTGCGCCGAAATAACACATAAAGTAATGCGACAAGAAACTTTGTTAGATATATTAAGTGATTGCTACAGACGTGGTCAGGATTACAGGGTAGGATAACCATCAAAACTTATATTTGTATGCTTTACATTTTCATATTTTATTTCATATA
>NW_021849297.1:3303534-3315084 GCF_003651465.1 Formica exsecta | reverse complement strand
ATATATATATATATATATATATATATATATATATAGACTTGTATATAAAAGTTCTATAAGATATAATTTAACATGCAAGGCACACACACATACATACTCTTTCTTTTCCGAAATCAATTCAGCATTATTAAACGAAATAAAAATCCATTTAAATATATATCTCACTTTGCTTATGAGTAATTAAATTTAAAAGTTGTTTTATATATTTACGCGCGCGCTCGTCATTCTCATATGAGATAAACATGTAAAGTAAAAGAAATATCAAAAATCGCGAACCTTTTTTTACGCATTCAATTTATTTGGAGAATGTCGATCTGTGACTCAAAATTAAAATCTTATATTTCCGAAAGAATAGTAGTTACTAGATTATATATTTTGTATTACATATTTTAGAAATGATAGAAGAATTATGTATATACATATAAATTTTCAGAAAGAGTTTTGCAACAGTGTAATTGGAATTATTGCACTTACGGATTATAATAATAACACATATCGTATCGAAGATGTTGATTTTGACACAAGCCCTTCCTCAACATTTTCTATGAAGTCTGGTGAAAGTATATCTTATCAAGAGTATTACAAGAGGAAATACGGTATTAGGATAACAAATGCCACACAACCAATGTTGGTGACAAGAACAAAACCAAAGGCAAGAAATGCTGGTCAAGGAGATTTGGTTTATCTAGTTCCTGAATTGTGCCGTGCTACAGGTATGTTATGTGAATATTTTGTGACACTTTTATTAATGCATAATTTTTTTTTTATTTATCAAATAAACATTATTTATGTGACATTTTTATGTTTAGATATATGTACAGGGTGTTCTAGAGTTTACCCGACAAACTGCGGGAGCATATTCTACAAAAGGAAATAACAAAAAAAATATATGAAGTTTGGCTATAGAGAGAAATGCTTTATTACAAAGTTATAAGCAAATATTGAAATGGAACATGAAATAGGTGACTACGGATTTTCCATTGTGCAGAATATGAAAGGTCAAACGTGTTTATCTTATCTGTGTATTTATATCATGTTTACTATCTTCAATAGCTGTTAGATTTCAATCGTATGAACTACCATCAAAATGCCAAGAGGTTGGAATGAGGAATACATTGATATACACTGATTCTGCATAATGAAAAATCCGTTGTTATTTATTTCATGTTCTATGCCAATATTTGCTTATAATTTTATAATAAAGCATTTCTAGCCAACCTCCATATATTTTTTTCTTATTTTTACTTGTAGAATATTCTCTTAGTTTGTCGCAATTAAACCCTGGGACACCCTATATATATAATAGAATTTATATATAATAAATATATATAAATTCTTCTTTGTGCACCAATGCAATTGGTTATGTTATAGGTCTAACTGATAATATGAGGGAAAATTTTCATCTTATGAAAGCATTAGCTACGCATACTCGTGTTTCACCTGTATCTCGGATTGATAAATTGATGAGATTTAACGAAAGACTTCGTCAAGAGACAAAAGTTTTAGAAGAACTTAAAGACTGGAATATGAAATTAGATAGAAATTTACTTGAAGTTCCTGCTCGTATATTACCTTGCGAAAAACTTGTATTTGCTAATAATAATATGATTACCTGTATGGGAGGAGATTGGACGAGACAAATGCAAAAAGCACGTTTAGTCCACTCTGTCCATTTGAGAAACTGGGTATTAATTGGAAACTATCGAGATCAGGAGACTATACGGGTGAATAGACACTTTTATTAATGCATAATTTTTTTTTTATTTATCAAATAAACATTATTTATGTGACATTTTTATGTTTAGATATATGTACAGGGTGTTCTAGAGTTTACCCGACAAACTGCGGGAGCATATTCTACAAAAGGAAATAACAAAAAAAATATATGAAGTTTGGCTATAGAGAGAAATGCTTTATTACAAAGTTATAAGCAAATATTGAAATGGAACATGAAATAGGTGACTACGGATTTTCCATTGTGCAGAATATGAAAGGTCAAACGTGTTTATCTTATCTGTGTATTTATATCATGTTTACTATCTTCAATAGCTGTTAGATTTCAATCGTATGAACTACCATCAAAATGCCAAGAGGTTGGAATGAGGAATACATTGATATACACTGATTCTGCATAATGAAAAATCCGTTGTTATTTATTTCATGTTCTATGCCAATATTTGCTTATAATTTTATAATAAAGCATTTCTAGCCAACCTCCATATATTTTTTTCTTATTTTTACTTGTAGAATATTCTCTTAGTTTGTCGCAATTAAACCCTGGGACACCCTATATATATAATAGAATTTATATATAATAAATATATATAAATTCTTCTTTGTGCACCAATGCAATTGGTTATGTTATAGGTCTAACTGATAATATGAGGGAAAATTTTCATCTTATGAAAGCATTAGCTACGCATACTCGTGTTTCACCTGTATCTCGGATTGATAAATTGATGAGATTTAACGAAAGACTTCGTCAAGAGACAAAAGTTTTAGAAGAACTTAAAGACTGGAATATGAAATTAGATAGAAATTTACTTGAAGTTCCTGCTCGTATATTACCTTGCGAAAAACTTGTATTTGCTAATAATAATATGATTACCTGTATGGGAGGAGATTGGACGAGACAAATGCAAAAAGCACGTTTAGTCCACTCTGTCCATTTGAGAAACTGGGTATTAATTGGAAACTATCGAGATCAGGAGACTATACGGGTGAATAATTTGTAATTAATCGGAACTAAATTATATATATAAATATAAAGGATAATGTAAGATGAAATAAATTGTATATTTATATTTTTTTATGTAAATTATCTTTATCTTGTTGATCTAATTTTGCAGTATTTTATGAACAAGCTAAGTGGAGTATCATATGGAATATCGTTTCGAATTGAACGTCCACAGGAACATTGGTTGCGCGATGATAAGGCGAGTGTATATGCCGAAAATCTCGAATATATTCTTAGCAAGAATACCCCGGATTTAGTATTGTGCGTAGTGAGCAACAATCGCAGTGATCGTTATGCAGCAATTAAGAAGAAGTGTTGTGTAGACAGACCCGTACCATCGCAGGTTATTTTACAAAAAAACTTAGACGGAAGAAACATCATGACTATCGCTACGAAAGTAGCAATACAGATGAACTGTAAATTGGGTGGTGCAGCTTGGCATATTGAATGCCCGTTAAAAGGATTAATGACAATTGGTTTTGATATATGTCATGATTCGAACACTAAGGGCAGAGATTTTCGTAAGTATCATTTAAATATCGTTTTGAGAGACATTGTGCTATTTTAATATTCGGTGATAATAACTCTGTATAATATTTGTTATATTCTTTACTGTCCAAATTCTCCTATATCTTTTTTTTTTTTTTTGCATATTGTTTTATATATAATTATGAATTAAATATAAACAAATTAAATTTTGCATATTGATTTATATGATTACAGTGGCTATGGTGGCAACTGTCGATCAAACGCTGACGCGATACTATAGCTCTATTAGTTTATATCACAGCAGCGAGGAGCTTGTAGAGCAACTCTGTACAAGTGTATGCAAAGCTGTGCAAGCTTATCGCGCTCAAAATAAGGCTTTACCCATGTATCTTGTAATTTATCGCGATGGCGTCAGTGACGGTCAAATACCGCATGTTTATGAGAATGAAGTAGAAAGTCTGAAAAAGAAACTTGAAGAAGTGTACTATGGTCCGAATTTCAAGATGATATTTATAATTGTGTCTAAACGAGTTAACATTCGACTTTTCCATAACAGAAACAATCCTCTGATCGGTACAGTCGTTGACGATGTTATAACCAGTCCATTTAAATACGATTTCTTTCTTGTATCGCAAAGTGTTAGACAAGGCACAGTTTCGCCAACCTCGTACAACATTGTTTCGGATAATACCGGTTTAGACGCAGAAATGATACAAAACTTAACTTACAAATTAACTCACATGTATTACAATTGCTCAAGCACCGTTCGTGTACCGGCACCTTGTCATTATGCACAAAAGCTATCGTTCTTAGTAGGACGAGTTCTTCACCGGCCTCCAAATACCCAGCTGGAAAATAAGCTGTATTTCTTGTGATATAACAAATATCTCTTTACGATAGTTTTATTCGGTACATTATTTTAAATTAAGAAGATTGTTAATTGTTTTCATGATTTTATTTGTTTATGTCCTAAAATGGCTTGATGTGCATTATTACTAGATTATAAAAGATTTTCTGTGTAACTTATTACATATGATGCGAAAAATTCCATTCCATATAAATATTTAAATTTTTAATATAATAACCAAGTATAGAGCGACTTTTTTTTTTGTGAGCTCACAGTTAAACAGTATTATATTATGATAGATTGATACACAGGGATTATAATGACTGATATGTTTGAATAGTTTTGAACAGATTTTCAATTACTTTATTTAAAGTATATAATTTTATTTATTACACATCATATATTTTTCTTCTAAAAGCATACCATGTATTTTTAAAATACACGGTCATATATAAGAACATATAGATGCGTTACCATTAATACATATAATATATGGCTATAAAAAAGTAGTCAAACAATTGACATTATTTCATGTGCTGTGTTCCGATTCCTCATTCGGGTGCATCCGGGTGGGGAATCGGAACACAGCCACGGTTTAGAGAAATACAATAAATATAAATCAAATTACTTAATCTAAATATAATCTAAAGGTGCCATTTATCCTAGTTTTATACAATCAAATGATTATTCTATATTCAAGATATAAGATTATTGATATCTGTACTTCGGATTTACTAACTTACTATAATTACTTTGATAATTCACCTATTTTATGTGGTACTTATAATGATACTGTTTTTATAATATCCATTTCGTTGCTAATTGATATATGTGAGCTGAATAGATATTTTATTATTTTAATACATGTAAAGTACATCTTATTTATATATTGTACAGTGCAGTGTATACATGTTCATGTATGATCAACTATAGGAATGCGCATATGTGAGTCTGAAGAAAATATGAAACAATGCAATTAGTTTCTATCATTCTTTTTAGGCTTGTATAAGTTGGAATCTAAATTACATATAGTGTTCTATAAAAATATATTCAGATTTTTGATAAATATGCTGCATAATTTATAATTTTCTGCATTTCTGCCTATATTCAATCTACTTGCAATATTCACAACGACCTGTCATTGACAGATCTTGACAGATATCCGTACAATTATGCGCGTTGTCTTGCCGTTTCGATTATGTTTAACGTGAATATATCTTTTGTTCTCAATAAGGATGAAATATAAATAAGATTACATAAAATTACAACACAAAGATAGAAGCAAAATCATATGGATACAATCATGGAACTTGAAGAGTTCGCGAGCCTTCAATTAGATAAACCGTTACCCGATGTGAGGGTATGTAATATCATGGTTTATCAATGGTTTTTTAACATTAACATTCACGTCTTTATTATTTATACACGTATGAATTTTGTTAGAAGAAATCTTTATTATTAGCCATTTAAAAACTTTCTCCTCGGATATTAATGTTAATGAACATTCAGGAATTCAATTTCACACTTCATCAATTTTATTCAAACATCCTTGTATAGAATGAAGAACAGCTGCGAAAGCACTCCTTGGATGCTAACTTAGAAAGGAGACCTATAGACAGAGCACTCCATATTCTTTTGTAAGTTTTGATTTATACGATATTGTTTCACTTCGTTTTATCATTATCAATATTTTTTATTATAAATATAATTATTTTTATTGTTTATTAGATACTTTTCATGTCCTATACAATTTTTCTGTATGTGTGTATGTGTTATGATTTTATATTTTTTAGAAGTCTAAAACTTTTATAATTGCGCGATACACACGAACTCCAATCCTATAAGTCTATTATAAAATTTTATCCTTGAGCTTGTACGCGCGAGAGCGATTCACGCATATACATCACTTGTTAAACCTTGATCGGAAATACACGTAATTCGCTTCCGATTACCGAATCAAGGTCGGCAACGCATTAATTAAGTCTTGCGAACTTGAGCTCGATTTCAGAATAGAAGATATTTCTCCAATGTAATGATGCGAGAATTCACGATCTCTGATATAATTATATCTGTATAAAAGAAATAATCCAAATTTTTAGTTTAAATTTTTATAGATATTTAATTTTATGTGTACCGCACAATTTTAACATTCCATTACACATATATATACACGATTGTAGATGAGCTTCCTTAAAAATATTTATTATTCATAATAAGAAGCTATTCTAAAATAAAATAAGATTGTACAGCAGAAATAACTTTGTCAAAATTATTAATGAAGTTTTTAGAAGCTAGTTTCTAAAACTAAGAAACTATTTCTAGTATTTAACAAGATAAAATCGATTTTTCAATCGCAATTCTCGAAATTAAACTTTGAATGAGAATTTTAATTAATATGTTCCTTCTCTCTTTAGATATACATTATAATTATATACGCATATTTCAACGTATATTCGAATACTTTTTTTACATGTTAAAGTATTCGAAAATCGCGTTTTGCTAATCGAAGCATTCTCGGACAGATTTTCGGAAAGTGTGATTGTGAATAATCCGCTTGTGCCGATGGATCTTTTTTTCCCGATGCGTCGTACCAGCGCATCGGATTGCAGGATGACGCGATCGTTAAATCATCTTTTGTGTCGCACACCGGGAATTACGCAACGACGACGCCCTCGGCGTATTATACATACATAGAACATACATCACATACATGTATTTACGTCGCGCGATGCATCACGACGTATCTTTTCAACACCCAGTACGTGGGCCGCGTTCGTGTCGACTCGGCATGATTCGGGCGCGTTCGTGTGACATCGACGGCAAATCAGATACAATCGATAGCGTGGAAATCGCGGACGGAGAGAGAGGCAGAGAGGCAGAGGCTGCCTCACTTCGTTCACTCGCGTCCAGCTGGTCTAGCTGTCAGTCGTATTCTCGTACGTCGTGTCGCGTTCCTCGCGTGTCATGGGAGCGCGTGTAGTGTCTGCGTAGAGGAAACCTACCACAATTGATCGATTCTCTCCGCGCGTACGCTGGCTGCGACATCGATGAATAAGATGCGCCTCGAAAATGTTGCAAGATGAAGATGAAGCCCTGTACGAGATCGCGTCCGATCCGTAAGTAGTAATCGGCGGTAGTATATGATGCGGTCTTTCTGTCGCAACGAAAGCCTTATACGCGTAATCAATCGTAGGTTCATCCTTATTGTTAGTCGTGTTTGTCATCCTTATCTCATGTTCCATGCGCGCGCGCGCGCACTCGTACACTTCTAAAAATAACGCGCGTTTAAGGAACGTGCTGTCCTGTCATAGTAAAGCGCGCTAATTATAGTCCTTTAAAGAGATGACTAAGGGAACGAGGCATTTCCCTGTGCGAGTATCGTAACATGCCAGGATTGTAAGAGGTTTACAGACCCCGAGATTTTTAGGTTAACCGATCGCTTTTCGCGAAACTATTTCGTTTTTTAAATGTGTCTATACTTTGCAATATATAACAAGTTTAATAGTGTATTAATACTTTAATATACTTACAAAAATAGAAAATATACTAGATAATTAATAAATTAATGAAAATATAATATAGATGATACTTAAGAATAAAATATAATAAATACTATAGTATCGATAACTTATATTAACTCTCACTTCTAAGCAAAATTGAATTCACATTGAATCACATTTCTTAAAACTTTCGATATCTCATATAAATATTTGCTTGGTGTTATAAAATGTAAACTTATCTGTTATAAGCTTTAATCTCTTTTTTACATGTGTAGAAAATACAATTTGTGAGACTCTGTTGCTTTCATCTTTCTCTCTACAAAACCAAAGTATATCTTATTTTTTAAAAGTGAAAAAATCCAGAACCAGGAAACAACATATCTATGATCATTACATCATTACTATGATATTACTACTGTATATTTAAGGGAATAGCATGTTTCATATAATTTACATATAATTTCTCATTTAAATTGAAAACAAGTGAAATATTGCAAAAACTATCTTTTATTATCTTGATTTATATTTTTTGAGAAAATATGGAAATTTTTTCAGGAAGGGAGAAGAGATCCAAAAACTTAGTGTTATACAAAGTCTACCAAGTCTTTTAGCTACCGACACGCAATCATGTATGTCTCGAGTGGTACCTAAAATGCAGCAGTCTCTGGCTACTGCATCAACTGAATTTCACATAGCAGCATCATCTACGTTTAAAACAATTTTAGAGCAAAAGCTTGTCAGTCATAATGTTTTCAGTCAGACATTCCTTCAAAGTATATTAAATTCTCTGGAGAGTCGTGATCCAGGTAAACATATGTCTAATTATTAATTAACTAAAGTATATAGCAATAATTGTTATTTTATAGAATGCAAAATTTTACAGTTAAAAATATTAAATATTATTTTTGTATTTCCATTTTATTCTAATTCGCTTTGATTTTATGTGTCAATGTTAAAGTTATCTGTCACGCATGGTTGGAGACCTTACTGGATGTGATAGAGTTACTGCCGGTAGAAGTTGTAAGAGCACAGGTTTGTAAAGGCAATATTTAGAAATCGACATATTTAATATTTTATTACATTTAAATAGATGAGGAAAGACATATATGTTTTCAATTTATTTAATGTATATAAAATATACTTATGTCAGCAAACAATTTTATTTAAAAAATAATGCATAAAAAAGTAAAATAAAATACAATTATGCAAATAGTTTTCAAATAGAGAATTAAGAAGAAAGCACTGTAATTTAATTGTTGAAACATTAAATCATTATTTAAATATAATAAAATAGCTCCCATTTTTTTGGATGGATGATAACAAGAATACTCTCTTATAGATTCTTCCATTGACTATAAGTAAAGGACAGTTGTCACAACCTATCTACTCCAGGATAACATGCAGCAGATTATTGGGAAAGATTTGTACACGATTTGATTCTGCTATGTGAGTATATTTATTTATTTATATGTTTGAATATAACTAACTTTCATAATTGTAGCATGTATAATAAATTGATATAAAAAAATTGATACAAAATTTTTAAATAAAATATATTTGTAAGATTATTTTCTACAGTATCTACATAAATGTATATATCAGTTATTCAAATGTTATTAGTGGAGTTAATTTAAATCATATTTATCAAGTAGTTGCCTATTATTACATTCTTGTACATTATAAAAAAAGTACTAACTAAAGATTTACGTTTCATTGTTTAAATAATTTATTGCTTATTTTTTCTATTTGATAAATAAGCGCGCACCCCATTTCTTAACCATTAAAATTGTTGTCAGGATACAAAAGGAAGTTCTACCAACGGTACACTCTCTCTGTCAGGATGTAAATAGTGACGTGCGCGCTAATATTTGTTTGCAATTACGTTTCGTTGCGGAGGGCCTTGGTGCTGAGTCTGTGAAACCTGCTTTACTACCGTCTTTAGTAGAATTAGCAAGTGACGAAGAAAGCAATGTAAGATATGCCTCTGTACAGACAATAGTGTATTTACTACCTCATCTTCAGGAAGGTGAGTTTTGTAAACAATATTTTAAAGAACTATTTCAAATTTTAAAGAATAAATTACATGAAAGGGAGAAATATCCCTTGACACAGTAAACAACAAAAATTAACTGAAAAACAAATTGTCTATAGATACAATAAAAAATATAATAGCACCACTTGTTAAAAAACTATGTGAAAATGCAGCTAAATCAGAAGATAATGTGATATGCATAATAGCTCAAGAGTTGGGAAAGCTTGTACTTGGCCTAGAAAGTAAGAGAAATCATTTTTGCATTTATGCGGCACGCAGTGCGTGTTTAAATAATAATATTCAAGCAGAATTTAAGTGATATCTACTTAAATATAATCGAAATAATAATTTTAGAATGCTTGTCAACATCAGAGAAAACATGGTTCTTAAAGTATTTTCAACAACTTGCACAGATGGGAATACCATCATTGAAGAAAGAGAAACTGCAATTTACATTTGTGAGCATATATATATTGTATAAATCATACATGGAATTCTCATTAAATAAATTTTTTATATATAACACATAGTTACTTTAGATAATAGTGTATTGTATAGTAAATAGTTAGTATAGGCATATACTTGTATTGTGCAAATATATATAAATCATAAATAAACCTATTATGTAAATTGATTCCAAAAAGTATTGACATATTATTCTTTGATTGTAACATATTCATATTTTATCTAAATTTTGTAGATTAGTAGCAATCCTACACAAGATGAAAGATACGTTGAATGCAGAAGACATTGTGCATTTAATTTGCCTGCAATGTTTATTTTTATATCAAACTCTTCAGAAGATGTAAATGCGTTACTTACGACATTTGATGCATTGACAAGTGATCATTATTATATGGTTCGGAGAACTGTTGCTTGTGGAATTCACGAAGTAAGATTAAGTATGTTATGCTCATTAGATTATCATAGCAATATTGTATATATACAGTAATAATTTGTAGGTGACGAAGGTTTTAGGATCAAAGAGTGCACGGATAAGGGGAAATTTAATAAAATTATTGAAAGATGATTCGGAGGAAGTGCTTCAAGGGTTAATTCCTCATATAGGATTAACATTAGAAAGTTTAGCTGAAAATCAAACTGTTGGAACAGATAGAGTGGTAATTAAATTTTATAACAGTTTGCAATTCAAGATAATTTGTTTATTGTTATCTTAAATTATTGTTTTATCTATTATAGGATTCTACTCTGATGGAAATAGGTAAAGCCTTATTGAAGTGTGAGGCCAAAGTCGCGGGTACATACAATTGGAGATTGGCGTCGTTGATGCATGCGCAGTTAGAGATTTTACCTAAATGTTTTCCCAGTGATTTTATATACTCGTATTTCGTGCCAATGGCTTTCTCCAGAATTTTGCATGCAGTGAGTCCATAACATTTTGTTCTTACTTAAAACATTATAGATTTAATGAACAGTTTTAATTCCAAAATTTTAGCGACCGATACCGGTACGTCTTGCCGCAGGAACACTTTTTCTTGTCCTTCTACGATACAACATGAAACCTATACAAAGAGCGGAACTGCGTAATAGAATCTTTACGGATATAGCCAATAATCCTGATTGTTATGTGAGAATGATGTTTGTCCGTATGATGATCGAAGCGTTGGAAATCTTTTCTTCCGTTTATTTTAAGGAACACTTTTTCAATGTCTTATTGAGTCTGGCCGAAGATCCAGTAGCTAATATAAGAATGAAAGTAGTATCTTTACTGCCACAACTAAAGAATCAGCTGTGGATACCAACCGATAAGAAATTATTGACATCATTAGAGTCGATTGTGAGACATTTGGTTAATAATGAAAAGGATAAAGATGTGCTATTTATTTTAAAAAGTGTCACGCAAAAATTAGACGAAATGGATGTCAAATATGAAGGCCAGACTGTAAGTAATTTAGCAAATGTGCAAATCATATATATATATATA
>NW_021849297.1:3301976-3303448 GCF_003651465.1 Formica exsecta | reverse complement strand
TATATATGTATATATTTTTTGGATACAATTTTTTGTTTAGTTAACAACGAAGCTTACCAAACAAGATATAGAAGATGCCAAAAAGTTGGAAGAGGAAAAAAAGTTGTTAGGTATAGGTGCAGGAAAGTCAGCGACTGGAAGTATAGTAAAGAAAGGTATTGATATAAATATTCATTAATGTATTTATTGTCTTTATTGATTAAATATTATTAAGAGTTTAGATATTTATTTGTGTGTATGTATATAAATCACATATATAATTGTATATACATATACATTATATATTTGTAACTTAAAAAAGTTACATTTATAAAAATGCATTATTAACCTTACATATTTTTTTTTGCTTTTATTGTAGAATATATATTTTTACTTTTAATGACATACACACACACATACACTTTGTTTTATTCTGTATATACATATAACTAATAATAGACAATTTTTTTAATTTTTAAAGGTGATTAAAATCTTATAAAATAATAAAGATATTATTAATTAATTACATTAACAAGAAATACATTTTTATGTTAAAAGTTTATATATTGATAAAATATAACATTATATTTTTTCAGGTTGGACAAGAACAGGAAGTGATATTTCTACAAGAGGATTGTAAGTTCAAATTTTGAATATATTAATTTATTAAATAAGATAATAAAATAATATATCTGTATTTGTCAGAAATTATATTATTGTATATTATCTTAACTTATATTATTGTATATTATTATTTATTAGTAAATATGTATGCAATCTATGTTTCAGGCAGTCAAAAGGTGAGCGTCCAGTGGTGAATAATGAAGCATCATACGAAACAAAGTTGTTATTAATGAAATGTAAGCAACTTATATTATTTAATGATAACAGAAATTGAGAAGCGGAAATCTGTGTCCAAGTAATCCTGTCATCTGTGTTGCAAGCCCAAGTCATTTTTTAAAGTACAAATCTTTGTTTTGTGTTAACTATTAAAGGGAGCAACTAGATTAAACGAATTTTAGCTAAAACATTATTTCAATATTAATTGAACAAGAAAAAAAGATTGATAACAAAACTAATAGTAATAATTTTTATTTTAACTCGTTTTAACTAAAATTTAATGTCTTGCAGATGGAGCTGCACCATCGCGTCAAACAGTTGAAAGTTTAAAAACAAGGTAAGCAAAATTTAACGTAAAAAAAAGAAACTATTCCAAAGGATACAAAACTAATGCATGTTTAAAAATGACATAATTATTTATATGTGCATTCAAATTGAAACAATTTACAATTATATATAACAAATTTTACAGATGGCCAAAAATTTATCTAGTTTTACACTCTATTTATTATATAAATAATATTTCACTAATATATATGTTTTAAGATAGAAATTAGCATTCTATTAACATTAGCCTTATAGAAAAAATTTTAATTGTAAGTTATGCCTGCTTTATATTTCTAACAGAATTCTACTAACACATCCTTGGGAAA
>NW_021849297.1:3200991-3301662 GCF_003651465.1 Formica exsecta | reverse complement strand
AAAGAGTAGGATATTTTAATTCACATACTAATACGTCACATCTTAACTTTGAAAACGAACCATCTAATGATTATATCACGCAAAAGCTGCAATGTAGCTGCTCCAAGTTGGCTGTATTCAAAGCTCTCTTGCAATTGCCGGATACATGCGAGCAAGAGTATAAAAGTAGTGATGCTTCCCAATGCGGTTCGTATTACGATACCGACAACGATCGCGCAAAGTTTCGAGAACAATCGATCCAAGCGAGCGAATATAATAACTCTTCCACCTTTGCTTCATCAAAATCTTTCCTTCTGCCGCTTGTAAGAGAAGATAATAAGCAAGAGTCGCAACAGCATTCCCTACTAACGGGGCGGGATTACTCGCATGAATTTCCTACTAACATCGGCGACAAGGACAGAGCGCCGAACTTTGCCGGTCTGAGAGCCCTCACGGACGCGGCTCATTATAATTCCTGTTGGGCTTTTAGCTCCATGCCAGAAATACCCGTGATGCAGTCGGACGATGAATTCTTAGTGGACGCCGGTATCAGGATACCCACGCAATTCTCCGCTTCCCCGAGCGCATCTAAAATCCCGCATTTGCAAGATTTTATCGCCACGAGGAGACGACCAAACAACAGCGCGGTTCGACCTAGACGAAATAGCGTGAACTTCGATAAGACCAAGTTCAAGAGACATTCCTCTGTTGAATACGAAGATTGCATGAAACGTAGGACAAGTGAAAATGATGATCCGTCAATGAGAAGTACAACTTCGATAGATTACGAAGAAGGTTTGCGACAACGTAACATGTTGAAGGAAAATCTGAGCGACCAGCAGTCGTCTAAAACTAAAAGATATTCGGCGCCGTACGGAAGAACTAGGTTTGGATGGGACGCTAGCCAAGAGAGATCTGTGGACGAAAAATTTAAGAGAAATTCTTTGATACTCGACAAGGACAAATTGAGATTTGCTAATTCCAAGTGTGTGCTAGATCGCACGAAACGTCATTCCACAAATTTTAGCTTGAAGCTATCCGACTCTAAAGAAACGAAGCAAAACGTGAAACGTCACAGTCTAGAAGATCATACAACGGTACATCGAGCTATAAAAGGATACTTTTCGACATTGGACGTAAACCATAATCAAGGTCTTAGCAAAATCCCATTGAGAAATATCGAGTCTCGCAGCAGAACCGCACCCGCTACCAGAGCATCCAGCCCCGTACTCATGGAACCGCGATTTAGATTCGACGTCGAGAATTGTGACGATATTCGAAGTTCTGCTAGCGACAGACATTTAAGTAGATTTAGCTCGAGTGACGAGGAGGTCGACAAATTATGTAAGATGCTATTACATTCTCAAACAAAGAATGTAATAGCACAGAGTAGCACAAGCGGAACACCAAGAAGTAGAGGAAGATATCCTATTCACCTGTTAATGAAGAAACTATAAAACGGTATTATTCTTTCTATGTATCTCTTATATAATTTCTATATAACTATTCTATGATTGCATTTAACAACTATATGTTAATTTTTATATGCAGATTTCCAAATTTATTTACAACGAAGCTAAATTGATTCGGAATAATATATAACTGCTTTGAAGTTTCTTTGCGAAATTTATAATTGAATATAAATCTGATTTTACATGATTAATTTTTCAGCATCTCAAATATAACGTTATCGCAAGTAAATAGATAATCTCATAATATTCAATATCTGTATTATAAACTACGATATTATTTACAGTATTAATATGTATTTTTATTTATTTTTGAAATTGTAATGTATACATACCGTTGTATACTACCATTCTTTCAAATCTAAAATCACATATCTTAACATAGAACATCATTGATAATTCTGATTCTGGAATAAGAGATTCCAAGAGAAATCACAAATCTTGCAAATAATTTTATTATTTGGAAAGTCGTAGTCATATAAGAATTGTTTTTGAGAATGTATACAAACCTTAATTGCATATTGGCATTAACGCAATTAAGTTTGCATTGTATAATAACTTTATATACTTGCTAATTATATTAGCGAATCAGTTATTGTCATTGTCTTTAATTAACGCTCTATAAACAGGGTATATCTTTATAATTCATTGAGTAACATGGCAATTTTTCTGCATTGTGCCTTTTCTATACAGTAATTTTCATTATTCACTTAATGTGATGCAAGAGTATCTGTAAATTCTTATTTTATTCTCAATTTACATAACAGAATATTTTCTATCAGATTGATAATATTTAGAATCATATTATAAAAAGAAGGGTTTTTTTTTTCTTGGAAGTCGATATTTTATCTAATATTCTTTTTAGCTTTAAATTTAATGTACATAATTACTTATATAAATAGCTTTGTGAAATATTAATTGGTGACAAGAGATGCGTTTTATTAAGAATATTTAGGCTTAATACAAAATTAATTGCTCGTAAAATGGCCCTATGTACTTATATGAGATAAGATAATATTATATTGATTTTTTTAGTATTTTTTATTATTTGCTGAATCAAATTATGAAGAAACAATATGTACGCTTATTTCGAGGAAGACTGTTTTTTAGATTCTACGATTTAAAATTATAGAATAAAAAAACTAAGAGGGAGATATTTCATTTATATGTTACTTCAGAGATACATATTTAATAATATTGGCCTTTAACATAGTAAGGTTATAATTTCTTATTACTAATAGTATTAAAAATGGTTGTTATTAAGAAAATGAGTTATTCTAGATCTTAGAATAAAATATTACTAAATGAAGATTTACTCTAGTAGCGAGCGCCTAGAATCTAGTCTGCATAGATATAGTCTATGAAAGATCTGGAAAGGTATAGTCATGATTTGAGATTTGAGAAATAACAAAATATATAATAAAGTAGATTAGTAAATAAATATTTACATAATCATTTTTAATTTTAATCAAAATTGATACATGTGAGCCTCAATTATAAAGATCTGATGTATATTATTATTTTCATGCATCCATTTCAGTATAGTTGCTATTGTTAATCATTATTTAAGTTAACGATATCATTATTTAAGTTAATTTTTTTTTTTTTAATTTATTATTTATGAGAAAGATTAATCAAAAGAAGAGAATAAGTGGCATGATTCAGTAAAAAGACCATTTCTATACAAATCAATCATAACACTTTTAAAAAGAAAGTTATTTGATATTAATACATTAAATTATTTTATTTACAAAGAACTAGCTGTCTGAACATATGTTTAGTTCAATTCATAGATCTCAAATTATGACTATATTTCTTTCTAATATAATACATTCAGAGTATCCCATTAATGATGAATATTTTTGGAATGATGCAAAGTATATCATTTTTCTGCTTTTCAAATATATGGTTTATTGGAATCCTTTCAAGATTTGAGAGAAAATATATATTAATAAGTATTTTCGAGTTTTTACAGATATAAGTTATAATTTTTTGTATAAGAACATTTTCTATGTGCACAAATATTTCGGACACAAATGATTTTAATGAGACTCTAAATAAATAAAATTTGCATTTTAATTTTAATCACACACATGCTACATTTCCGCCGAGGAAAGCATCTTTTTACATAACAGAAAAGGTTCCATTAAACCATAAGTTTAAAAAAGGAGAAAATCTATTTTGCATTTTTATAAAAATGTGAACCTCTGATATTTTTATTGGAGCCTCTTATAATGAAGAGACCTAAATGCATCCAGAGCATAATAGAGCATTTAAATAATTGTTTTTAATTTTCTTGCTGCTACTGTTGCCTGTTTTATTGATATATTTATAAGTTAAGTTTAAAGAAATATAAAGCGCGATATGTCTCAATGAAAAATTTAAGTAAGTTATAGAGAAAAAAAAATTTTTTTAGGTTGTATAAAGTATACATAAATTCAATATTGGATATTTTAATAATTCATAATTGAGCTTTTAAACACACGTGGTCGAAAAACATTTTTAAGCCAAAGAGGGTTGTTAATGATATATAATGATGTACAAAGTTTCGAAGGCATTATATACACACTTATATACAAAATATCTTTAAAAAGGCATATACACGGTTATATTATTATTGGATTTATTTTTTCGCGTTAAAAATTTACGACTTAATAATCAAATTCTTAACGATCGAGATAATAATTATTTTTTTAAACATATTTTTTGTTTAACATTAAGGGAATTATTACGAAAAGAATATTTTACTTTATGATTTAAACCCTTACAAAAAGAATTTGATATCATTTTTTTTTAAAGGAAAGAATAGTTTTATTTATATCTTTTTTAATATATTTTGTATATATTGTTATGTGTGTGAGTATGTGTATATGTATATGTGTGTGTGTGTGTGTGAACCAAAGCCTCGAGAACCGAGTTTGGCGAAATTACATTGATTTTAATCGCTGCATCGTAAATCCTCGTGGCTGTCACATCGCGCATACGTATGTACATAGACATACACACACATGTATATATATGTATATATATATACATATTACTTTATTGAACTTTACAATATACAAGTGCCATTGAATTTATTAAAAAATTACCATAAAGCACTCTCAGAATATATTGTGGATAAGTGGAAAAACATGGATTAAAAAGTTTCAGTTGTGCATATTTGATTATATTAGTATTTTAGTATGTAATATGCCATTGTATAGTATAGTGATCAGAGTTTATAGTAAATTTACAATAAGTTTTTTGACAGTGGCAATTGTTTAACCGTATGCGATTTAATTTGTATTATATTTAAGATTATTTTTTCGTTTCTCTCATGTACAAATATTTACAGATGCAAAATTGTGAACTACATAGAAACAAAAACCAGAATTTGCAGTATTTTGATTTTTAACATAGCACTTATTATTGGTATATTACGTGATATACTATAAAATCCCGTAAAAGTGTCGAATATCTGAAGAGAACACAATTTATTTCTCTGAAGAAAATATTATTGATATTATTTTTTTTGATATTACGTACACAATACACATATAGTGCACCATATATGTAGATGTTATAAACATTACATTTTGATATGACATTTTTTGGCACAACTAAGTAGCGACGGCTTATAGTTCGGTTAAGTTTATAGATAATAGAAGATACGAAAAAAAAAACGACATAAAATAACGACGATTTAGAACACCAATGTTATTAACGCGCGTATATTTTCACATGTTCAAGATATAAAAATCTTTTTTGCAGTCTATTTTTGTGCTCCAAATTCTCGTTATAAATCTATTTTTATGCAAATGAAAATACATTCACTGTTTTAGAAAATTTTCATATATGAGAAACTTACAATTTAGAAAAATATTGTTATAAATTGTATATTTACATATACAATAAGGAGGGAGAGAGAGATGGAGAGAAAAAGCAACGACATGAAGATTAATGTGTATGAAAATAAGCAAATTAGCTTGACCGAAGATTATATGAATAGTAAAAGGATCAAAATGTGTGTAGAGGTAATGCGATTTTGTCTTTTTAATCTCCTTAAAAGTACTGCTATTTATTTTTGTAAAGATATATAAAATTACAAATTAACTTTTGTGCCAGAAAGTAAATAGAAATATGATAGAAAAAGTTTACGCACTGTTATATTGTTTCTGTATATGAAGGAGAGTGATTTATTAAGAGAATGTAACACATGTTATTCATTTTATATATATGTATATATATTTTTTTTTTATTTTACGTTTTTTCATTTTTATTAATGAACTTATATTTTTTCTGCGAGATCGCATGACTTCTCTTCTAATTATTCACATAAATTGTCTTATTTCAAGCGTTATGTATCCTGCATTAGAAAAGAAGTAAACTGTGATGACAAAAAAAGCTTATTAATTTAAAAAAAAAGAAAATATTCAAGTTATATTAATGAACATACATATGGAATCGAATATATTTGTGAAACAATATTTTTATTACTTATATTACTCCTATAAAAATAAGAAATATGCAAAATTGTATTTTTGTGAAGTATATCTGTAATAAAAATATAGTTAAATGCGAGAGAAATAAAAATCGGAGCTATGAATTATTAACAATTGTCAACATTATTGTGAACATGCTTTAATATGTTATATGCTATATCATTAATAAACCAAAAAGAAGTCTTGTTGAATATTTGATTAATAAAACTTCTATTTATATAGCTATACATTTCATATCAATACAGCATATGGTTCTTCTTTCCTTCATTAGTAGAGAATAGGATGTATTAGAGGGTATTAGGGTAGAGAAATCAATTATTCTTTACAATCTCGTCCAATAGTTTTCAAATTTTATAAAAAATATTTCTTTCATATATAATTTCTTTATGTCACTATTATAGCACATTCACATATTTCTATTGTTAAATATATATACTAGAATATTTCTTTGAAATATTTGATAAGGATATCTATTTTAATGTCTCTATAATTTTAATACAGACATATTAATATGCATAAGTTCTTATATAATTAGATATAATATGAATATAATTTCATTAATAATATATATAAGCTTTTAAAACCAAAATATTATCCTTATATAAGCGGATTTGGTTTGGAAAAGTAACAAAAATACAAAAGTATTTTTCAAATTCTTTATTTTTTTCTACTTTCTTAGTAAATTAATGACTTCGGCTACTACGGACTGTGTGTATGAGTTATAATTTATTTTTATGGCATACTATAATAATTTAATTAATTTCCTTCATCTTCCTACTTATCCTCTTATCATGATTACAAAAATTCGAAGTAAAGAATTTTATCCTTTTCATGAAATGCATTCTACAATCTGATATTTAAGCTCCATTAGTCATTACTTATTATTATATTTTACTTTTCTTACGATCTTGCGGGATGACCTAGAGAGAGTGTGATAATTTCATTATATTAATTTCAGAAAATAAAGAAAGTCTTTATATACTTTTCAATCTCTCGATAACAGAGTTAAAGTTATTTGAAAGCGCGTTTTAGAATACATATTGTGCCTGTTTTACATATTATATCATGGGTGTTTTTGTTTATAAATTATACAAAAAGTGTATACAAATAGCAGCTAATAAATCATTAAAAAAAAAAAAATTAATATCAACTTGTTTTTCAAAACAAATTTCTTTGTATAAATTATGATTTTGATTCATTCAGAAACAATAAGTCAACTTAATGATACATTCTTATTTTAATTATGTTTTTATTAAAAAAAAAAGTTAACAATTTAAATAAAAAATAAAATTATTGATTTCTATTTTCGAAATACTATTGTATTTTCCACATTAATTTATATGTATAATTGGGCATAAATAATGTATGATCAGTATGATCACTATGTATGAACAAGTCTTAGATAAAATTTTTAAAAGGAATCTATATAAATCGAAGATATATGTATGAAAAATTATATTAATAATTTATTCTAAGAATAAAATTTTGCGTGTGTGCCATTAGTATACACTTTTTTCAAATCCTGTAGAGAGGAAAAAAATTATTTTTTGGCGGACGACTTCTCTCTCTTAATTTATGTAAAATTTCTCTAAATATTATCTTATATATTTCTTTTTTCATTAAACTGACGTACAAGTAGTCGCAGTGCGAAAGCGCCAGCACTTTGACCATTCCATCATGTTATTACAACACGAAGAGAATTTTATTATTTTATATAACAGATTGTCAAAGGAAATAGATCTAGTTTACTTTTCCGGACATGTGATTCTATTATCTTTAATGCATTTTTCTAATTATAAGTACACATTACTGCACGCTAAATGAGACCAATTAATATAAATGATGTATAAAGATGACTTTTATCAAATATGAAAAGCTATATCAATGATCCAACTTTGAATATTTTATTTAATGGATCATCAGTTATGCATTTCTCAAAATAGCTATTTTCATATCTGATAGCACAAGAGATAAAAAATAGCCAGTCTTATTTTCTGGTATTCACGTAACAAATATAATGAAGTAGTGTGTAACATGATAGGTAAATAATGAAATTAAAAATACGACAAATTATCTCTGTATCACCGATAATTTCGGAAATATATGCTCCTAAATCAGATTTTAAATGCATATTATTATAAAATTTACTCACAGAATATAACTGAATCGCTATTATTTTAATATAAAAGTATTTAGAGACACATTTTGAGCGCATTTCATCGTGATAAGTGTTATGTACAATTGAAATTCGTTTTTATGACATCATTCTCGAATCACAAAAAATAAAAGATTTAATATATACTAAGGCTACACCAAAACTATGTACATCGATTCTGAATAGAGCACTGGTAATACCCTTTGAAAACTTACTTCTAGTTAATATATATAATATATGTATATTCATTTTTTTATTAATCAATGTATATCATTAATAAATTCTTAGATATGGTTTCTCGTAGCTTAAAAGCTAGTACATGTATTTAACTTTATAAATATATTCGACATACACTTATTCTCCCAAAATAACCATGAATAATTCTCAAAGCGTGACGACTAAGTAGTAAAAATGTTGCACAGTTTTAATATGAAGTCATGAGCGAATAGATACTGTGATAAAAGTGAACAAAATAATAAAAATTTGTTTAAGAATGGATATGTGATACTTATTTATCATTTAATCTGCTCTTACTACAGTATGTTTGGCCATAAAATTACATATCAAGTTAAAAAATATGATTAAATTTCTCATATATTAACGAATATTTGGTCCATAATTCTACCGAACTAGAAGACAATTTCAAAAATGAAATAAATCAATGAACATGTGCTTAATTTTTAGGCTATAATATATATAATTCCTCTCTCTCTCTTTGCAGTAAAAATATATCATGACTACAATATATCATACTTGATTCTTGACTAGCATGTGTTTATATGAGTGACTTTCTACTTCATACATACGATATTAAAAACGGAAAAAATTTATCTGATCATTAAATTTAATAATATGATTTTGAACTTATCTCATTACTCTCTCTTTCTTTTTCTTCTCTACAGATTTTCTGTGTCGATGCATGAATGCATATTTGACATAACAAATCTATGGAAAATTAAAAAAAAAACAAGAAAAAACAGAGAATCACTCAATAAATTTACATATGCAAGCAAATTCGCATTCAACACATTCCCATACCCAAGATGCACACAATTTCGCCTTCGTTATCGCATATGTTTATACGTACGCGCGCACGCAACGCATACATGCAGATCATGGGGTATAATGACGGCTTTATCTTATGAATAAATGTTCTGAAGATATTACAATCTATGAATTCGAGGCCGTAAAATTCAGATAAAGAGGAATATAAATATTGTTTCGTGTACTATTATACCTGCGTAAAATATCTAATAAACGATATATATATATATATACGTAAACTTCGTCGCGAAATTCAATGTGTCTTCGTATCACTTTCTATAAATCGTTTTTGTATACAGTATTTTATTAAGGCTTCTACTGTCTATTTGATGTAAGTGTTAAGCTATAATTCCTATACACATTAAGCAAAAACAATATCTTCGTTTGCACGTATTGGTGTTATAGGGGATATTGAATATTTTTCTTGAGGAATGCTTAGTTAGACAGAAAAACTAAACACTTAACAAAGAATTGATTTCAAGTTTTGTTTAGATCTGTACATATATAAATTATACATTCTAGCGGTGCGGATATTTCCTACTATTCGTTACATCCACTATTTCTCAGTCTTGTAATAATACTACACTTTAATACTTTTATAATTTTATATAAAAATCATTGCATGTACGTATTTATACATTGTAAAAGAACACTATGTCTTCGATTTAAATTAATACATATTGCAATAGACTTGTATGGATTTAATGTTTTTATAATAGAGTGTATACACACATAAAACACAAGGAGATAGAATCTAAAGATTCTTCTTGTATAAAACAGTATTAGATTTGCCCTAATAGAGATGAATCCATATGTTTAATTAAAGGATATTATAATGTAGATAAGATACGATAAGATGAGAATAAAGCAGCGCAAGACAACTTTAATGCCATACTAAAAAAAAGTTTTTACAATCATTTAATATCTAAGAAAATAAAAATCACGGAACTTTTCTATTTTTTTAGACATCAAAAAACAGTAAAATACTTTCATATTGTGACACAAGGTTACTAATGTTGATGAAATCCATAACTCATCCTACAATATATATTGTCCTGCAAGCACAATGTTTATAAATTTTCATTGATGACCACAATATCTTTTCCATGATTTTTTAATTAGAAATATTAATTTAATTATTTGCCAGAGATATAGCACGACGAATATAGAACAGAATTCTGTGTATGTATTAATTATATCTCAGTATGAAATAATCTAGATCGATCTCTCTTATAAATGTATAACTCTAAGTTTTTATTATTGCGTTTAATATCACTATTAATGCTAACTTCCTCAGCATGATATATTTACTGTATGTGCAATGTTATATGAATTATATTCCTTCTCATAAATTTGTAATCTCTTCTCATGAAAAGAGAAGAGTAAAGAGAGGTAAAAGAAATGAGAATGTGGAAGAAGCACAAAATATTATAAATATGCTCATGTATAATATGCATATTTATGTTTTATGTAAAAAATAATACTAAAAATAATATAAAATATAGCTTTAGATTTAATATAATTATTGTAAATATATATTATTCAATTTGATACTTCATCTAATCGTATCTAATATATGTAAACACGTGAGACATGCACCACCAAAATAGAAATAAATATTTTTGGTAAAGGCTTTGTAAAAATATATAAAGCACGTACCATAATCACAATTAAATAATTAAGTATACGAATTATTTTAAGTACAATGCAACAATAAATGAAATTAAAATAATCATATGAATGTAAAAAAAAGATGGCGTCGTTTGCAGCTTACTTTAATTTATGATATCGAGATACTCGAGTGATCTAGTAAAAAGTAATAAAGATGTAAGACTTAAATGATTTTAAAAGATATATGTTGTAATAAAAAAGAAGATTGGAAAAGTTAGTTATATGATAAATGTCGAACTAGATCTTTACACTCATTTTGTAAATCTTACTTAGAAATAGTTTTAAATCTATATATAGTGCCGTCTTTGATTGCCCAGAGACTATGGTATTTACCATGTGTGTCTCACTAGAAAAAAGACCATTTAAAGGCTGTAACATTTTATCTTAATCTTTAAAAAGTAACTTGTAAATGTGAAAACCCTGTGAATGCTATGCGACTGATTATGTTCAGTGCATTTTTTGGTTGTACAGAATATGGATAGATAATATTTCAATCAGTACAAACAAATGTTGTTTAATCGTATCTCTTCTAAACGAGATGAGTTCTCAAAACTTTATAGCATATAATAATTAACTACAATTGTGATGGTTTCAGTGCTTTGTAAATTTGTTACACTGGGAGCTGCTCTACTTTCCTATTTAATATACAATTTCATATCTTTCTCTCTAGCGTTTCTCAAGTCTAAAAAGAAATACAAACTAGCGTTTTTAATGTTTTTAAATGATGAATTTTAAAAGAGATATAGAAGAGATAAGCTAAAACTATTTGATTCGAGGTATTACAACTCTGTTGTATTATATGTGCACTGATATCATATTAATCGATCCATAAAATTTCAAGAACTCTGACGTGAAATCTCTAAAAGTTATTAATCTCATTCAATTTTTTCAAAGATGACTGTACAATAGTCTATATAGAAGTATACTCATACAAAATAAGAAAGTATTTAAAAAACGATATACTCATATAAAGTATACAATGCATATCTTTTACATCCTAGGGCAGGATTTTTACTATACAAACTATTAGTTTCTTATTGAGCATATTTTAGAAATTGTTTGAGTCGTTGTAGGAATTGTGTTTGATTACTGACATTATTTCGACTATACGCTAGTACCTAGATTTCTGTATAAATTCATATCTTTTTTACATTTTTTTTTCTTTTTTTTTGATTGTGCTTTTTAGAGGAAGACTTTTACGAAAACATCAATAAAAGAAACCTTTAATTTGATTAAAGAGTGCTTTCGTGTTCTTAGAATTATAATTTTTTGATTGTTATTTGATACGGTCATTTGGCATGTTATACTACGATATTGGCATGTGGCGAATGATTATATGTAAATAGTTCGAAAGTAATCCCAGATATCCGCGTATAGTGTAAATAGTCACAATGCCCCAATTATAATTTCCACCATTGAAATACTCATTCTTATTCATTTTGTTTGGAATTCCTAGGAACTTCAAGTTTTTAACTCTTTTTTTTTTTTCCCAAACAATATTATATTCAAGCTTCCTGCAATAAGGAAAAATATGATATAATTATCGCCCATAAAAATGTCACAGAAGTATAAGCAAGATTATATTTTTGATTGTAAATTATTGCTTCATTTACGCATCAAAAAAGCTTTACTGTTTTAGAGTTCGATGTTATACAGATTCACAAGATTCAATTTGTTACCATCTCTCATCTTATAATATTGTAATACTTACTTCAGGGAACAGAAAGTGCTCACGAGTAGGTTGTGGTTGCTCGAATGGTGAGCTACTCATGTAACCAGGTGATGGTGACTCGCTCTTTTCTAACACTGGAGTGATATTTGCATAATTAGCAGATGCCGTTGTGAGAATTCGTCCCTGCTCTACCAAGATACTTCGATCAATTTTATAGTATTCCTTCCCACTACGAGGTCGTAGAGTGGTTGCTACTGCTCTGCCTCCTAATCTGTACATATATGATATATTTTCATATCAATTATATAAATAAAAAATATATATAATTGATTTATAAGAATTAATTTATGTAGTTACAGATAGAAATTGAATTAAGACGATAGTTCTTTATGAAACAAGCTGTCTATACAATTAAAATATTCAAACAAATTGGATGGTAAGATTATAAATATATAAAACATTTGATTCTTTATTCCACAATTTAATTATCAAAATATTTTAAATCAAGAAATGATAATGTATTTTTATGTTCAATTAATTAAAATTTTATTAAAAAATTCATAGTAATTCAGTTATAAAAAAATTGTTTTAATAATTTAAAATATTGTACATAAGTTTGAAGAGTGTTCCATGTAATTTGTATCTCTTGATAGTCATATAAATTAAGAGGTGAAAAGGACAAAATAAGTTTCTACAATACTTGTAATTATGCAAAATATTACCTTAGGCTGTCGGGCGTATCAGATGAAGAGTGTGACGATAGCGATAAGGTTTCAATATAATCCGACATGTCGGAAGTACCACTACTGGTACTCCGAGAATCGATATAGGGTGTATTCGAGACTTCACCGGGACTGTTGAAACCCTTCGTGGCTTTCGGCAAACACGTAGGTATGTCAGCTTCCGCGGATGAAGATTTCGTCGGTATCTTGATCTTTTGAAATTGAAAGGAGATTTCACGAAGAGGATCGCTGGACTTGGACTTCCTCGGCAGGCTGCTGTGGTAACACGTGGGCGGTGGACTTTTGCGACAAACTTGCGACAACATATTCTGCTTTATCACCGAAGCGGCGGGTCCCGTTAACGATAACTCATACTCGACAAATTCTGCCGTTCGGTGACTCAAGGAGCCAGTGGAGACGCCGGAATCGTTGCTACTCGACGAGTCTCTGTTGTGACCGGTCTTGGATGGTACGGATGACGAACGTCGGATCTTGATAAACGACGGCTGAGACGCGACACCGGCTACCAATGTCTGCCCGTTCTCGTGATCGCTACTACTGATCTTGCTCTCGGAGTTTACGCACGGGTTATGTGGCTCGCCGGTTATCAGAGAATTTTTGTCCGCTTCGCTCGAACACTTATGGATGGTAAGCGTGGACGGAAATGTGTGACTCTCGTCGTCCAGATAATGCGCGGACTCGGCAGAGTAAGATCGTTTCCTGAGAAGTATATTTATGCCGCTACCGCTGGACTCTGTAACGTTACCCATGTCCAAATAACGACGCCTGAGATACGGACTGGACAACATCGCTGAACCTGGCACACGATACTCCGAGTCGGAACGCTTTTTATTCGCTTCGAGTAAGGTGGATCCCGATAATGTCGGATTGCTGGAACTTTTGATGCCACTGCAGAGCCTGGACAAGATCTCTTTGGAACAAGCATTATGAATCGGTTGCATTGGTAAATAGCTGGGGAATTTCTTCGGAGTGTGCTTGTCCGGATCCATAACCAAATAATCATTTTCCCTTTCTTTCGCGTGACCGCACTTTTCGCAAACCTTGGAAACGCTCTCGCTTGCTGGTATTTCGGGTGCCGGTTCCTTCAATTGATCCGCAAATTTCTCAATCTCTTCCTGCGAGATGCTGCTCTTCGTTAATACGTCTTTGCTGTTTTCGTAATTTTCGAGCGATTGCGTAAAATCTATGTTCACATAATTCGCCTGCTTCGATTCTGGTTGTATGTCTATTACCGGCTCAACGTTTTCGTAATTGTTCGATTTACTTGTCGTGACACAGCCGCAGCTTTCCACGGTAGTTTTCTCGTCGGTCAATTCAGTTTTATTTACCCTTTTAGCGGTTGCGTAAATGGCAACTTCCCCACTGGCGTTCACTACTGGCATCTTGCCTTCACCCGAGAGTTTCACCGGATGCACCGTGACGCCAGTGGGCTCGATTCCCGCGCCGCGTCGACAATAAGGCAGGACAAAGCCGGCCCAGCTCATAACATTATGACAAGGACATCCCGAAGACCTGGGCGACTGAACTGTGAGTTTCGCGGGACATCCGCATCCTTGCAGGACTACAGCCTGCGGCACCTGAGGCGTGTCGTAATTGGGGTAAGTTTTCGGCAATGTAAGACACTCTTTGATTTTTCTCGGTGTGTCGTAATACTGTTCCGGTTGGGGACCTTGCTCTAGCAGCATATGATGACCTAGAATTGTTTTCGGAATGTCGTAGTTTTCATAAGGTCCTGTGGCGCTGCGAATCATGAGCTGCTGCGATTGTTGCTGAGATTGTTGAGTTTGTTGGGACTTTAATGCGTGTACACAGGTCTGCTGTTGCTCGGTTGGCAACGGCATCGGCGGTTTCTTAGGTTTCTTGGCAGTGACAGATTGATTGGCTATCGGTAGTGATGGCGGTTGGGACGGTTTCGGCGGTCTCGGTGGCAGCGCGCTCGGGCTCGGTGACATTCGACGAGCCGTCGTCTGCTGTGCCGTCTGAGACTGGGCGGTTTTCGATTGTGCGCACTGGCATTCGATCTGTTGCGAGCCAGAGTAATCACTGTCATGACTACTACTGCTGTAAGAAGACAACGAGAGTCGATCGAAAGTACGAGGTTGCAAGTGACATCCTAGATTGTTCAATGTACTGGCAGCTGGGCTGCTTATGCCACTCATAGTGGCCGTGATCAAGGTGGACGATTTTGAAACAGTGCCGAGCTTGCTGATACAACTGGCGCATCTCTCGAGACCAGTCGCGCCTTGACGAGTGAGCGAACAGCTGCGCCACTCACCGCTAGGCTGCTGATCGGGCAGCTCTGATATCGACATCGTGTCCCTGCAACTGTAATCGCCATCGAGCTCCGCTGTCTGTTGTCTGCTCTCCGCGGACGACCAGTACGGCGAATTCTCGTTCTTACAGCTGTCACATTGCTCTTCGTACGTAGATGTCGAATACAAAGCGGTCGAGGGGAAGAAATCACTGGCTCTGGTCTCTGCGCGGGAACACTGACGCCGTCCCGGGCTGTCTTGCGTCATCGATTGTTCTCTACCGAGCGGCGATCGTTTTTTCGTTGTGAGCTTTCCCTCGGCCGCCAATTGCAGCGTCTTGACTATGTCGTCTCCCTGGTCGGTTATCAGAACGTGTAGCCCTTCGCCTCGACCGCATCTAGAGCCGCCTTCGAAGCAAAATCTACCCTCGACCACACCGTATCGTCGGAGATGCGCGATCTCCCATATACCGACGAGCCGTGGAGGCACGCCGACGGTGATGCAGAAACGACGGTCCTGAATGTGCAAGTGCGCCGGCCCATTAGAGAACTTCGCCTTTGACGGTACCGAAGAGATGAGTATCAAGAATTGCTGATCTGCTGGGCAAAGTTGGCAAGTTAAATATACGAGGTACGATTAACTTTTTCAAACTTGTATTTTATGCATTCTAGAGAACTCTTCGCATAACTACTGCATAACTATAATATACGCTTCCCTCTCTCTTTTCTCTCTCTTTCTTGCTAATGTACTTTGCGTGCAATTTACCTTCGCCCAAGTTGTTCGAGATCTTAACCTGCCACTGTATCAATCGCTCTCGCGTGTCGAACGCGAGAACGACTGTCACATCCTGGCAAATTATAGCGATTGTATTGGATTCTTTGTCAAGCGTAAAACCACTCTCCACTCCCAGAAAATGTTGTAAGCTCAAAGACGCTTTCGTTTGGCCTTGCTTGTAACGATCCTTACTATCTCCATACAATTGTAAATGCAAGCAATCTGTTAATGAAATAAAAAAAAAAATTCATTTATTTCACATATATTTTAAGAGTACAAGTGCAGTTGTATCATAGGGCAAAACTATCTTTATTTTTCTTTTTCTCAGCTGGGTTTTAACATACCCGATATATATATACTTTTTTTACTTTTTTCACATATGTTTGGCTACCTTTTTTTATCAGTGCTTTTTGTTATGTAAGCTCTTTTTAATATGGTTTCAATAATAAGTCAATTTTTAAAACAATTTTGAATGTTCTTAACTTTTGATAAAATTATGATTTCTTTATATCAAAAATCATAGTTTATTTATTCCTGATCAGATTTTTAAAAAATGATAACAATCGAACCAATGGTTTTTAAAGAAAAGATACATAAAGATTGAAAAACATGATTTTCAAAAATTTTAATGCCATTCTTATATGTATGTTTAATATTTTTAAGGTATATAATACATTAGTAATATTATATTATATGATGCTTGCAATTTCTTGCTAACTTTATTTTATGCCGTAATGTGCGTACGAAATAACGTGAATGCTTGATATTTATTAATACATATAAATATAAACAAAAGGTATTCATACGTTTTGTTTCACATATTATTTCTTGGTACATATTAATTTATGATAAACGCAACACACATTCCCGATATACAGAAATAAGTTTTGCGTCACATATCTCGCATTTACTTTCTCTTCGTTAACTGCTACCTAAGAAAAATTTATGAAGCGCTGAGACCCTTGGTTCTAAAATATCCTCAAGTTATAGGGATCACGTATTAATGGTTATTGCCAGGAGCAAAGCTGTTCTTGGAAATTTTTTGTTGCTTCAAGCAACCAATCTGTAACAGATGTGGCAGCTGCCACCCTAGGTACGTCTAAAGGGAGAGACTCTTTTGTACTGATAACAAGTAGGAAGGGTCCCTTTAAAGGGACAGAGAGAGAAGTGGAAATAATTAACTTTTCGGCTGCAAATTCCAGCAATTTGTAACACATGGAATGCAGAAGACTAACAGTTCCCCCCGATCGCTATAATTCATTTTGAACAAAATGGATATTAAACAATTATATGAACGATATCTCGACTGTATGAAATTACTAATTAACAACCTTTTTGATTACGTGCGATCGAATTTTATTGAAAAAAAATATATACATATAGCTTATTAAATGCATATTTTATAACAACGTTATTGTATGATATGCGTGAAAACGAGAGTCAATTACTAGAGTCATTTTTCGTTATAACGATGTTTTTAAGCCAATTTTGCATATCCTTGTAAAAAGATAGTTGATGGTGTTCCATTTTTATGAATATATTAGCTCATAACAAGCTAGAACAAAATTTGCTCTGCACACAATAAATTCCATATTTTCTTAATTATAAAATCACAAAAAATATCTTACAAAAATAGGAACGTACTACATAGTTTGCAAGCAGATATGAAGCACAGAATCTATTATGCAAATTGCCAGATACCACCCGTATCAACATGATAACGGAAGCAAAAAGTAGGAACTTCAAGAATATATAGTATTTCCTGTTTATTATCTTGCTATTCCCCTTTCCTTCCTCCCTTTCTCGCTCCGATAATATGTAATATAATATAAATGCGATACAACAATGCAGATTTTTTACATGTCATGCCATTGATACAATCTAATCTAATTGTCAGTAATGACAAATTATTATTATAACCCGTTTAAAGATAAACGGATGACAAAACAATAAGGCTATTGCTTGCAACGGCGTTTAAGAATAAAAAGTTTTACTTTACCTGCTACTGGCGATAATTTTCGCATAACGCACCATCTTGACTTCCACTGTAAAATAAATTATGCTCGTAAAATACATTGTTTTATATATATATTTTTGTTAAGAATAATTGTGATAAAAATTAATAACGAAATTATATGGCGCACCTTACGAAACGTGACATAGCGTTTTGAGTTTGCGATCAAAGTAAACGAGGGCTCTTTTTAAATACCTTATTCTACTACTCTCTTTTTATAGACTTGGATTAACTACTTCCCTGTAGCACGTCCTTAAATAATGTAATCCCGCCAACCTCGCTACAATAATGTGGTTTTTCCAAATTAGATTTTCATTTTTTAGATGTAATCACATTTCCCCTATTTCAAATATATAATTTCTTTTACGTTAAATATATTAAAAGATAAATTGCAGTACTAAAATATATAAATAATAAAAATTATTAAGTTAATATATAAACAATGATAATTATTAAGATTTATATACACGTATTATAATATTTTTTAATATAATTAATTTTTTCCTATTTTTTTTATAAAATATTAGAGAAAAGATAATGTTATAATTCTTAACTTTTTCTCACAAAGGTAAAAGAAATAAAATCATATTATCAGGATAAATATAAAAAAATATCTGATAACACACACGATAAATATTGTATCTATACTGATAATATACAAAATTACAAATGTCACAAGAATTATTTACATATTATCATTAAAAAACATCTTTATAAAATATTGAGACAGGAATCATTTTTATTATAAAAAAAGTATATATATAAATAAAAAATTGGATACAACAAAAAAATGATTAAAAATATTTTCTGTAATAATCTTTTTGTTTAGTTTTTATCAATATTATTTAATATCTACTTTCAAATATTTAACATATTTGCATATAAAAATTTATAATATAATAAAATTCCAACTTTAACTATAAATGCAATCTTTAATTACTATATGTATATAAAATATATAAAAACAAAGGAAGATATATTTGTGTAACAAATTTTATGCTTTTTATTTTTAGATAAATAATCGCAAAAACAGATGTTATTAAACAATTGTTGAATTTAAATCTCATATCTCGTTCCTATATTGTTTTGCCAAAAATTAGATCTGACAGCTCGAAGTGGTTCTGCTATTGTCGCGCATCTTTTCCGGGGCATTCTATATAAACGCGGACTTAAACGAGCCACCGGCGTCGTGCAAAGTACACATATACACGCTATAAACCGCCCCCGTAATCGTTACATAATTTTTATCGCGAGCGAGAAGAGTCAGGTGACTCTCGTCGACAAGCATCGCGCGAGAGCACGCGTATGAAATTCGCGAAACGAGCGAGACAGGCGCAACACGCCTGTCGGAAAGGCGTCTCGGATAAGATTCGCGAAATTGCGAAGATACACGTTCGCGTGATTATCGCAGGGGGTGAGAATGAAAATGGAGAGCGCGCGATTTTTTTGCGCTCGGTGAACGTGCGCGAAACAGGCGGATACGCGGATACAATCGGGGACTCACCTTCTTGCCGTCGCGAAATTTCACATTTCCCTCGATAATACAACTGTTATCCACCATTGTAGAGGCTCCGTTACCGCACGCTGCTCCGTGATATTTTTATCATTACCGCGTTCGATCGGCCGAGCTTACGCGACACGACACCATTTGCGGCACCCGGCAACCGCACCGTGCTGTCCCTCTTTTTTTCTTCTTCTTCCCCACGGAGACGGACGGGAATCACTGCGGCGTCAAGAATCACGCGGCAAAATCCATACTGCGAGCGATCAGTCCCGTGCACCGACTGCCATCTTGACGATGTCGGCTTGCTGCGCGCACTAGCACTAGCGCGTTTCTCGCGTCGCGCGAGAAACACCTACGCGATACAGCGCTCCCTGTCGGACGACGGGGGAAAGCGTGCCGATAAAAGGCGGCAATCTCAAACATTAGTGTGGAATTTTCAGATTCTCATCGATCTGTAATATAGCGCTCGTCGGGGAGAAATGTACGCACCATTTATTTGATTTTAAATTTCTTCGAAATTCTCTTTAAGTTCTAATTAATTAAAATATGCATTGAGATATCTATATATTAATAAACTAGGATATGTGGATTTTTTAATTTAGGAATACGAAAGGTTTATTTTATGAACATTATTCTCATGCACACGCGTTCATGAGGTATACAAAGAGCATTGATTCCGAACAAGAAGAAAAAAAGGGAAAAGTTAAAGGGGGTGACATTTATATTTTCATATAAATAATTTGTGAATTTTTATATATATACATATATAGAAATAAAGAGCATTTGAGCAAGTCTATCGATCACATGATCGATGACGTACGCGCGCATGCGCATAAAAGTTCCGCCTGGAGAGATTTGTGATTTGTCGCAACACTGTTCTTGCTTGCAAAGCGGATTACAGTAACAAAACGATCTCATTCGTTGGTAACATTGCGCGTAGTCAAATCCATCGTAATGACAGTTTTGAGTGCTGACAGCCGTGTATACGCTCGTTAGCCGTATAACCGTGTTAGTTGATCCCGTTCGGTCAGCAGTCGAGGAATTCGGTCGACGCTTAGACGCTCCTTCGACACGCGGACGATCGTCGACGACACGCGGCAGCACGAGGTGGCTCGAGGTAAGCGACCCGAAAACATTCGACACACGACGAAACCAGATGGCTACGAAAAACGGCCATCCACCTGTGTGACAACCAGTTTGTTTGCTAATACGGATAACGCGGCCGTATACATATCGCTTTTCCGGTTTGTGTGCCACTTGCTGCGTGTGTCATTATATTGTTATTTCCTCGCCGCTCTTCGTTCCTCGCTTTGACGGAACACTCACGTAAGCCTAATCATTTATCAGTATTCGAGGGTTGCTGTTTGTATTAATTGAAGAACCTAAGAGCGATAAAGGTGGGCGAGAGAGAAGTCGGAAATTCAGAAAATAGGGGACGGGGGGATTTTCTTCGAAGTGAATTTTTCCGAACGAGATTATAACTGGTCTCTCTTGTACAGATCGAGAAAAATTTATTTTGTCGACAGTTATTACAGAGATGTGAGTGAGAACTGTATTTTTTTTTTTTTTTAACGAGAATTGAAAAACTCTGGGACAAATTAAATACATTAAAAATTTATATAGAATAAGCCATTAATACAATTAAAAAAACTTTATACATCTGATTCAATGGCGCTAAAATGTTTCAAATAAAAAATTATATCTTTTTTTTTTTTTTTTTTTTTTTTTTGGAAAAGCATTATTTTTTAATACGACACAATAATGGTCGAGTGAACAGAATTCAAATAGTTATTACCTTTCAACAATTAAAAAAAATGTATCTTTTAATAAAATATTTGTAGTTCTACACAGTGACTGATAATAATGAGATGCATAAAATCGATAAAAAAAAGGAATAAATCTTGTAAAGAAATATTGGAGAGAAGTAAAATTAAAATGATTTATTTAAATATTTATTTATATGCAATTGACTAATATATATTGATCTAATTTTATAATTAATAATTTTTTAGCTACTGCATATTTAAAAAATTAAAAAAGTATATACTTTTCAAATATTCAATGAAATACTAAAAGTGTCATTATAATTATTTATACTTGTATAAGTGTGCTCCATCTTATAATTAACAATAAGTTTTAATTAATTATTACATCAATTAAATTTCTGTAAAATATTTTAGAAATTAGTTATTTACTTTACAAATTAAATATTTAAAAATTATTATTAGAATAGCGAATAATTATTGGAAAAGACAATTCTATTTTGTAATTGGTGGGGGGCGGAGGGAAATCTCTTTCTAAATATTTAAAAAAAAATCAAAATTTCTATATAATTTCAATTTTTTTTTCTCGTTGCGACGATTTTATTCGAGTGTATATATAAATATTAGAACGAAAATAATGTTTTAAGGCTTTAAATTATTATGAGTATATTGACTTCAAAAAGTTTAGATTCTCCACGACAATAAAGTTAACTGCCACGTGAGAAAAGGAATAAGCATATAATATATAGCAGTACTAATTTCTGTTATTTCACGTGCTGTTGCGAAACTGTAAGGTGAAACGGTATCGAACTACGTGAAAGTCAGCAGACTTCTTTAAAGTCGTGCAGGATTATTAAGGACCATTCTTCGAAGTAAAGACATTGCGTCGATGCTCTACTCATCCTTCTTCCACACATCGTTAAATTGTTAATTAGGTGGAATTATCTTTCGGAGCGTGAAAAGACTTGCACTGCATATATTGCTAAATGAGTCTGGCAGAATGTATGCTGAAGTCTACGAAAATAACTCAATACAAAGAGATATAATCTTTTCGGTAAATTTAAAAATTATTGATTTTTACAATTACCAAAAATTCGATTTTGCATTGAATCTCATCATGTGAAATTTTGTTGAAATTTTTCTTTAGTTAGTTTTAAAATTAAATATTTTTAGTGAAAGGAAAACGCGTCTGGAATAAAACCTTTATTATAGTTTATTCGAAATTAAAATATTATTTTGTTATTTCTTTATGTACGTTTTTGAAACTTAATTCATCAAGATCTCTTAATTTTTAGTATTAAATTGGTAAATTAGTGTTAGACTAAATATATATTGAAAAGAGGATTTGTGAACTCTGAATTCGTGAAAAATATCTTTACTATGGTTACATATTTTCTAAAGCATTCTGTATCTCTCTCGTTCGTTTATCGATCTATATTATGACTTATACTATTTTCTATTATTACTCAAGGAGACTTTCTACTAATATAATCGAGATGTAATTAAGTTACAAATAAAAGTATCTAACTAATTCATTATTTTTCGCGTATAATTTTCCTTGGCATTATAAATAATTAATAAAGAGAAACATTATAGATATATTTCTAATTAATGAAACATTATTAATAAGTTGTGTTTTGAAATGTGTCTTACATCATATCGCTAGTAGGTGATGCATTTGGACAATTTTAGGTTGCCTGTTACCTAACTTAGGCAACGATACAGAACGCGTTTCATCAATGAAACTCGGAAGTAGATAGCGACCTTTAGCGCTTAAATGTCGCTGTAAATTACGGGTCAATAACTGAGTACCGGATCTACGTTTCTTCCTTTCATCTATATTTTATTTGTGTTTTCGTGCGGAAACTGAAAATGAGTCGACACATCCACATACAAGCCTTACAATAATTTGAATGCGACCTAGTTTCTTCCATTACCTTGATTGTGAATCCTTTATGTTGTATATCACAATTCCGTTGGGCTCTGTATGCTACATTTAATCAATAGTATTTTATTAATATTGCTTTATATGTTCATATACTATCAAGTTTATTGTATAATAACTAATATTTAAGCGGAATAATATTATTATGCATTTATTATTTAGAAACAGAATATATCTCTATTTAAAAATTACATGTTTAAAAATCAAAATCTATTTTATCTAGAGAAATAATATAAATGTATTTTTTTTTCTGCACATAATATATTTATATTATTCTTAAATAAAATGGAACTATTGTATATTTTTACAAAAAAAATAACGAATTTGCTTTTATATATATATATAAACATGTGTATTGTGAAAGATTATCTTATCAAACATAGTATTTTAGTGAAGAATAGCTCATAGCATACAGAAATTTGTGTAAAAATGCTGATATCGAAAATATTAATCTTTTTAGTCCATTAAAGTCATGTAACTAGTCACGTAAAGAGTCTACGAGCCATAATTAGAGCCCATAATATTCACTTGTGCTATTTTTATTGTTATACATTACATATATTATTGATAGCATTGCTGATAATATACAGAAAACGTAGACAAATAGAATTTTCGTGTATTTTTACATATGTATTTAATTTACACGAATATTGATCCGAGCAATTTATTTCTATGATGTAATAAATTCTCGTGTTTATTTAGCGAGTAAATTTATTGATGTAGGTTTCTACATAAATGATATATGGGATTACCTAGGTTGATTTTTCTGCAAAATAATATATTTTGAATTTACCGAATTTCCATTTGATGATAAAATGATAACTCTGGAAATACACCGGCCTTCTAAAGTTCGATTTAGCGCGAAAATGACGCCAATTCTACTGAGGTAACGTTCATATATACCTAGGTGTGTCTGCACACAAATGAATCATCGGACTTTTCATTGTAATTTAATTTTTTTAATTAACGTATGTGTAGATGTTTGCATTAATATACCTACAATTGCGAAAGGACTTTAGCTATCCGTATTTAATCTGAATTCTTTAAATAAAATCATCATAGTAATCTCTTATATGATACATTTTTGTACATTTATTATAAAACTGATTTGGAGAATATGAATATTACAAGATTGCTTCAATATTTTAAACAAATATAATGTAGGTTTTCTTCTGTTATTTGCTGAATAACAAAATTTTATTTTTATATATTAATACGATTATCTTATATCTTTTTTTATTTAATTAAATCGAAATTAAAATATAAATTGAAATATTAACTAAAGACAGCGATAATTATATTGTAGCTTATTTAAAAAATATATAAGAATTTTTTTGTCACATATGGACTTTTCACACATGTCTTAATTTTTTCTGGAAGTATTATGGTATGTGCACATGTATATTTTTATTATATATTACTTTCACTAGGGAGATCACTATTAAAGTCACATATTTCAAATGCACTCGCTTTTTTCTAAAACTACTAACTTTTGTAAAAGTATAAAACTTATATCCCTTTGTCACATAAACGACTTTGTCATATTATTATACACATAAGCGTTTGAGGCTACGTAAATGGTGTGTAAAATTAAAGGGATAGCATTACATAATTGGCCATTTCCCGTACATGAACATATATACGCTTATTAAAACAAAAGGTTATCGAAGCAAAATTATTACATAATTTAGCGAAATATTGATTTGACATAAATATTTACAAACGAGAAAAGATAAAGCATGTTTCTAGACTCCCTAAAGTCTTTTCTTGAGAAATTTATTAATTTTTATTGCACTTGCTAAAATTTATTCTATAGAAAATATTTTAAATATTATTTGACCATGGATTATTTTGTATAAGAAAGACCGCAAAATTGTTACGCCATGACATAATCTAGTCAACGAGCAGACGACCGTTCCGGCAATAAACGATGACGAATGCACGCTACACATGAATGCATTCTTTCTAGGAAAATATTCAGCTACAATTATTATTATATTGCAAAATATATACTTTTATTACTTTATTGCTTTATAGACATTTTTTAAATCAGGATTATTATATTTCCTTATATACAGCCGTTAGTATTATATATGAGCCTTTCAAAGGTCAAACTAATTCTAACCATTTAGAATTTAGAGCATTAATCATGTGTTTTGATATTAAAATGAAGAAACCTAAAAAAGTGAAGTTGATCAATTTGACTTCTAAAAAATTCATATATATCTTTGTTTTTAATTAATAAATCTCAATATTAAATTACTTGCGATAAAATTATATTTGTAGTATTGCAAGAAGCAACTTTTGAATATTATTTAAGCGTATATATTATTAATATTATGATATTAGTTTGTAATCTATATATAATAATTTTTATGGTCACTAATTTAGTGAGTAGCAACGGAAAATCTTGACATATCGCGATATTAAAGTCTAATCCATTGAATTCTTTTTGTATCTTCTCATATCTCTTTAGATATAAAAAATGTAAGTTTTCCCAACGTGATAAGCAAGTAATATTTCGTTCTATGAAAGTATATTTTCAACCATGAAATTCTTTTCCAATCTGATTTTTTTACTGAAATTTGGACGGTTAATTTCAATTATATATGTAGATGTTTAATAATAAAAAAGTGGTTCATACACACACACACACATATTATAGTAATAAAATTTTCAGTATTAAAAATGTTCTTTTGTTCTTCAATAGATTGTTAAAGATATAATTTTATTCAGCACCTCAATATAATTTTAATTATAAAATTTCGCGCTAAAAAATCAGTTGTGGGTTAATAAAAGCAATATTTCCAATATTTGTGAAGCTATACAGTGACGGCAAAATTCCAATGAAAACAACATGATATGCAAATTTAAAATTAATTTGCAGCTAGATAGAAAGTGAAGAATCTCGATCGTTCGAGTACTCATTCGCTACTCGAATATAAAGGATATAATTGGTCTCTCGAAAATTTAATTGAAATTTTGACGCAAAATTTTAAATATTCTATTCAATGACGAGAACGCCCAGTCGTTTTCCGCGCGACCATCGGCTCGGGAATCCTTTTATTTATTTGTCACGAGGCGGACGTCGCTGCGCATGTGAAGCGTCCTGGCCTGCGCGGGCTGCATCGACCCTCAAACCCATTTCGTACTCTCGAACAGTACATATCTAGCCGGAACCTATCGTGCCGGGTAATCGGAAAATAAGTGAAACGATATCGTATCGGATCGGCACGTTGAGTTGACTGTTTGACAATTCGCCATTCAGAAGAAGAGAGAGGTAGAAAGAAAGATAGAGAGAGCCTATGTCTTGATAAGGCGAAAGAGGAACTGCGAACATCCGAGAGAATGCATTTTCGATTACGTTATCTGCTTTACCCGAGTATATGTGACACGGTTCTCTTTAAACGTGTTTTTTAAAAGTGTTACACACTCATAGAAGTAATTTAGAAATTGAAAAGTAATCTTTTCATGTCCGGGTTCGATCCAACGAGTGTGTATTTATGACATTCCGTGCGTGCACAGAAATTGACGTTGAAAATATGCCGGTTGTGTTCCTTAATCTTCTATTAGACATTAATTTAATATTTTTAAATGTTTTCTTTCCTTTATATATTCTTCTTTGTTTATCGACCAACGTTATTTTGCACATTAGAAGCTAAATACAATGTAACATCAAAATTAATTTAATGGGAATAAGAGTGAATTATCCGTATATTATTAGGTATAACTTATATTGTGTGTTATATCACATTGTGTTTAATATAATGTAATATAATTTAATATTCGCTGTATTATTCAAGTAACGGGTGATCCACGAGTAATCCATCATTTACGAGTTGCTATACAAGCCTTATAAATCCTTTCACTATGCTGTAGAGTTCACTACGCTCTGAGAAACGCTTTCATTATGTTGCAGCAACATTGAATTATGAATCTTTACTGTTCTAAAATTAATAGAAAATGTTGCTTATAATATATTCCATAGATTCTAATCTGAATCGTCTGAATTATTAAAACACATTTTGTTATAATTTCTAATGAATATAATCCATTAAAATGTTATTACTTATTAAAATAAAAATACATGTTTTGCATCTTAACTGTTTTTTGTAAAAGTGTAAATTCACTTAATGATGGAAGAATTCATACAATTAATTTAACGGTATTTTTTTAAACATTGTTTCAAAGAAATATATTTTTCTGAAAAAAATTTATTTACTTTCTCTCTTTCACTTAAGTCATTACCTTGTTTGTTTTATATTTGCATAAAAAATAGCTTTACAGTAACTTATGTTATTCCATTGCCATTATACATTTGAACCACGTGCGGCATATAGGTCAATAATTTGCCTGATAATGAGTTGAAATTTTTACGACGTAGCAATTCTGATGATACGACGCAAGTGTTCGTCGCAGTTCGCAAACAACATAACATTAAGATAATGCGAAAAGCCGATATTTTAAAATAAAAGTTCTCCCGAAAAAGTTTTCTTAGCTTTCAGCTACATTTTTCAAATATGTATACGACAGAGAAAAAAAACGTACGTAACACATCCTGAAAAATAATATACATTAAATATCACTACCTGTTAAATCTCTCAAAAGTTCCGGAAGTAAGATGTTTCGATAAATTTCCAAAATACAATGAAAATTCCTTATTTCCTATTTTTAATAAATACAATAGCTATTTTTATATAAAAATTTCAGAATATTTGTTAATGTAAACAAGATAAAATATAGTATGCAATAAAATATATTCTTTAACAAGTAACTCTATACAGATATGTAAAAAAGAAACGGTAGATATGAAAAAAAAGTTTGATTTTAAAATCATTAAGATGATTCTTGAAAAACGGTATTCCGACGGTATTCCGTTTGCTTCCGTTTTTTTTTTTTTGCTCCTTTACACCCACATACAATATATAATACATAGTCATAATAGCCGGCTCGGATTCACCTGCTCTTTCACTCGCTAATTCGTTCACACGCACTAATTGCTTCCTTCTTGATCTCGTATCGTGTCTGAGCTGGTTCGCGCGTTGCTTCACCGAGCGCGGCATTTATGTAAGGCAAGAATGCCGTTGCTTGTGAAAATATACTGTTAGTCATTATAATAAAATATTAAATTTCCTATAAAGATAATCTATGTGGATCGCGTCATACTTATTAGAATATATTGTGCTGAATAATTTTGCTAAACAATTTGTAACAAACTACAAATTGAAATCTTCGCATTTTGCAGTGTTTTTTTTTTTTTATTTAGCTTGTAAATTGATATGATCGGAGAATTTTGATAAATGAGATATAATTCAAAGAGATTTATAATTAATACATTAAAGTCTATAATTTTTTTTCCTTTTGCTTTGTTATTCTTTGCTTTTAAAGTATTTTGAAACGATTCGACGATTGTTAATTCACAAAGGACACTCTCCCTTCTTCTCTTTCTCTCTCAAAGTATATAAAGTTAATCGTAAAGAAATGAATGGTTTTATAGACGTGTATGTCAGCAATTATCGTATGTAGAATCGCGTGACAATGTCAAAATAAGAAGGGTATAAACGAGAACGCTTTCCGCGAATACTACAATCGCGATAGTGAAAACGAACAAAACGCCTCGATGGTTCTTCGCGGTTTGTTGGCCCCTGCGGCAGCTCGTTGGAGGAGAAATAAAACTGCGAAAAGGTAAAATAAACGCTTTGACTGATGGATAAATATGTATACATTTATGTATATAATTTTTCTTTTATCTCTACATTTATTAGATACGTAATTTTTAAACTGACAATGAGACTAAAATTCTGAAATTGAAATTAAATAAAAATAAAAAAGCGCCATTTGAATAACAAAGTTTAATTAATAACAGAAAGATTGATATTGAAATTTAAAGAATTACAGCACGAGTGATATCTTATTGAATTTTTATGTGGGATTTTTCGAGACATTAGCAGCAATCAGCAGATCGTTTACGGGCGTAAAATCAATATAATTAATTATTTCATGTAATCGTCTTACGGTTAAAATTGAATTTCTCCATTTTAATTAATGGCTTTCGATCGAATATACACGGTTCGTAGAATCGCGCGATTCCGAGCGCAAAGAGGTACTCGAGCATATATAACCGCTTAAATAGATCACCGCGGTAGATCTGCTGAAGCGTTAATCATATTGCGTTAATTGGTATCCGCGTTAATTTAACCGCAACCCGTTTCATTTCAGAAGTCAGAACGTCGTTCGGGACAGCATAAACGCGTCGGTCGGCCAATTAGGACTGTCACGTTATGGACCGCAGGTGATGAGCGTGCTGTGTTTATGCACCTCCAGCATCCACCAGTCTACCCGTAACGTCACGCACACCGGCAAGATACTCCCGAGTCCGCCGTTAGACACCCTTTGCGAGCAGCAAATAACGCCCTCGCAAGAAATACCCACTGACGAGCTGGCTCTATTAGCTAAGCTGGAGGAAGCCAATAGGTGAATAATCAAGTGACCCCCATGGTTTTATCAGTTGACGTTACCGCTATATTCTCGAACTTTCAAGAATCGAACAACGCATGAACTGATAGATTGATACGCCAAATTGGCCTAACGAATTTAGAACGCAAAATTCTCACATTTTCCACTTTTCAAGATCTGTGGTAAAGTTGGAGGAACGTCTCGTGTGCATGCAAATTTGGATAAATTGTTTGGATTTCTTTTTATTTCAAGCTTAGAGTAGAAATGCTAAATGTTAATTTTACTACACATTTTGGCTTGGAAATGATGCAAAATACGGCTGCATTTTTAATTCAATCTCGAAAAATTTGGGAAAAAGCGTAAGTTCTGGCTTTTCTCTACATCCCTCGTATAACATATCAAGCTAATTTATCATAGAAATACATTAATAAATTTACCTATGCATATATTTTTTGAAAGAAAAAAGATTTTATTTACAAGAATTATTACATCCTCAAAGAATGTACTATAAAAAATAGAGATGTGCCTGTATAATTTTACGTTAGAAATATCGATGGTCAAAGGTAGTCTTTAAAAAATCTAGTTGTGTCTAATATGATTTACATACAAAACAATAAATCGTGAATACAATATTGATTTGTGTAAAAAATAAATCAATATATCTATGCATTATTGTGTAGTGTAGACATCGCAAACAGATTTTATAATTCAAAATTTTTTAAATTCCAGACTGATCGAATCCGATGCAAAATCACTGAACTCTCTTCAAAGTAATCATAGCAGAAAAGGCTCCGATACATCACAGGTGTCTGTGGCGTCGGGGGGCAGCGGAGGTAACGGCGATGCTGCGCCCCGACGCCACAACCCGGCCGACGGTGAAGAAAATACGTGGACTCTCTGGGGTCACATAGTATCTGATTGGGATTATCATTGGAAGAAACGGAAAGAATTTGTTAAGGAATTGGTTCGTCAAGGCATACCTCACCATTTCAGGTAATGCACACACACATTATTTTCAAAAATATATTATTAAAGATCTTTTATCAGTATCATTTTTAGATTTCAGAAAATTAATTACTATATGTATACACACATTTTATACATCCAACAACAATGATTATATGTTTTAGACACAATACGCGCGCGATTTATATAAATTATATATCATTTTTAGGGGCATTGTTTGGCAATTATTAAGTGGTGCCCATGACTCTCCCATTAAGAAACAATTTGCTGAGTACATTAAAGCAACATCAGCCTGTGAGAGGATAATTAGAAGGGATATCGCTAGGACGTATCCTGAACATGACTTTTTTAAAGAAAAAGATGGTCTTGGTCAGGAAAGTCTGTTTAATGTTATGAAAGCGTACAGTCTTCACGATCGTGAAGTAGGATACTGCCAAGGCTCAGGGTTTATAGTAGGATTACTTTTAATGCAGGTAAACTACTCTAACAGCATCCTCAACAAATTTTGAACCGAAAAGTTTTATACAAAAACAAATTATTTATAGAAATTCATGAAAATTCATAGTCTCAATATAACACATAATTTAAATCTGTTATAAGTATACATTTTTATTAATCCTTTATATTCCACATGGAAAGAAACAAAGCAAAAAACAGAGAAGCCAATCTGTTTTTATATATTTTTCTTGACATAAATTTTGTATATTGTTACAGCAAATGCCGGAAGAAGAAGCTTTTGCTGTACTAGTAGCGCTTATGCAAGAATATCGCTTACGGGACATGTTCAAACCAAGTATGGCTGAATTAGGGGTATGCATGTATCAATTGGAACATTTAGTTGCTGACACGCATCCCGAACTTCACGCTCACTTCACGGCCCAAGGTTTCCATACGTCGATGTATGCGTCCTCTTGGTTTCTTACATTATTCACCACAGCGCTAAGTCTTCCTCTAGCATGTCGCATTTTTGACGTCTTTCTATCAGAGGGCATGGAAATTATCTTCAAAGTCGCGTTAGCGATGTTACATTTAGGCAAAGAAGATTTGCTCAGTTTAGATATGGAAGGCATGTTAAAGGTAAGATTTTATCTGAAAATCTACACAGAGTTTCTTAAATTGTTAGATTAGGTTATTGTCAATACTATAAGAAACTTTAATTTGTAGTATAGTTTTATGTTCTTAAATAAGTACACAAAAATGAGCAGTGTATAGATCTTTTGTCTATTTAATAAGTCGCAAAAAAAACTATAATTTTGTCTTTTTATGCAGTTTTTCCAGAAGCAATTGCCTGGGAAGGCCGAAAAAGATCCTGATGGTCTCATGACACTCGCTTATGGAATGAAAATCAATCCGAAAAGAATGAAGAAATTGGAAAAGGACTACACTATCCTAAAGATGAAGGAACAGGAAGAAATGGTCGAACTACGCAGACTTAGAGCGGATAACAGATTGCTTAGACAAAGAACTGAACTTCTAGAAGCAGAGTCCGCGGAATTGGCAGATAGATTAGTTAGAGGTCAAGTTTCACGAGCGGAAGAAGAAGAGACTGCTTTTATAGCGCAGAGAGAATTGGCGGCGCTTCGATATTCGCATCTTGAGACGAGTCACCAACTCGAACAAGCTCATGAGGAATTGAGATCGCTTTCGATTCTTCTCGAGGAGAACATGACGTCTAGACAGTCGTCGCTCGATGAGATATTAGTGAAGCAAGAAGCATTATCGCAGAAAGAAGAAATGATACAGTGTTTGCAAGAGGAATTGGTTAGAGTTAGATTACACGAGGCAGAAAACGATGCACTGATTAGGGAACTCAGAGGAAGAATACAAGAATTGGAACAAGATAAAAAGACTTTGCGTGAATCGACACCGGACAACTCAGTTGCTCATTTGCAAGAGGAACTCATTGCGGTTAAGCTTAGAGAGGCGGAAGCTAATTTATCCTTAAAGGTAAGAGATTTGCCATTTCTGTATATAATTCTTATATTGACATTCCTTATAAATATATGCTAATATTAGAACAATTATGCATTATGTAGGATTTACGACAAAGGGTCATGGAATTAAGTGCAGCTTGGCAGAGGCATCTACAAGAACATCGGTCTGCTCAATCAGCACCTGCCGCTGATTCTACGCCAAAGAAGCTACTGTTTTGGGAAAATCGGGGTCACGAAGTACAGAAGTTTGAGGAAGACTTAATGACGACCAGGATTCGAGAGATGGAGGCGTTAACCGAAGTTAAGGAGCTTCGACTTAAAGTTATGGAACTTGAAACTCAGGTGCAGGTGGCAACCAATCAGCTTCGTAGACAAGATGAAGGTGGGAAAGTACTTAAGGATGATTTGGAGACTGCGTTAGCTCGAGAAAAGGATCTGGCTGCCAAGCTGAGGGAACAACAGCACAAATATTCCGATCTGGAATCGAAAATGAAGGACGAGGCTATGATGGCCAGAATACGCGATGCCGAACATGCGCAGCAAGTGGCGGAACTTATGCAGAAAATATCTCTTCTCGAATTGAAGGTTAGTTAATATAACTTTTATAAAGATTATCAAATATTTATGTTATAGCGCTAAAAAATAAATAAAATATTTGATATATTTATAGAACGAGGAAATGCATGCAGAGGGCGAACTTAGAAATAATTTAGATGACAGTGAAAAAGTAAGAGAACTTCAGGACAAAGTCGCTGAATTAAAGGCTGAGGTACGTGGAATTTAAAAGAATTTTCATCTTTTTATATTGTATTAACAAAAGCAGTATCTCGGAATATTGCAGTAAGGGGTGGAGAATTATCTTACTTATAACACATATTTATTTCCTTCATATAATGTATGTCAGACAACTATAAGTTTTCTCTTTTAATCTATGTAAATATAACAATATACAAATCACATAAACAGAGTAGCACACGATATATATATGTAATATCTTATTATATACATTTTAAATATTTTTATTATATTTAATAAAATATGTTTGTGCAAATAATTAATGAAAAATGATGAACGTATTACGATATGTATATTTTTTATTTCTTGAAATAAGTATTACGTGCACATACACAAAAGTTGTATATTATTGTATGTGTAAATGTTTCTATTACAAGCAAAGAAAAAGAAACAATAATTTGAAATAATGTGATTTATAAATTTACTATAGTTTCATAATTATGTGATCATAATTGCAATTTTTAACAATTGGAACTTTTCAAATATTCTGTGGAAAAAATCTATTTTATAAGATAAAGATAAAATACTTCCACTGTTTTTTTTAAATTTTTTTATTAAAGCATTACTTTGTTATGTGTTTGTTCTTTTGATTTTTCAAATATATATGACATTGTGTTTTATCATATAATTCAAATATTAAGACATTATGGAATTGATGATCATTTGATTTGATTATCATTCCTTTGTTTGCTATGTTATCTCAATAAGCCAAATATTATATATTTACATCTCGTTTAAGTGTAATATATATGTTATTTAAGATTATATATATAATTATACTATATATTCCTAACAAATGTTTTATACATAAAACTGAACCTTTTTGAGTTTTTATGTGCTACCTCATACTGCACTCTTATAAATTTATTTATTATAAATTCATGCCTATTGTACACAAAAGACATTCCATTTTGCTAAGATTGTAAATGTAATACTGTAACTCGTTTCTTCATTGATGTGTTATACACTTATAAGACAATAATGCACAAACTGCACCTCTTACTGCAATCTAACGCTAACCAACACGCTTCATAACATCGTCGCTTCTGGTGGATTGCAGAAACAAAACTTTTTGTGACTAAAATTTGTTTTACCGCTGAATACTGAGAATTATTTCATTTTTTCAATAACTCATTATATTTTATTGATTTACACAAAATATATACTCTTGTTTACAATTATTGCTGTATAAAATAATATTTGTAAATATCTGTAAAGATAAAAGACATAGTTGTCATTCGTAACATAACTTTGAAGAAATGGAAAATATGTAAAAAGATGTTCAAACAGATTTTTTTTTAATTTAGCAGTAATAATTATTAACAATAACAAATACGAAAAAAATACGTGATGATTAAACGATTAATTATTTAATTTACTTAATTATATAATTTATCCCCCAAAAAATTGCAATTAATTTAGTCACACAATATATATATCAAGATAATTAGAAGAAATTATAAGGAAAATATTTCTTCTCAGTATTTATTATATACGCCACTGATAATAACAATGCTTAATTAGTTGGGAGAATATGGCTTTGTTTCTTCGTGGACATAAAACATATGGCTTTATACATCGCAATAATTTACCATTGTATAAGTACCTATACATATTAAGAATTCACATTCATTTAGAGATGATTCATTATTTTACATGATCGAAGATAAAGTCGATTACTATTTGTATTCGTGCTTGATATATTGCAGCTTTTCATATCTGCACTGCTCTTTGACGTATGCTTTTGAAAACCGAAATTTTTAATTACTCAACAGTTCAGAGAAATATATCATCTTTTTATATTTATATATTTTTTCTTCAATGTTTGATTCATCCAAGATATGAGGTAAATTAAAATTATCTGTAAAACTGATTTAATTTCATTAAATATACATTAACTAATGTCGGATTAGCAAATGAGAGTTAGCACAGCATGAGGATTAATTAATTATTATCAATTTTACAGAAATAAAACATTATTGAAAATTGTAAACGAATTAAAAAATGTTCAACTATACATATCCTTCACAAATTATTAATAGCACATTTCATTCAAATTAATATTAAATATTTATATAAAGGTTTTAATTTATTAAAATGATAAAATTGTAATTTTACTACGGCGATAGATAAATTTGAGTCATGCTGTTGCCTAACATTTCTTTATAACATTGATATAAAATGCCGCATTAAATATATCTTTTGCAATACGAGAAATTAAGCGATAATCAAACGTTATATAAGAGCAGATATTAGATGTCGATTTATTGAATTATACGTTCAACATTATTCCGAGTTATGTAACTTATTCTAGAAAAATCAAACAGAATATGTTTAATTTGTATTTTGTTTCCTTTCGCAAAAGAAATTATGACTCCTTGACAAATCAACTAAAATATCTTATTAATGCGACAAAAGTAAATTGACGCCTTATCGAGTTTAAATACAAATTTAAATTTAGCGAGCTAATGAGAGCCAGACACGAATGGTAGTATTGTTATTGCATTTAATTTCTGACGCGTACGTATGTGTACAGGTACGCGTAATTTTGTAACCAGAATACGCATGATGTTGCTGAATGAGAGAGATAATAGGCACAGTAATGATTCTTATTGTGTAAAGGTACCGAACGATGACTAGTGCTAACCAGAAGGGACTAATTGTTGTTGCAAAATTAACCCTCTATTGCTGTGTTATCTCTGTCTCTCCTCAGTTCCCCACGCCAATCACCAGCCCGGAGACTGAGCCTTGGCGCTGGCTCGAGTAAGTCTTTACCCACGTGTAAGCATCATTTTCTACCGTCTCCGTGTGTATGTGTACGCGTGGCATGATATTTCTTTTTTTTTTTTGGTTCTTTTTTCTTTTTTATTGTAAAAGAATTTATCATTGTAGCTGGTTCTCTATTTATTGCGTTATATGTTTTCCTTCATAATCTGGATTCGGAATTCTTACTTTTATTAATAGCCACCGGCAACATGTACATTTACATAGCAGATAAACAGATTTATATTAGCTATTCATAATTATATGAGAGCCATTATAAATGTGCATTATAAATGTATGTGGTATTAAATGTAATCAGCTTAAAGTATCCAATTAAGTTCGATCGAGGAACCAGAATTGTTTTACGAAAAATATTGGATTGAATTTTAAATGATTTAACTTGATATATGATCTCTTATAAATCTTCCAATAATATTGTCACGTGAAACGCCACAAGTAGCACCTTCGGATGAGTCTGGTTTAAATAAAACGTGGCTCGCTTTCTGTATTATACGCGTGGTGATGCGTGAGCATGGCTGTTCTTCCCGTTTAATTGCATGCTTCCTTAAGATTAAGTTCACTGTTTCGTTCTGATAAACATTCACGGCTGTTGCTTTTAGCTCGAAGAAGAAAAAAAAAACATAAATGTAAAAGAAGCGTGAGAGTAGCCGCGAAAGTATCATAAATATTCACTAAATCGGTGTGAGATCGAATTTTGTGAGTTTTTTCTTTCTTTGTTACATTATTCATATTTGCATATCATTTCATCTAGTTGATGTATTGATACATATTCAATGCAACAAAAAGATTTGCGATCTTAAATGTCCCTTAAGTTATGATTTTTAAAACTTTATGTAAGAGGAAGATTTCTAATTTAATAATATTTATTTAACTTTATATATTACATCAAGATATAAATTCATAAGATAAATAACGAAAATAAATATACATTAATAATAAACTATTTTCAGAATCGAAATAGATATAATTAAAGTCGACGTTATTTCAAAAATTTTAGATTTGACGATTCACTTTTTTATCTTAAAATTTTAATTTTTTTATTTAAATAGGATTTGAATGGATACTTTGTAAAGGGAGATATAAAGCGCTCTCTCTTTTTCTTTCTCCCTTTTTCTGGAGAATTACTTGGAAGTACGTCTCACGTCACGTTTTATCTGTCACAGGTCATGAGGCTAGAGAGCTGGAAACAACGATGGACGGGTCTCGGCGGGCAAACTGTGCGAAGTTTCAGCGTCGATACTGAAAGTGAATTGGATGAGCGGGATCTCAGAATTTGCTTACAGGATCATATCAATACGACCACGCCAAACTCACCCGAGGTATAGAATTCTATGTATACCAGACCATTAGTAGGCAGCTAACTAATACTCCGTTATCGATGCGTACGAATCTTTTGTTCGTTCGGCTTTCGCTATAGGAATTAACGCATATGCGCTTAGATTGTAATATACGGGGGAGTAGACCCGTAATAATCCTGTTTAGGTACGTGTATTACTACTAGGCCAAATATAACAAATATGCATAGCCAATTAATTAATTATACTATAACGATAATGAACGAAACAATGAAATAATAATGATAGACACTGTCGGTAATCGACCCAAGTAATCTCGATCGTAATCAGGAACAATGGTTTTAAAGAAATCAAATTGTAATTTATAATTCGATATTTGGAGATTTCTTTAAAGCTACATCTTCTCAGAGCGATCATCCCAGAAAATGAGAATCTGTTTTAATGCTTTATGTGTGCAGCACTATAGCCGAATATTGTTTATTACTACAGCAATATATTAATATTATGATACTTTAAACATTATATTACATGGAGTATTATAGAGCATACGGAGACATAGTTTTAACAGCACACAAAGTATTATATAGAATATAATAATTGTGTTTATTATTTAGTAAATGATCAGTGGTTACATAACAGTAATTTTCGATCGAGACTGATACATGATAATCTCGAAAGAATCTAAAATCTACAGATTTGAATTTGTTCTTTCTGTGAAATTTGTTGCAAGCAAACTTTGTATGATCATCTTGCAATGTCTGAACCTCCGCCCCCAGATATACGCAGTTTAATTATTTATTCTACATTCTATATAAAAAGAGATCGATATTACACCCTAGTTGATAAGATTAATTCCAATAATTAATCATTTCGTATATAAACTTCGTATATTTATCCATTAATAAGTATAAGATTCTTAATGTATGATATGTTATAATATTCCCAGATGTGTGAAAAGTTCTTGTCTCTCTTATTTAAGAGTTCGAACTGTTTAATAATTGCTCGAAGCTTGATTACGATCCGCAGATTATACGAAGATTATCATAGACTATTTCGTGACACACGCAACTGTTTTTATACGCATGATATACTCTGTGTATTTTTTGTAATTCATACCAAATGTAATCGCATTTAAGAAGTTGTATATTAAACGTGACAAACGTGGTGAGATGGGAATGTATTACCGTTTTTTATAAATATATGTATTTATATATGTGTGTCACGAGGGATCATCGCGCAATATACAAATCATGATATTCATGCAACATACAGCGTGGGTTATCCTAATTGAAAAATTTGGCTATCTAAAGTTTATGATACTCTCGAATAGAAGAGTAAATCGAATTCTTATTATTGTTGTCCCATATATGTATATCATTTGTAATATATTTAATGAACTTAAAAAAAAAGAGATAAAAAAATATTAATTTTTACGGATAATATGCAATATGCGCACAGCACAAAACGTGTACTTTAATTACTTAAATATGAACTTTCGAGAGGGATTGTAAGGTCGTAATGAATCGACCATAATGTCTCGGGGAAGAAAAGCTAAAGTTCTTTCTTTCAATTAATTTATAACAATTGTAGATTGTCGAAATTGAAACCGAACGAGATAATCGGAAATGCTTGTAAAAAATTAGTATCCGCACAGTTCACGTTCCTTACAATGGCTTCCTAGGATAATTACTTTCAATATAAGCACTCGCGTAAACACCTTGCTACTTTCTTTTATAACGAGTCATTTCAGCCTACTTGCAACGCATCTTTTCTTGCTTGGCCTAAATCGTTCTATTCTTTTTACCGCGCTAACATACACACACACACAATTGGCATCGATTAATGTTTTAAGCGTTGTAAATCTGTGTGTAAATGAATCACATGAGTCACTTTTGACGGAAGATGCTTGTAAAAAATTAGTATCCGCACAGTTCACGTTCCTTACAATGGCTTCCTAGGATAATTACTTTCAATATAAGCACTCGCGTAAACACCTTGCTACTTTCTTTTATAACGAGTCATTTCAGCCTACTTGCAACGCATCTTTTCTTGCTTGGCCTAAATCGTTCTATTCTTTTTACCGCGCTAACACACACACACACAATTGGCATCGATTAATGTTTCAAGCGTTGTAAATCTGTGTGTAAATGAATCACATGAGTCACTTTTGACGGAAGCCCTCTTCGTTTTCACGCATGCATGTGTGCAAATTAGCATGAGTGTATCTCGTAACGAAATAACGATGATACACAAGCAAAATGATATTTTGTGATATTTTTCGATTACTGTGCTTTATAGCGAATTTTGCATAGCATTAAAAATTGAATAAATTAATTAATTCGTTTTTGTCGCGCGAAACGTACACACATTAAATGAAGTACCAAAATTGATATAAATTAAGGTTTAAACGAAAATTGTAGAAAACACGAGTAATTGATTGTTATAGTGTCGAGTAATGTATTTATTGTAAGTAGCACGACAAGGAATAAATTTGCAAGACCGAAGAGAAAGTGACGTTTGTATTTGCGTTCTGAATTTAGTAGAAATATTTACGGCGTTTTAGATTCTGTTGCGCATTATAAATTATGCTATTTAAAAAAAATCGTGTCGTTAGAATCAATTTAATCATCACAGATTCTTAGCATTGTAGATGTGTGAAACACGTTGTAGTATCGTATAACACACACATATCTGTAATCTATCTTTCTCTCTTCTGCGTCATTGAATCTGTATGTATAGACTGTCCTAGACCTATCGAGGGTGTGTTATCGTTCAGCTTCAAATATACCGGGAACCAAACTAATTGAAATGGTGATTCAATATTATACTATTTAATATAGTTATGAAATTGTCTTATTGTTAGAACGACAAACTGAGAAGTATACGTTTAATCAAATTAAATTTCAAAAGCGATGAGATTATTGTTCTTCAATCGATTTGAAATAAATCAAATTTTAGTCGCGGCAAATGATAGATTTCAATCTAAGTTTCTTATTCGCTTAAGAAAAAGTCGATATAAAATTAATTGAAGAGTTACACTTTAATAAATACAGCTCGCTAGGTCGAGAACCATCTATACGATACGAATTCATTCCATTAAATTGAATTATTGATCGTCTACACGATAAAAGCGAAATAATAAATAAATCAGCGACTATGATTGCATCCAACGATATCAATTACGGTATAAATTAAGTTGCATAAACCACGTTGTTTGCGAAGATAAACTATTATCAATCATCATGCATTTTTGTATTGAAATCCACAAAACGTTCCTTAAAATTTATTTTTGATTAAATTCGATATGCGTGCATTTATTGTGCAATTTCGAAATTTTAATAAAGATAACTGACGTTAATTGAAAATAAATAACGTTAATTCTTTTATTGTAAGATTATCTATTTGACAAAGCTTTATCATTCCACCTCACTCTCGTAAAGCATGTCCAAGATCCAAACAATTTATATACAATTAATACAATAATTTCGTACGTCTTTCTAATAATAACGACACTCGGTTCTTATTATCATTATCGTCGTATTCGAAGAACGCGAAGTGTAGCAGGAGTTACAATGCGTCGCGCCGTGCCATTAATAATTTAGCGCACGTTTTCCTGCGGAAACCAACACGTTCGATCGTACGTCGGCTACCGTAGGCCAAGATGTAGCATGCGTTCGTTCTTATTGCGACGATAGAAGGTCATCCGCGCACGAGAGACGATTTAACTCTCCTCGACCTGTAACGGACAGCGTTACGTCTCTCGGACGATTAATCTGTTCTCGAATCGATTTGTTATTCCACCGGCATTCCGTATTTTTTAGCGCCATCGAAATAGACGGTATTTATAATGAACTTTTTGCGTCGCAATTGACGGTGCAACGTATGTATGTACGTACGTGCGTGCATACATGCGGGCTCTAATAGACGAAATAATCCGTATCGATGCGTTATTGCGTGACAATGTATGAAAGCCGCTACTAAACACGCATATTGAACTCATATGTGTCCCGTGTTGAAACGATATACTATATACATATATATATATAAACAGATACGATCTCTCTTCAATAACGACATAATACTTGGCGTAATCTGGAGGGAAGTAGCGCGTGCGAATGATACATACATATTTTCCGAATAAATCGTAGATCCGATAGATTTGAATTGTCAGAGAAATCGATAAATTTTGAATTGAACGAGAAAAACGATATTTAATTTTTTTAATTCACGCGGAGAACTGACACTTAGAAACGCTTCTGACAATAATCATCCTGATTTGTTCACACGTTGATGGATACATTTGAACATGCGTGATTGTTAGTGCAATTTTCTTTTTATCGTTAATAATAATGTGAATTTTTTTTCATTACAAAGTTGCGATACAAAATTCAATTTAGTAGAGATGATTTTAAACACGAAAGAGAGAGATCGAATTTGCCAATATTTTACTTTTTATTATCATGCTCTATAAAACACGGTATTTACATTATATATTTTCAACACGCAAGTGGAAATTGCGCATCTCAAAAATCTGAACGATAACTACAGATCTATCTTTCGTATATATACTTGGCATTTTATCAATAATGTGAAAATATGTATCGCGCGTGTAAGCATGAATTGTCATTAATTGAGACACACGAAAATATTTTTGAAAAATTTATTCCACTTTTTATATCATGTATATATAATCGAATCTCTTCACTTTAGTTTTAAAATTCACAAATATCAGGAGAATATAATTCGATATATATAAGAAATAAATCAATCTGAAATAAATCGCGAGTTTAAATTCAGAAACTAACTTTAGATTAAGAAGAACGTGATAATAAAACTTTAAGAGTAATGAATCTTTTTGCAATATATAGATTTTATTAATGCAATGTGCTCGTAAACATTTTTCAATTTTAATATTATAGATAAATATTCCAATATTTCTGTATTGAAGAAATCGTCGAAAATATTTAAATTACATTGTTACACGCATTCGAAAACACAATATTTCAACAGTGCCGGGTTGAAATAGGTTAAACGTTTACTCAACGTAAAAGGACGCATAGAGTGTAGAGTTCGAAAAAAACTCTTGGACAGTGAATAATGCACAAACGCATCGTAAGATTTTACACATGGGTGAGTTTTCTGATAACACGTTTCACTCACAGATCGATATCGTTTCTTTTCGCGCCACCGACACTACCGGTAAAGAGGGAAAAAGAGAAGCAGAGGGTGCACCCTTAAGCCCCATTTTAGACGAATCGATTTTCAAGTATTGTCATGCGAGGAGAACCGTTCGTATGCAACTCGTAACGTTTTAATTTCACGTACGACATCGGGACTACAGATTTTTCATATCGCTTTCCATTTTATAAGTACAGTATAAAATATCAATCATTCTAATTTTTTGGGTATTCTTACAGTCACTTTACATATGTATATGAATCTAACGGATATTGAATAATTTATGTATTTTAATATATTTTCCAAAAAAAAAAAAAAAAAAAAAAGAAAATGGCATAAACGAATTTGTTAACAATATAAAATTACCGTAAATCGGAGTTGCACCTCGTCATAACGTTAGTGATTTTGTGACGCGGCATTTCTTTGTCTTATTTTCTTAGTTTACATAAACGTATCGTGTGTATTTTTACTTATTACTTCCAAGTATTGATAAGATATGGATCGTATTATGCCGATGAGTTATGTGATTAGGCAAACAAATCCTATCTCAGGAAGCCACCCATGCTGCTAGAAAAAAAGAACTTCAGTTTACAGTACATTTCTTGTTTAAAATTCCTTTTTAAATTACAATATAGTTTCTATAAATCATATTTTTATGCTACAATAAATAAATTGTTAAATATATATATATATATTACTCTATTTTATATTGTTATTTTTAAAATATGATATTTTACTGAAATAAGCATGTAATATATATTTTTTACTTGGTAATATTCGGTTATTTTCTTTTCTTAATGATACGAAAATTAATTCATCTCTCAGTTGAAACTTACTATACTAATATGAGTGATATCAAACACAAACAGTAACGTAACATCAATGTTATAATTTTCCACTCAATAATATAACTGTTACGTACAAGCCATGTTACATTATTGTTGAGTGGAAAATTATAACATTAATGTTATGTTATTGTTACTTTGTGTTTGTTGCGTGGTACCTAAAATAACATTATCTTTTTAACAGCGTATATCGCCGCTCGATTTTATCTCAATTTTTATTATTCGAGAAAATTTATTTTTCTTTTCACACAATAATATTTTGCATTTGGTCATAACAATAGCCGATTGTATGCGATTCGCGATCTCGTCTCCCAAACTGATTAATTATCTGACGTCACAATTACCCTGAATCGATACTCGTATCGATCGTTTGTCATCCGTGACGAACGCGATCGCCGCATCTAAAACATTACGAATATATCAAATTGAAAATATCTCATATCTGAATTACATACATGTACTCCTTCATCATTCATTAATGCGATAAAAAAAGATAATAACTCTGTATCAAATATCTTTTTTTTCTCAAGTTTGAGATTATTAATCGAAAATTTTTCATCATTGCAATATTCAACGTCTTCGAATTCATGACGTTTCGAAAAAAGAAATCTATATTTCACGTATTTGTGCAAATTATATTCGTTAATTTTCAGCGCTTGAAAACAAGAAACACGTATATTTGGAATTTCCCCTATGAAAGCTCTACGTTTGGTGCATTAATTAAATCAGTTTAATACAATTTGGTGCATTAATTAAATCCCCCTAGATTGCTAAAATATCACTGTGCGATGCCTCAAGACCGCATAGGGTTTAAACATCCCATCGAAAGGGTGTCGTGCCTATCGATCGCGTGCACGTCCACCGTCACCCGGTCTATCGATAATTTTCGAGGTAAAGTAGCGCACGAGGGTGTAATATTCCAATCTAGGCTTATCGATCCCTAGACGATATTTCAGTTAGAGAAAAAAAGAAGACAGAGAGAGGAAGAGAGACAAAAAAAAAAGAGACAAAAGACAAGATGAGAGCATCGGGCTGAGTTTGCAATTCATGTGGACGGCGCAAGTTGCAGCAAGTAGTTTTCCAAACAGAATGCATCGGCTGGAGAGAATGGAAAAAAAGTAATCCCTGAAAAGGGGTTCGTTGTTGCACCGCTCTCTCGGCACAGCGTTGCCATTTCGCCGTGCGCGCAACGCGCTGCACTTAACTGCACTGCGCTGCACTGCGCGGCGCAGCATCCAGCAGGATCGCTACGCGCATGCGTCGCGACATCGGCCGCCCGGGACGTGCGAGCGATGGGCCCGATCCGATTTTCGACTCTCCGGATGCATTCAAGAGCGATTCTCCAAATGCGAACGATGGATCTAGGATTGTGACTAGATCAGCGCGCCGACAGTGTCTAGGTTAACCCTTAAATCTTCAAATATATATGTATGTACGTAGTGTACGTAAAAGAGAAATTCCGATATTCCCCCAGCAAGTAAACGAAATTTTATTCTTTGTCAGACGAAGTTGCAAAGATATATCCTTGTAGTCAGGTTTTTGTTTTAATTTTTTATTTTTTAATGTCAATGTTAAATTGAAAAGCAATGCAATGAGAGATTATATATGTTTTTTTTTATATAGTAAATTGTGATACGTGTATGTGATAATTATTGTATATTGTATGATAAAACTAATTGACAGAGTTCGTGTTTTAAAAGTTATTAACTTGATCGAACGTATACAATTTTCCAAGAGTTTTACGATATTGTTTCGAAGAGAAATTACACTAGTTTGAAAATTTATATAAGTAAAAAAAGATACACAACCCAGGTAGCAAATGCACGTCATTCGACGTCAAAATAATGTTATTTGACGTCCAAATCACGTCAAAATCACGTGCGCTTGCTAGCTGGAAACTCTCCATTTTCTCATTTCAGACGGTAAAAATTTCACGCCCTTAGGGAGGAAAATATTATTACAATTAAGGGAGAGAATTTCGAAACCGCATATTGATAAAAAACAGTCGTTCCAACGACGATTCATTTGATGAGATAGTAAATTTTTATTGCTTGAAACAGTTCTGTCGAACGATAGCACATTATCACAATGATCTTATATGCGTAATAAAAAAGTAATAAAAATAGACCTTCGGGAAGGAATTAATGGAAGGAAAATATTTTGCACAAATAAATTGTCCATAAATTTAAAATAAATAAAGATCTCTTTTACACTGAATATCAATAAAATAAGATCCATTTTTACTTTCTCATCTTTCTACTTTGTATTTTTTTTCATTATTTTCTTTCTTTTTTATAGTATTTCACGATGAAGAATAAAGACGACGCAACGTTTATCATATTCAGAGATGTCTCCCAAAGATATTATAAAATGAAGTTATAAAGAGATATCAATGTCAAGAATTGATCTTATTCATCGCTTATTCATACACTTGCATTAGAGTAAAAATAATCGAGAAATGCGATGCTGTAAATTCATTAATTCTTGTTTGCAAGGTTATAAATGGAAACAACGTCTTTTTTTTGTCGAAAACATCCCTTCCTCTCGAAATATTCCGGGAAGGGAGCATCTTTCAGAAACAGCCTTGCGCATCGTCCTTCCCAGGCGGCAGGTATCGATAACCCTTTTCGCCTTGCTCGAAGCCATCGCTAGCCACGGCAGCAACGTTGCCGATTTTCCTGGTGATCTCCTGTTACGGGGAAAGGGGAGACAAGCGTGCGCGCGCGCGCGCGCGCGCGTGTGCTCTCGTATAAACGCGTACAGGCAGGGGTGGTCGACCAATTAAATATGGCGACCACGGCGCGGGGTGTGGCGCTTGCGCATGCGCGCGGCCGTCATGCGCGGTGAAGGGAAGCGCGACGATCGGCAAAGGGTCGTTAGGGAAGGGGAAGACGGGAATCGCGAGCGGACCAAGCGACATCGAGAAGGAACCGGCCGGCGAGCAGAAAGAAGCGACGAGTGCTTGGCGTACGGTTTGTGTGGTGCGCGCTACCGACAGACAGACTCCACAAAGTGTACGCGATCGAGAGGCGAGGCTTCTTAGGGAAAAGAGAACGAGCGACATTGCGCAGGAGTGACTTTGCGAGTAGCTTCGAACGAGGCAAAAAGAGGAAAAGAAAGAAGAGGAGAAATAGACGCAGCAGCAAGAATGACGATGGCAACCGAGACGGAGAACAACGGCCCCGAGAGTAAGGAGATCAAGGACGTGAAGGAGATGAAGGAGGCGTTGAAGGACGACGCGCCGCCGGATAACAAGCAGGAGGAGAAGGACGCGACGAAGAAGGACGAGACGGCCGGCAAGAAGGACGATGACGCCGCTGCCGCCGCCGCGGCCGCTGCCGGCGGTGCGACCGCGGCGCCGGCGAAGGCCAACATCGTGCATCACCCCGATTACGAAAAAGATGTTGTTTATCTATATCAGTTCCCGCGGACGCCGCTGCTACCCTCCTTATCCCCGTACGGTCTCAAGGTGGAGACGTGGTTGCGATTGAACGGCGTCAAATACGAGGTAAGTGTCGCGAGTATCTTTTTTTTTTCTTTCTTTCTTTTTCTTTCTTTTTCTTTCTTTTTCTCTCCTGGTGGGCCAAATCAGTCCCTTCGCTTTTCTTTCGTGCGTGTTCGTGCGTGTATAGTGCCCGCCTGCCGGTCTGCCGGCCCGGCGAGGGAGAATCGATTTTCTTTATCCTGCTTGTCGAGCGCCAGAGTCTCCGGCCGTCTTTCCCTCTCTCTCTCTCTCTCTCTCTCTCTCTTTCTCTTTTTTTTCTCTCTCTCTTTATTGGGCGATGCGACCGACTCTACGCGGGCGATCGCCTTTCGGAGTCGAGAGATATTTTCGAAATATAGAATACGAAATACATATATATAATGCTCCGCCTTCGAAGTGTGAACGAACGGAGCAGGGATTAACGTGGCGCGCGCGCGCCTTCAACTCCGTTTGCGCGAACAGAATATAAATGTTGTACGAATTTATAATCGAAGCTTAAAATTAGTTTCGATGAGTTCGATTAAAAGCGATCGTTATATAACTATGAAAAATCCTGTCCCCTATGTCAACAGTTCTATTCTCGCGATTTAAACGTGAATCATTTTCGCGCGTCTTTATCATCGGCGTCCCCGTACTCGCGTGAATTGATAGCGATTTAAATCCCCATTCGTGGTCTCGATCCCCGATACGGCGTCGTAATTTATACCGCCTTGCTAGCGATGTCCGTTAATCTATACGCACGAAAATATTCCGCGCGGATTGATGCATATGGGATGATTTATGTCGCCGGATTTCCCAAGATGCAGCAAACGCGAGCGCGGTATTTCGCTCAGCGGGAATCAGGGTGTGGATGAAGGGGAACGCGGCTCTCTTATAACTCGACGTTTCGACTTTCCTGATGCAGGCTCGAGGTCTGTTTACATACGTGCGCGTGTTTGTGATTGTTTCTCGAGCGTCTCTCGACAGGGGAAATGGATTGGTAAATGTAACGCGCTTGAAAGGTGTTATCCGAAGTTATCCGAACGAAGCTATAATAAGAAATCATAATATTTATATGGCGTATTTTTGTCTCTATTTAACTCCTCTATTTAACATTACATTGATTTACATCGTATTTTCTAAAATTATCGAAATGCTCTATAATCTTGTATAATCGTGCTACACTTTCAAAATTAAAGCCTGGTTTTACGGAGATATTAAACGAACTCTCTCTACGAAAATGATCCAGAAGATTGTCATCTTCTCTCAAATTTGTACGTAATATTTTTATACGCAACGCATTCGAAATTTCTGCGCCGATTAAACGCAGAAAGAGAGACTGTGACCTTTTACATTTCCATTTCTCCCTCGAACAATTCCGTTCTCGTCGCGATAATATGAACATTCCTCGAGATAATTTCGTCGTACGACAAAAAACGCGCACGCTTAAATATGCATCGCGACATGGTGAAGATAATTATCGTGTTGCGACGCATAATAAAAATGCATGCATATAAAGTCGGCCTTCGCGCGGATCGCTTCAAAATGGCGGCTGCTGTCAACTTTCGGAGCAGTGCGTTCGACCTAGGCGTACCCCGGTAAAGAGCAGTGAGTCGTGTTCGATAAATTTATCCCCCGACTCGTCAATAAAAGAATGATAAGGACGATTATCACGACGAAAGTATATAAAGAAATTTTGCGCACCAATTATGACGGCATAGAGTAAAATATGCGTATATCGAAGTTGAGGTGGAAATCTGTACACGCGAATAAGAATAATAGTCTTTTTTTTTTTTTTTTTTTTATTCGCGTTTCTGGATTGAAGGAGAGAAAATCCGAGCCCCATAATATCGATACTCTAGAGGAAACATACACTTGTTAGACTTCTCGCAATATCAAATTTCCTTCAGCGCCGCGCTTGAAAAAATTGTAAGATATCTCTAATCTTGTGTATCGTGTTTTTGCATATCGAAGACCTATCTTGGCGTTAAATTCAATAAATTTTTTTTTTGCAAGATTATATTCTACATATATTTGCGATTATTTATCTATATCCGCGAGATTTTTTAATATAAAAATCGCGAGACGGGAGAAGAGATAACGCATTCCGTGAGGGGCTTTCATTCGACTTTTACGGGTTAATTTGCGGAAATTCGACACGGTGATTTTCGAATAACGTCTATTCATGGCATATCCGTTGCCTTTGATCGGTCATTTCTTTCCGCTGCGCGATTTTATTGATATAGAAAGCGGGGCATCCCGCTTCCGAGACGGCAAGAAAACCATCTAGACGAAAGTTCCGTTTATAATCCATAGAATGGTTACGAGCCGCACTCGTTTCGACTCCTTTCCGGAGAAACAAACGCGAGTAATAATTGCATCGTTAAAAAAAAAAACGGATTTTGTCTAATTTTTTTTTCCCATTGTCGTCTGTTTGTACAGATCGATATGCGATATCGGCGTATCCCCGCGAACCGATCGTCGCGAAAATCGATTGTGTTACTCGTGTCGTCGTCGAGAGTTCGGATGCTTTCTCGCGCGAAAGTTGAAATTCTTCCCAAGCGTTCTATTCGACTCGCTTAATTATCGCGATTCATTAGAACGATATTGTGAGCGAAAATCATCGCTAATGATCGGAATAATGGCCAATTGAGAATTTGTTCGCCGGTTCGCTTTTGTATCTTCATTGTCGGCTGCTATATAGTCGTTAGCTTAGGAGCAGCGGATTAACGGGCTTTTCACATTTTCATTGATGACGGACTATGATACGTACTGAATGCTTCTAACTGTGAGCATATATAACTGACGTGACTTGAAAATTATGTTAAAAAGACATAAACAGATTTTTATGTAAAATTATTATAATTTGAAACGCAAAATTTTCTCTTTTATTCATGATATTGCGCAAGCTAAAAAATTCAATTCATATGCAAGGTATCTCTTATTGTTAGAGATATCCCGCTCTTTCTCTTTTACTTGCAAATTTCTCGAACAATCTGCGGTATGGAATATATCCTAATAAAAATCATGACTGCAAGTTTTTTAATTTTTTTTTTATTTAATTATAAATATTCTTTTAATTACCTCGAGTGAGAACTTTGTTAAAGTCTAAAACGCAAACTGCGATATCATTAAAATATTACGAAAACATTTTGCCAAGAAATTAAAATTCCTTCCTCTCGTCAATTTAGCTTCATAAAATATAATACTGCGCCACATGTGTACTAAAGAAAATACATTCTGAATTGTTCGAGGAACAATTGGAAGAATCGTTCTGGGTGTATACGAGGATAAATTATCCGTAGTTAAAACTCCGGTAAAGAAATTCCTGGTGATCTCTAGCCTGGTTATCGACCCTCATGACACATTTGTCTTCCTTCTACATTGTCGCTCTTGTCTACCCCCGCGAGTCGTTACCCCGACATCTGTTGAACATAACGCTTCGAAAGGGAGCGGCGATATAGCCGTTCAAGGCTTCGCTAAACAGAGGAATGCCTTTTATTACCCGTGCGAGCCTGTCTTTCTAACGAACTTTAGAAGAATCTTCAAAGAATACTCGCTTTCTCTTTCTTTCAATAATCTAACTTTATTGACAGTGCTATTGAATTACGTTGAAAGACGATTTTGAAAGAAAACTCAGTAATATATTATCAATATATACTTTTATTTATACCTATTTTAAAAATATCGTCATATCTCGTTGTATCTAATTTCGATATAGAATGTTTTCAGTGCTAAAGTATTTAATAGTTGCCATCATTAATTCCGACTTCAAGTCGTCTTAAAGTCATATATAGTCTATTTATGAATAAATATGAATAGCGCACAACGTTTGCGCTGATATTAAAAGCTATTAATCATTTTAGAATGAGAAGAAAAATAATTATACAAATTTCTTGATTATAAAATCTTTTGAAAAGACAATTAGATATATTTCAAAATTTATTTTTAATATTTTTTGTTTACTCCTTTACAATATGGTTAATATATTAGAATTTATATTTCTGAAAATATAACGAAAAATCTTGTTATTTTTATTTGTAGCAATCTTTCAATTTCTTTTCTTACCGCTGGCAATTGAATGGCAAGTTTTTTTAATTTGTATGGTATGAAGCTTCATTTTGTTTAAGTAAAGAATAAAATTTTATTATCGATTTACAACCTTGAAGCGTCATGTAAATTTTTTAATTTGCAATTATTTATAATTTCGAAACTATGGTTATTCCAATATCGAAAAATCGCTTTTTTGTTTCGTCTTTAGCATTTCTGCTTGAAAATATATTAAGTATCCTCTTCATACGATTTGCTCGTTGACATGTGTATTTAGCATCCCCAAGCATATCATAATTTTTCACGTTAATTATTTATTTCGTTCCCCGACTAGCTGTGTCATAAATATACTATAATAGCATGCTAAGAGACGATAACTGTCTTGCTGTAGCATCGTATCGTGAGATATCGTCTGTCCCCTTTCTCTCTCCACCTCTTCTCCATTATATTTTCCCAATGAATAGCCATTCCGACCGCGAAATGACAGAATTGGGAGAAATGAGGTCACAGGTAATACGGAGGAAGTTCCTATTGAACTTAATCATTACCAAGATAGCTACAAATAACGAATGGAATGATCGAGATCAATTGATCGAGTCGGCCAACTTCGAACATGTTAACATTAACAGACACCGCGAACTCTAACGCAGTCTCTGAACGAAATGACACGCAGACGTGTCATTTTCGAGAAATTTCTTTTCTTGAATTCTATTTGAATTCTTTTCTATTTTCCGTTAACACCTTTGAAGTAGGACACCGATATTATTTTCACGGCCTGGAGATAGCACGAAAACCGTCCTATATCTAGACAGACGCGCTTTATTCCACCTTCAAGTCAGGGACGACTTTTTTATTATCCCAGTTTCCGAATTTAACTTTCCCCGAATAACATATAACCTTGCGCGAACAATATTTCAGATAAACTTGGAAGCCCACTTTTAACACGATATCTAATTAAATGTCGGGAATATAAAATTATCAAAAGATTTATTTTTAAAAAATGTGTCTACATTTCGAGATATATACATATATTGCTTCTTTAATTTTCTGAGCATACACGGAAATCCTTTTTCCTTGATGAAGCTATCGCTTAAATGGCTTTTGTACAATACGATATGAAGAGAAAAGTAAAATTCTTCAGACTTTCGTCGAGACAGCTAAAATGTGTGTTACCGTCATTCAAAGAATGCGGCTTCGTTCGCTTTTCCCAGCTTTGCACAAGTAACCAACGAAACCATGCCAACGTTGAATTCTTTCGCTTCCGCATTTTTGTTTTAACGATAAGTAAAAGTTCGATATTCGATTCTAATGGTATGGAATAGATTAGATATTAGATTGCTGACCCGCCATTAACCTAACATCCTTATCACAAGAAATCAAATCTTCGACTGTATGACAATATTAATTAAATGCTAATCTGTTTTTAATTTATTGCTCTAATCATAAATTTATTATTTGAAATTAATTGTTTGAAAATATTGCAAATAGATTTTAAAAATATTAAATTTTTATACATGTTCTCCAACACGAATATTGTAACTATAACAAAGTATGCTTATGAAAATAAGGAATAGACAGTAATTAAAAAATAATAATTAACAATAATTAAGAGTTTGCTATCAAATTGTTTCTCCAATTATTTAATCGTATAAATATTTTAATTTATTCATTTCTGAATTTAATATTTGCAAAGTAAGTTTCTAATTATTTTTTTTAAGTGAGTCGCCACCATGACAATAGACGAATAATTAATTTTACAAGTATAACAAATAAGAAATTAATAAAATTATAAATTACCTTGTGTTTGTTCCCTCGTCACCCGATGTCTCCTCTAGCCTTCTCTTTCTCTTATATGTTCTTTGTTTCTTTATAATGCCAGTTACTCGCGAAAACACGGTTAATTACAATCGCGCCCGCGATAATCAGCGCAACACGACGATCGCGCGGCAGTTTTACGACATTTCCAACATTAATCGCATACTTTATTTTATATTGCAACAGGAGAACGTGAAAAAATCACGGTTACACGAAGTTGCGATCCGCTCGGCACTGAAAAATCGCGCTGCCGAATTCACACGATACTATCTCTGTTCCCAACGAATAGTATACCTATGCATTTTATGACAATTTTACTATCTCTTATTATAACGCAAATAAATATAAATATAAATATACAGGTTACAAATTAAAGATAAATATCCGTAGAAAATACAAGCATCTGAATTTATAATGCGCGATTAATATAAATAATAAATATTAAGTTACGGAGTTTTCAATAACGATTGTTTTTATTAATTAAACGCTTATCAAATTAACCGCGATATTTTGTTAACGACTGAGATTTTTAAAAATAATATTTGCAACTTTATTATGCGATATTACTAATTGGGACGCAATAATTGTGAAAATTAATTAATCGCGCCGGTTGATAATTGCTAATAATCGTAGAGAATAATAGCATTTGAGATTTATACAAAATATCACGGATACAAAATTTGATGAACGTTTAATTAATAAAAGCAATCGTTATTAAAAACTCCGTATTTTAATATTTATCAATTCCGTATCATATTTTCGAGAGATGATTTAACGATAATACGGAGCGTCTTCGCGTCGTTACCTTCTCGTTCTTGTTGTCGCAAGAAATGATAACAAGGTGACGGGGTGTAAACAATAGGAGCGCCGCATACCTCGCAAAATTCGGCGCTCGTATCGTTATCTCTCGCGCGTAATAAATAAATAAATAGCACATTCCTCGTCATACATTATTCGTCAACGACAGAGACAGCATCGCGTGAATTTGACTGCGCGTTCTTTTAATACCGAACGATTCGTACCTTCGTGTAATCGTAACCTTCGCATTTTTCCGTCGCAATAAAAAATAAAGTTTGTGATTAATATCGGGAGTGTCGCAAAGTATCGCGCGATCATCGTATAGTGCTGATTAGTACGAGCACGATTGTAATTAACTGTGTTTTCGCGAGTGTTGCGTGAGTGCCATAAAGGAGCAGTAAAGGACATACAAGCGAGAAGGAGAAGACATCGGACGATGTCGACAACGTGAGTAATTTATAATTTTTTAGTGATCGATTTTCTATGTTTTCATATCTCTATGAGAAATTAGTACGAATTTTGGGCATCAAAGTTTTATTAGAGAAGAAAAATTATACAAAGTGCTCTCGTATTTAAAGAGGAACAAATATGAGATGGAAGGGGTTGGAAACGAGGTTAAAGTATTAAAACGATTTCATGTGATCGCGGCGCGTAAGAAGAAAATAATTTTCCATCTGAAGCGCGGGACGCTCATAGTTCGCTCAAGCGCGAACACTTACCGGTTAATACCGCATTACGATGTAGAAACAATTGGCAAATTATTAAGTACCGCATCCGCCCGTTAATCCTCTCGGAGTGTTCACACGTGTTTTGCACCCGTCTCTGTCACGGGGTTCCCACCACCAGTGTCGACCAACTAGCGCATAGAACGCGTGAAGTACTTTTCAACCGACATTAGATTTTACTGCATATGCAACTCGACTCTAATGAGAGTAACGTGCGATAAGAATAGCGTTCCTTGTAATGTGAGAATTGTTAATAGCCTTTCTTAAGATAGAGTCGGAAGATCTACGTTTGTTGTGCCGAAATGTAGAAGCCATGCTACGATATCAAAATTGAATCAAAACTTTTTATATTTAAAACGCCGTTTAGGATTATTATTTTGTGAAATGTTATATAAAATTTTTTTTATAAAAGTTATGTATAAAACATAAAAAGAGCATTTTCTTCTGCTGCTAACCCTTCTCGTTTGTATTTTAATTTTTATATTTATACGATACGAAAAAATCTCTTTATATTGCCAAAATAATATTTGGAAAGTTACACAATTTTTTAAACATTTTAAATATCATCGGGAATTCAAGAAAACTGCACGTTGAGATTTCCGCTTGGTTCATCCTGGTTTATCGCTGAGGAAAGGGCGAGGAAGGAAAGGGCGGGGCGGCGTAAGAGATGACTCTTGGAGCCGTTGTACTCGGTACAGCTGCACGCATCTTTGACCTTCGGTCATTGCATAGGCGTACGTCACTGTGGTTTACGTTCGGAAGAAAATTAATAATAATAAAAATTCAACGATTTATCTTATCGACATCATTTAATCTAATTAAATTAAATTTTAATTTTTTTTTTTTTTTTTTGTAAAACGGGAGATATTTAGAAAGAAATTTGTAACGTTTATGTCTTATAATTTTACTTATCGAAATTTAGTATTTAATTTCAATATTATTTGATATTCTAAGTATCGAATACACACACAGGTCTTAATATCGTATCTTAAATCTTGCAACTCAGATAGCGAATCGGTTTCAAGCGATTAAGTTTCGATCGTTTCCTGGATAGATTCTTACCTAGATTTCACGTTATTTACGGCGTTATGCTCAACCGCGTAGGAATCCTCCGATAAAAATGGAGCCAATCGGAAGCGCATATCAGCGTTAGTTTTCTCTACAATTACAAGTGACCGCACTACACGCGCTGGGATTACTTTCGTAGGGTACTGTAAAGGACATAATCAACACGATCGAGTTATGGTACGGGCTGGGTCGCTTGCAACTTAACGAGCCATGAAATTAGCTGAGTCATAGGATTTAAACAACATTCTACGGGAGAAAAAACAAAGTGCCCCCCTCGGTTAAATTAGAAGAAGCCGCCGACGATATTTTTCCCACCGTTTCTCATTCGTTCCTTCACGATGCTCCTGCCGATTATGAATCAAACGATTCACCGTTACAGAACGGTGTTGTGTTCGTACTTTAACAGGAGATGCACGTGAACGATGTAAAAATGTTATTAGAATGTAAAAAGAATTCGTGTATATGTGGTAACATTAAGTTTTCTCCTCGGGAAACATGAACGAAAGTACGCCGCGGTTTCTACTGCGGATGATATGAAAGATGAGTTCTTTTTCTTGAATGAAAAAATCGGATAAAAAGATAGCCGTTCTGTATTTATTTACGACAATACGATAATGTTTATATATGAAAAGCAGAAATTATTATTAGTCGGTGGATAGGTTTCCGCTGCTATTTCTGAAACACGAAGTATATTTGTACGGGATGTCCTCCATTTACTCACTCTCCTTTCAGCCACAAATGCAAACAGATGCAAATTTAAACACGCTTAACTCAAGTATGTACGTTATCTTAATAAAGATTTAATTAAAGTTTTAATTATACTTAACGTTGAAAGTATTAGTTATCGTGATAAATATTAATTTCATAACATTTTTATTGTGACAGAAAACATATTTTATATTTATCGAAAAGAGAATACTTGGAATAACACGCGTATTTCATTGATAAAAAATAAACGACTACTATAAGCGTTGTACTTTTCTGAGAAAGCATCGATTCGTCTTCACCGGCTAAAGAAACACCCGGTAGGTTTAGGGCATAATCTGTATTTTATTTTCTTTCTTTTCTTTCGGCACGAGGAAAAAAAAATGTGAATAGCAGCCGACATGCATTCCGACTACGCCACTGGCATAACCTGTTTTAAGGTGTATACGTAGTCGGATAACGGCGTTGACCATGATTATCGGCCATGGTGCCTTCCGAGAAGCTTTCGAAAGGCAACGAAAATACAATGTCAAGCGATCGGGAAGCGAAGGAAGGACGGGGGTGGGAAGGAGAGGAGGGAGGGAACGCGTCTCTCCTCTAGTCGCGCGTACGTTTCCGGCGATTTAAAGACCGCGACCTGCCTCAACCGTAAAGTAGGTGCATATTTTCCTCACCTCACCTGCCGCTCTCGGCCAAGTAGCCGAGTGCATATGTACGCGCGCGTATACGCGTGCGCGTGCGTTCGCGAGTTTGTGCGTACGCGTCGTTGCGCACACGGCACATGGCCATTGGCGAGCATACGATAATCCGATACGTACATACGCAGGTACGATGAAAGTTTGCAAATAAAGTTTCACGTTGCGACGACAAAGAATTCGCGATCGATGTCACACACCTTACGACGCGCTAATTTTAGCAGAATGAGGGACACACGGGGCGTTTCACTAAAATCGCGACCTTAATTTTAACGATCGATTTACGAGTCTTTTACGAGAGATTGGAAGGCTGTCGTTCTTATTTACTTATCGTGTAACTTTCTAGTCTTCAATACATATCTTTGCTTTACCTTTGTTTTAAACATCAAATCAAAATTATTTTAGAGCGAATTTAACATAAACATACATAAAGATACATTAGTAGAGGAAGATATCTAATTTATATTTTCAAGGTTTTTCACAGCTTTTGTGAAGAAAGAATTTTTTTCACTGATTATTAAAATTAAGGTGAGATTGTAGTACCTGTTTTGAATAGAGAAATAATTATTCTTTCATAATCTTAAGAATATTTTTTTCTTTAGAATATTACGATTGGAATGTGAGCATTCTTATTAATGGTGTAATCAACATATTTGTTTATCTGAATGCCTTATCCACCACATACTATAACTCGATAACTATTAATGACATTCTTAATAGTATGCATACTTTGTTAATGCTTCAGCTTAACCGCACCACCATCATGAAAAATTGTTATCTATATTTATTTGTAAGTGATATGAGTCAAGTTTTGATCGATAAACTAAGTATTTTTTAACGATCTTTTATCAGCATACCGAGACGACGAAAATAGCTCCGATATTTTTTCTATTTTTCGTTGATATATTTGCGTTTAGAAGTTTAAATTATCTGCAGAAGTTTTATAAAAATGAAATAGCCGAATCTGCTATTGATATATAGCACTGAACACGATTAAATCATTTTGTAATATATTAATTCCTAAACGTGAATATTAGTAAAAACACGCGAAGACAAAATCATCTTTTTTTGCTTTATAAAATTCCCAAATTCCATACAAGTAAAAGACGGATGGTTTATTCTTAATCTAATCGTGATGTATCTAAACAAATAGTAGCTTTATCAAAGCGTTAATCGACAAACGATGGTGCACATGAAATGTTTGATAATAAATAAATAACATTTTCTATTCATCTGACAATATTTCTTATTTGAAATGAAAGAGAAAATTTTGGAATTTTAGAAAATTTTGTTGTAAAATTATGAATGGACAAACTTTTCAATTAAGTAATCCTTAATTTAATAAAATCCTTATTTCAAAAGTGGGAGAAGGGGCATAATTACACAAACCAATTAGCATCAAAACTTCAAAAATTACGAGAAAATGTACGTGCGAATAAATTTTGGGGAGAAAGGTTCTTCCAATTTTCAACAAGACCCCAGTGCCTATTATCGAGCATCTCATATTACATTCCCTAAGAATCTCGTTATTGTTATTCGAGCGCGTGCCAAAGGCCGGGCTATGTCAATAATTCGACGTCGCGAGAGCGCAACGGATTGAAAATCGGTATTCATAAAACGTTTTCTCGCGACAGGACGCGACGGCGACGACGACAAAGAGGAATGTATAAGACCGATCACGGACGGCGGTCGCGATGCCGGTTACAATCCTTTATATAGCGATGCGCGAGAGCGTGTCGCAAGATGGACAGCCCTGAAACGCCATGCCATAACGCTAAAACGGCGAACGGGAATAATGCGATGCGGGAATATTGACGAGCTGCCGATGCTCGGTTAGAAAATAATTTTCCACGCGTACAACTGCGGAATTACTTTTCGCGCTTTGCCTCCCCGCCTTCCGTCCTCTCACTTCGCGAGGTATGCATTCGCTTGTGTATACCACAGGCCGCCGGATTATTTATGCTCTTTTGCCGACCTGATTAATTCTTACGAAGCGAGAAAACATCTACATCCCTAAACTCTATACTTGGTATTTATATCGCATTTGCCATTTACATATACACACGTATATATATATGCTGAGAATGTGTTTTGCTCTGATTTTTTACATCAGTTTTTTAAATATCGTTTTAATGAAAAATATGATTTTTATCGATTAATTTTTTAATGATTATGTTTACGCAAGATTATTTTATTTCAGAAGACGCGGTGTTGATGCTAAATATATGATATCACTTGATAAACCAGATTGGTAAACTCTTTGCTACAATATATACATTGCTACAATGTACGAGTATGCAAATAAAATTTAAAAATATATTCCGCGAAATAAATGTGATAGAGAGAGATAATATTTCCAATATTTAAAAATTTATATATTCTATTCTCACTAACGATTGTAACGAATAAAAAAAAAAAAAAACAAGAACGAAAATATGTTAGTATAATAAAGACTATAGAATATTCGTTATCTTTGATTTTGTTAAATTAACAGAAAATGGCATAATTATATTTGCAAGATAAAGAACAGACAATCTCTCTCTCTCTCTATACTTAATACAAGAAATACAAGTTAAATCTACAAGAATTTCAATTTAGGCTAACTTTTGCTTTCGATCTCTCAATTGAAAAATTAACAAAGTGATTTGCATCTACATTGCTTTATTTCTACATTGGTTTACTCGCCATTTGTGATCAATAAAGTAATTATACATCCACACACACACATAATGGCGCCAGTTCTGAAAATTTTTTTCAATGATGAATTCTTGCATTCCACCGCCGCCGATGCTCGGTTAGAAAATAATTTTCCACGCGTACAACTGCGGAATTACTTTTCGCGCTTTGCCTCCCCGCCTTCCGTCCTCTCACTTCGCGAGGTATGCATTCGCTTGTGTATACCACAGGCCGCCGGATTATTTATGCTCTTTTGCCGACCTGATTAATTCTTACGAAGCGAGAAAACATCTACATCCCTAAACTCTATACTTGGTATTTATATCGCATTTGCCATTTACATATACACACGTATATATATATGCTGAGAATGTGTTTTGCTCTGATTTTTTACATCAGTTTTTTAAATATCGTTTTAATGAAAAATATGATTTTTATCGATTAATTTTTTAATGATTATGTTTACGCAAGATTATTTTATTTCAGAAGACGCGGTGTTGATGCTAAATATATGATATCACTTGATAAACCAGATTGGTAAACTCTTTGCTACAATATATACATTGCTACAATGTACGAGTATGCAAATAAAATTTAAAAATATATTCCGCGAAATAAATGTGATAGAGAGAGATAATATTTCCAATATTTAAAAATTTATATATTCTATTCTCACTAACGATTGTAACGAATAAAAAAAAAAAAAAACAAGAACGAAAATATGTTAGTATAATAAAGACTATAGAATATTCGTTATCTTTGATTTTGTTAAATTAACAGAAAATGGCATAATTATATTTGCAAGATAAAGAACAGACAATCTCTCTCTCTCTCTATACTTAATACAAGAAATACAAGTTAAATCTACAAGAATTTCAATTTAGGCTAACTTTTGCTTTCGATCTCTCAATTGAAAAATTAACAAAGTGATTTGCATCTACATTGCTTTATTTCTACATTGGTTTACTCGCCATTTGTGATCAATAAAGTAATTACACATCCACACACACACACATAATGGCGCCAGTTCTGAAAATTTTTTTCAATGATGAATTCTTGCATTCCACCGCCGAGTCAAGCTTGACTAATCAGCCGCGGTCGGCCGTGATGACATCTCGTAATGCATAGCTAATAATGTCGGTCGTAAATTAAGCGATTTCAAAGTGTATGTGTATGTGTTACGATTAAGCGATGCGTACGAGCAGCACGAGTTTTTATCGTCCGACACGATCGGCCACTCAGCGCAATTATTCATGAATCGAGTGACTCACCGGAATGGTATATCCTGGAATTGAGTCTTATAGTTACCGGCGCGAGAATCATTGCAGCATGCAATCGTACGTGCTGGATTTCCGCTCGGAATGTCGGTTTAGATAATTTTTCGAGGACGATCAGCATGCGCCGTTGCGAAAGCGAGAACATTAACGAGATCGTGGGTAGGTAGATAATCTTCTGGAGGAAAAGTCGCAGAGATTTAGTCATTCTCGTGGATTGCTCCAAACAAGTATCTATATTCTACCTCCTATAATTCTTTGTTCTTTATATACATATATAAACTAAATTTTAAAAATGATTTTTAAAAAATTGTTTATATATATATATACAAAGAATTATATTTTAATATATTTCTCACATACTAATATATTGATATTGATATTTTATGATATACTGATACTGAGATATTTTACGCTAAATTCAGAATATATCTACATAATATATGTTATTGAGATATTGCATTATTAAAACGAGCGTGTCTATGAATGTTTGAGAATGTATCAGCAGCGTTTATCTAGCCTTTTAACACGAGATCGTCACATTTAACGCCATAGCGCAACCTCGCGATTATATGCTGTTTGACGTGTTAAAGACTTATGTGTCTTATCCATCCTCTCTCCGTTTTTCTTAAATACGCAGTTTCCCGACACTAATAACGTCGCTCTCGCGACAAGCGTCCGCGCGATGCGTATCTTATCCGCAATCCGCGTAACACGATAGCTCCCCGATATTATCGATCCCGTTATGCGATATTACCTGCGGTACCTGAGCCGCTCGACATTTCAAGTGCGCAAATCTTCCCGCACCTGGCGCATCATCGTTACGAAGTGCCTTTAACTGACCAGATTTTCCCGATAGTAGTTGTCATCGTCAAGAAAATGCACGGTTGCAAATCCGCTCGAACGATCCTTTCCAAATCAGCCATGAGATTTATTATCCTACATCGTATCGTCTTTGTTTTTCTATCAATTCTCACGCATTTATTTTTAAACGTTACGTGAACGAGAACAGGACTATCAGTTTTGTTTATCAGTACGGTTTCAAAGCGAACGCTCCGCGGTAAAGCGAGTCTGAGATAAAACCTGTCCCCTACATAGTCTTGGATTTCTTTTCGTGAAACTTTTGTCCTACCGATTTCAAGATGCGCATTTGCCCCTCTTCGGAAAGATATTACGGTATTAAAGTAGAATTTCTGAGAAGAGATTCTTACAAGAGAAGGTATAATTGGAAGCGCGATCGATTTTCCATGAATGTGGCTTAAAATATCATATTGGCTCTTTAACATTGCATTTTCCTATGTATTTATATATACAGATATCAACGGTATATAATATCTGCAGCTTTTCTATCGAGAATTTTATTCTCATTCTTATTGAAACTGAGAAATGTAAAGTTAGAATTTAGGTTACTATAATATTTTATGTATGAATTCTTATTTTTTTGTGTGTGATGCGATTTATAAATTAATCTGATAAGAAATAAGAAATTCTGTTATGCATTGTCTATATTTATCTCTATTGCCTTTGTTTTAAACTCGCGTGATTCTAAAGACGCAATAAGGATATGTATGCGATAGTTTATGTAAATTATGTGTACAGGGTATACATGCCTATACATGAACAATATGCATATTGTTCTTCTAACATACTAACTGCGCGTTAAGTACGACGTACCTGCATCATGGGATTCAATGCATATAGTAGATGCGTTAATTCTATCTCTAAGATATGTTTGGACTTCTCTTGATAACGAAAATGTGGACTAAAATTTTATAAATCTCTATTTTCTCTTTTATAATGTCTTTACATGTTAATATTTTCATTAATATATAGTCGATATTCTGTAACGCGAGCCCTTGCGGTTTCGGACCACCCGCTGTCATGGGCAAATTAATCACGGCCGGGAAACACGGAGCTGTACTGTACAAAGTAAGCGTTGTCCCAAGCGTAACGAACGTAATCGAATAATTCTCATTAGGTATCCTCTTCTCCTTCATCTACATTAATAATATTAAAATTCCTGTACAGAACGTCTCACCATTTCGGCATTAACATTAATTTAGTAAATTGTTTATTAATAGAAGAAAATTTTCAATTTAAAGTTAGGTATTTGTAGCGAACATTTTAATCGAATGGATTTACCTTTTTACTATTTAATTTCGAATATCTTTTTGTCTTGGTAATTAAATTAAATTTTTAATAAAGTAAAATATGTTTAAAAACAAACCGGAAAAAATATAACGTTATTCAATTATGCTATTAAAACTTAATTTACAGAGATCTTAATTTACATCTATTAAATATTTTTAATTTACATTTATTAAATATTTCTGTTGAGCTAATTGACCTATATTTCTCAATTTTTTATAAAGAAAAATATGACTTTCAAATATATATTTAAAAAAAGCTTATATATATCTTTCAAAAAAGTTTAATTCAGTAAAGACAAAATAGCCTGTGTATCTTAACATTCCAAATTGTAATATTAGAATATTAATAGCACACTAAGAAAGTTTTTTGTTGATACATACGAATATATGTTACTAGCGACGTAATTATATAAATTATGATGAAGAATACGAGGCTAATATTTCATTCTCCGAAGTCCAGATGCAAGCTAATGAAATTATCGTCTTTCACAGTTGTAAAGGATAAGAGTTTATGTTACAAGATATGTCAAAAATTTGAGTTCAGCATTTTCCAAGGCGAATAGTATCGCAGTTATCACGTCGCACGTTCGTTCCTGTTTCGAGTTTTAGTTTGTATCACATTCATTTAAAATATATAATTCTATTTATCTTTATTGTATTTATTCTTTCAATTTCTGTCTATATTTATTATCATTTGTTTTCACGAAAAATTTTTTATCAATATTTAGTATTAATAATTTTCAATTGTATAAAGCTATAAAATTTCTTCTCATTTTTTTCCTTTTTCTTTTCTTTTTATATATAAGAGGGTATTTAACATGCCGTCAACTGAGTAGTTATTTTCAGTTTATTTTATTTTTTTTTTTTTTTGCTTTTCGAATTAAGTGAAATTAAATTATTTTCACAGCTAGGGATTAAAGAATAGCCACGTTAAGACAGTTGGTCACAATATCGATGATACATTTAATTACCGTTGTCGCGATGCGTAGACAGAAAGTAACAGTCCAAAATGTGAGCTGATCCACGAGCTAACTCGGGATTTTTTGCGGCGCGACAGCTGACTAATTTCAAATACGGCAACACATATAGGAATAAAGGCGGCGGAAATAAATGCGGGGGCGGGAGCGCGGCTCTTAAAATAGCGCGGCGAAAGACTTCTGAAGTCACCACGATCGTACATATCTCTCGCAACAGGAACAAAGCGCGTGGACAAAGAGAAAAGTCTGCGGATGCGTCGGAGGCACACGAGGAGGCGAGCAAAACGAGACGGAAAGAAAGAGAGGAACGACAGAAGAACGAGATGAGAGGGTAAGGCGGTGACTAGGCAAGCGTTCTATTACATTCCATTAGCCGGTGACTAGTATTGCCCGTCTTGGAAATGCGATTGTCCTCCTCTCTTTTTGTTCTTTTTCTCTTCGTTGCGGAGCGAAATCGTAATGTGTCGCGCGTCCGTCCATCGTATTTTCCGAGAAAGGCGTTACTCGCCATAATTATTTTACGGCTGGTCATCGCGCGATATCTCGTGGCCTCGTGACCCGAGAAAGAATTTCAACGAAGGTTTTTTTACGAACGCTCACATATAATTTATTAATCTTTTAATCGTACGATATTTTATGGAGGGCACGATTATATACATAGTTTAAAGTGGACGCACGATGGGAAGAATTATAATTTATGTTTAATTAGAATATATACATATATACACATATATATATATATTTGACTAGAATATATATATCTATTTCAAACATTTTTAAATTTTGCAAATTAAATTTACGTTTACAAATAATAAACTTTTATAAATGGACACATGTCACATGTATGCCAGCATATATTGCACTATCTCCGATAGCGCAAAAAGCAGTATTTAAAAAATTGATTGGATTATTCAAAAGAATACATTAAAAAAACGTAACTTCTATAAATAATGTGATTATTATGATTGCGAGTAATAATAAATATTTAAAAGTTCAAAAAGCAGTATTGAAAAAATTGATTATTAAAAACAATATATTAATAAATAACGTGATTATAATGACGCTAATAACAATTAATATCTATCCCTCTTTGCGCACGAAAATAAAATAAAATATTTTGCTATCAATTAATAATATGAGATTGATATATCGGTATTAAAAAGATATATATCGTATCCACGAGACAACATAAGAAATTCAAATTAATGCTTTTCATTCTGTGATTCAAAAGATGTCTAGAGATACCTAAGTAATATCGGGGGAGGAACAAGTCTTTTTCGGAAACATCGTAGTAAGTGCGTTCGAAGTCGCGGGCTCTTGACGCCGCTGCTGAGAAACGCTCGCGTTCGTCAACGGCGCGCGGCGACCGCAACATAATTACGGGTCTCGGTATATCCCGGCAGCTGTAAATCCCTCGCGCTCTCGCCTTTTTTTTTCTTCTCTCATTCGCCTTCATCTCGCGGGCGATGAGCAGCAGGCGGACTCGTACACACGCTTCGGGTCTCGTACACGCAGTATAAGCGCAGTGCGCTCTCTCCAACACAGTACGCCTGCATGCCATCCGTAATATTGTCCAATTTAACTCCTTTATCGTAGGTTTTAATTAATTAATCTTCCAATTGAACCTCATTACGGCTTATCTTATCGCGGAGAACGACGACTTCGATCGTTTCTCTCTCTCTCTCTCTCTCTCTCTCTCCCTCTCTCTTTCTCTTTCCTTCTCTTGGCTTGACATTCCTCGTCTGCGAGAAATTTATTCTGTCACGCCGGGTCCGGGGGATTGGCGAGGAGGATAGGGGTTCATTGCACTCCATAGAAAAATAGACGACGCGCACTGATCTGTGCGCATCCTCCGATGCTCTCTTTCTCTCTCTCTCTTTCTCGCGTTCTCTTCTCTTTCTCTCTCTCTCTCTCTCTCTCTCTCATTCTCAAATTGTTAATTTTTTTAAAAAACCATAAAACATAAAATATCAATTGATATCATGTAAAAATACAATATATGCATTTAAAATAAATCGTAAAATATTTTTAATGCGTGTGTTGTATTTATTGAAAATCTAGAGCGATTATTTTTGAATTTCTAATCGTTTATTATTTCTAATCTGTTATGTGTTTTTTAAAACATATGTTTTCAATAGTTTATTTTGCTTCGTACAAAAATAAACAAAAGTTGTAAATTTGTAATTGGACCAAAATTCCGTTTTCAACTTGGCAATATTGAATAAAGAAGCTTCCTTGGGTCTGTAGACGATGCTATTCAGGGCTATTTACTGCATGAAAGGATATCGACGCGGTTATCGTGTTTCATAAGATAGTTTACGCGGCATGAACGGGCCTCATTGTGCGACTTTATGGTGTCGAGGAAACAACGGGTTAAATGTCGAGATAATTTACCGTCCATGAATGTAAGGCGTGGTGTTTCTCCCAATTTGACTGATTATTGAAACAAGAATGCACTTTGTCAGTGTCTATTGATCGTGTGCGCGCATTCAACGTCAATTCGAGATTCGATTTTTTTATTTTAATCTTTTAGAAAAATATAGCTTTATAATTATTCGTTTAGATGACAAAGCTTCTCAAATTAAATTTCATCCATTCTTTCATCTCAGTCTCTAATTTGTTTCTAATAGCGATAACCAACGAACCATAAATTATATTACTATGAAATCATTTTTACGATAAAAAAAAAAGAAAAAAAGAAAAAACTATTCTAAAAAATTAAATTTTTCGGTATTCGTAATATAAATATATATCATATACTTCTCTCTTCTCTTGAATTTTTGATCGACTTCTGCTAAGGATATTAAATATTCGTAAGGAGATACATGACATTAAAAACATATATATATACATAAGAAAGACTATCGGTTTCGTACAATATCGGTAAAAAAATAGAATAAAAAAATGAATATTATTTGTAGTAATGTACAATAGCTGTACAAGAAAATAGATTTTTTTTTTTTTTATATAAATCCAGTACTTGCAACACGATTCCTTACAAATTAATTTATATTCGCTGCTTAACACTTTGAATATATGTAAGCGAGAAGAAGCCAAGGATTATCTGGTAAGCTAGCTGGAGCTAGCAATCTACTTGATCCAAGCGACGTGATCCTACGACACGCTCCGCGATGCTATGCATGTTTAACTCTTCTCTAACTTTTTTCTTTTATTTCCGTGCTGTTGGTTAAGAGTGCTTTAACATATTTAGTGTTCATGCGTCACGTGTGATATGCAGGGATGTATATTGCGTGCGATGCACACGCGCGAACATGGTGAATATATGTATTTCGAGAATACTATTTTTGATAAATAGAAACGATACAAAGTTCTCGTTCAAGAAATTATCTCTCGAGATACTTGATCGCAAATTTACTACTGAAACGTCACGTTTCCGTAATAAATTTGCGATTAAATTCTCACAAGTGATAACTTGAATGTAGGAGTATCATTCGGTTTTCTTTACAATATACTTAACGTGTCGAAAACGTCAAGCATTAAAATCCCGTTGATTTAAAGCCGAGCGAAAGATATAATCCCCCACGATGAAAGGAAGGACAAAGGAAATTCTTTTTTCACGCGAATATTATAATTCAACGTTTCGCAATGATTAATCGATCGGCGTTCTTACGTGGAATTACGACGCAGGTCGTATGTGTGTTTCGCGAAATACATAGGTATTTGTCGTATGTCCTCGCTGTGGGCAGCGCGCGGTAAGTAGCCAATTATACTGTGCCACGCGACGCACAGCACGCCTATAGCATATGCACATGCAAATCTTGCAGCGACATCCGTCGCGTCGAAACGCATCGACCGACGTAACGCGACGTGGAAACAGTATGCTTCTAGTCCATTAGGATGAATGAGGGATCGGATATATGCATAGATTGTGCGGCGCGGCGTGGATCGAGCTGATTTATAGCTCCTCAACGGACAAAGACGTCTTACGGCGTAGAAACTTCCCTTTGTATATCTGTTTTCAAAACTTATATATCACGTCGTTTTATTTCTATCACATTTTTGGCCACTGCGTTTTTCTTAAAATACGTTCTTCGCGCGGTTTGTTGCGGTTTCTTTCGCAAAACTCGAACGTTTTTTTGTTCGAGAATTTCGGGATGATCAAACTGTCACGTTAGTATATCTATCTAAATAAGATTACGATGAAAAGAAAGGTACAATCTGTATCTTTTTTTTATTTTAATTTATTTTATTTTAATTCGCGATTTTTATTCGATTCTTGACTTTAAATTTTTTCAGAAAATTCAAAGAGGAGAGATTATATTTTAAAATAAGAATATGATTTCAAAAAAACACACATATATACATATTTTTTTTTTTTTTTTTTTTATTTTTTCAATGGTTTTCAATACATGTACTATGCTCCTTGATGTTTGATGCCTCGCTTTACCTGGACCTAGCTTAACGCAAATAATGCGGCGTCTAATCGATAGCGCCCCGAACTTTGACCCTGGAAACATCTGTCCATATACAGACAGATTCATTCCCCCCTCTCTCTCTCTCTCTTTCTTTCTCTCTCTCTCTCTCTTTCCTTCTCCTTCTTCATTGACTTGTGTCGTGATCGAGACTAGTTTTTCGGCGGCGATTTTTCGCGCGATACACGCGTGCTCTTACATCGCGCAAGTAGCGGTTCGCAGCACCAACCCGCGCGATCAATATCAGCGCAAACGGCGGCAGCCACGACTACGATCAACGAGGGTGACTACGACGATGACGGCGACAAGAGAGAGAGAGAGAGAGAATTCGCAGCACCAACCCGCGCGATCAATATCAGCGCAAACGGCGGCAGCCACGACTACGATCAACGAGGGTGACTACGACGATGACGGCGACAAGAGAGAGAGAGAGAGAGTGAGAGAGAGAGAGAGAGAGAGAAAACCATCACGACCACTAGGACGCGGCATATACGTATACATGTACATATATACGAGATACGGGTGCATACGCTCGACGATGACACGACACTGTGGGTGTAGGTGTGGGTGTGTAGTACATGTGCGTGTGCCGATGATAGTGTCGACGCTGCGCCCGGTGGGAGAGGCCAAGTGGGGGGACGTTGCCAGGCGACGGAAGCTGCCTGCTGCCGCGCGAGTTCATCGTCCTCTGCGCTCGCGCTCGCACTCGCGCTTCTCCCTTGCGCTTTGCACCGATCCAGCTCTTATCCACCTTTCGTCCGTTTCTTTTGGCTTCTCCGCGTCCAGCCGGACCCGCCCTTGCCCCGCGAGTACTCTCGCTCCTACGTTCTTATGAATTGGAATCGAAGTATGCAAAGTATTTCAATAATACGTTCGCGGTTTGATAGCGGCGATATCTCCGATGTATCCGAGGGCGCTGACTTTTTCTTCGATATTGTTCTTATTCGAATGATACGGCGAATTGTATTCTAAAATTCATAGTTTATTATCTGTTGAATTAAAAAATGTAAGAGATTTCAACAAATAATTTGTCCGAATAGTTTTTAAATAGTTTGATCTTTTAATAGAGATATCGAAGATAGGTTACGTAAAATGTTACGAATGTTTCGAAAATTTTGGAAACAATGGAGAGGTGGTACTTTATTATCATATTAATGAAAAATTTAAATAGTTGTAATAAAATATTTGAATAATATCTTGTACACATCTAAAATGTCATAAATCTTGATAAAATCTACGAAGAATTTCTGTAAATAATAAATGAGATATAATAGAAATGTCAATGCATTTTGTTGATATATAGAGTTCTGTCATCTGAATTCTCTCATTCTGTCTTTGTCTCATTTTTTTCAATCGAGTCATGTTTTCCCGACAAATGTGAAAAATTCCGATAAATTAATAGGATATAATACAAATCTCGCTGTATTATTGTCCAAGATATACATATAAACGTTCGATGCACCTGCATTATTATCATTATTATATTTTAGTCGAATATATAAGGAATTTCGATGAATAATAAGCATGACGTAACAGGGAGGTCAATGTGTTGCATCGAGAACAGGCCGCAGGGCGTTCGATGCAAACAACCCCGCCCTGCACAACCACCTCTCGTTATTGACGTTATATTAACATCGAAAATGCAAATAACTCAATTAAACAATAAGGGTAATATTACGTAAAAAAATACAATTACGTATGAATACTGATGATTTTAATAAATGTAAAAAAATTAAATATTTTTTACATTCGCTTGAATTATTCTCGTTTGTAGGTAAAAATATCGAACGCTCGAAATCGATGAGAATTTCGAATATTTCGAGAGAGGATGAAAATAAAATGAAAGGGTAAATGGGTACAAAGGGCGTAGGGCGTAGGATGACTCATTTGGGCAAATACACGTGTGTCAGCATTCTGACTGACCCTTATACAGCCGACACACGCGTATTATATGCACGTTTCTCAACTAGCTCTCATCGATCTTGTCGTCATGACCAACTCGAAGGGGTTAAAACTGGAGCAATGGATCTCTACTGTATATCGTTGCTTTCCTCGTGTCGACAGATCCCCGCGCGATACTGTACTTTAGTACCGTAGTTTTACTCTTGTTCTTAGCTCGACTAGATTTCACGCATTGTGGTCCTCGTTTCGTTTTAGTGTTTACGTCTCGGCTCTATAATTGACTTCGCGGTGCATCCTTCTGTTTGTTCGTTTCGCTCTTCCGAGTTTGCTCGTTCTTCCGTATTTCTCACATCGTGCACATGCACACGAACAGGCATGTTTTAATCCCATTCTCGCAGTCTTACTCGAGCTTAAATGCGATTTACTTTTTTCTTTTATTTCTATTTCGATTTGCCAGCGAGTCGCTTTACAGGACATTATTACATTATTACATTATTACATTATTAGTAGGTCCATATATTCTCTTCACTCGTTTAACTTTGACTGCAAATGCTCCTCTCCATCTTTTACAAGCATGAAATACTTGATCCACATAGTAAATTATGCAAGAGAGAAGGCATACTATTTAAGTGTTACAGAGAAATCCTATTTAAAAGCCTACTTTGCATTTAATTACATTTGTACTGTAATTCTAATGATTAGAACTATACTCTTTTATGTTGATCACACAATTATACTATCATAATTCCGAATTTAGAAAGTATTTAAAAATCGTTTTTTTTTAACTAACGTTTTATCTTTCACTTATTTGAAATATTGTATAATCAGGTTTATATATATATATATATTTGAGTTCTTGGATACGTCATTCTTTTTCAATAATAGCAAATTAACGGAATAAGTACTTATTTTACGAGAAAAATTATTTGGTAATCATATTACAAAACAGTTCATTACTAAAAGAGAGAACATTTTTTGCAAGTTTTTTTACGATTGAGTAAACACTTGACGCGATCTTTTTTTCGATTAATTTTAAGACGAGTTTATTTTAACATTTATTTTATTATATTATATTTCAAAGTTATTCAATATTAGTGTATAATATTAATAATATTATTAAATATTAATGAAACATTTTGTCAAATAAAAATCTCATGAGAAACTATCGTTAAAAACAAAATTGTCTGTACGTTTATTATAAAGAACATTTATCGTTAAAAAATATAGCGATAAATCCGAGACACCCCCGTATATCATCGCGTGGAATAGCTTCGCAGATTAGATGTAATAAGCTGATTCACCTGCGAAAACCACGATATCCCACTTATACGTTTAACGCGGTACGTACATCTCTATAAATAGAGCATGTACTTCGCGAGAGTATAGGTGCCTATGCCCCTGTCCGTCTCACAAAGTTATTTATTACACACGATGACGAAGAATCGTGCAGGAAAGAGAGAAAGAGGAGAAAAAGAGTAGCATTTTTATAATTTATTTTAGTTGATATAAAATATATACAATAATAAAATTATAGAAAAAAATTGAATTAATCTAGTGATTTTATTCTAAATTACTCGAACAAAAAATTTCATTGCGATTTTATTTTAAATTATTCAAATAAAAAATAAAATTTTGCTACGTTACAATGTCAATAGAAACCAATTTGTGAAACTACAAAAGAGAGAAAGACAATACATTAAAATATATATTTCAATTTTATATTTGGGTTATGCAAAGTTGGCGTTTCAATATTCGAGATACATCATAGACAAGCGCCATCGCAATTTAACATTAATTCACGCTTCGATCAACGATAGATACTGACGATTTATTTGGCTTGGTTTCAGAATGTTGATCACAAGATGAAATTCCGCTCTAAGAAGGGCCAATTGCCGTTCGTTGAACTGAACGGCGAGGAGATCGCCGATAGCACTATCATCCTGCGGGAACTGAGCCAGAAATTCGGCAAGGATCTTGACGCCGGTCTCACATCCGAACAGCGAAGCGTTTCCCACGCCATGATATCCATGATCGAGAATCATCTCGTTTGGGTCGTCGCGTGCTGGCGCACGAAGAATTTGGATCAAGTGCTAAAGGGCTACAAGGTCAATCTGCAGCTTGCTCTGGGATCACGTATACCCAACGCGATTCTGAACTTCTTCTTCAAGCTCACGTTTGGACGCAAGGTAAGTTTCGTTTATCGTTTGCCGTATGTGATATCGGTGTGACCTAGCATACAACTTGGACGTTAGATCACTGAATGATAATTCTCACATTTCACGGTCTCTAACTGTTTAACTGCAATAATTCATTCGCATCTCTTTACGTTTTTATAACTTATTTACATATTTTCATAATTATATTCCACATTGTATTTTCATAATTATATATGCATATAATAATGATGTATGCTGTATGCAAAAGAAAAAAAAATCAAAATATTCCTCGACTTGTTCGCATTTTTCAAAACGCACGATTTCATATATCCATATTTGCGATTAGTCATGCATGTGCATTCACAGTTGTATTCGTGTAAATACTAATTGTAGTTTTGCCATTTTTCTGCACATATTTCTATTTCTCTCGATATTAAAAGTGTTAGACTTTAAGTAGCCAACATCATCATCGACAATTAACTTAACTCTTGAGTTTTGGTCGAGGTGATATGTTTTTGCCTAGATATTAATAATATGGAATATAAAGATGACACTGTATGAAATGTTTGTTATGTAAAAAAAAAAATACAAGTTTTGATCAAATATCTATTAAGATCTATGCTACTAGATGCGAAATAATAATAATAATAATATTTGTTTGAATTTTACTTCGACCAAGTTTCGCTGCTTACACGTTATCACAGTGTTACTTCATGCTATCCTTAGAATCATTCATAGTATTCGCTTGGAGTGCAAACCATTGCGCTTGTGGCCATAGATGTCTATGAATGTGGTAGCTGAGGTATATTATCGAGACAGTGAAACGCAAGCGTAGAACAAAGCATCGTGACCATTTGTAGTGAGATGGTAGTTGGATTGGTTGCAGGGTGCGAGAAAAGTGAAGGCTCAAGGAATGGGCGTGCATAGTCCGGAGGAGGTATCTCAGTTTGGTTGCAGCGATCTCAAGGTGCTTTCGGACACGCTTGCCGACAAGCCCTTCTTCTTCGGTGACGAGCCAACTACCGTAAGTATCCGTTAATCCGTAAACACATTGCCTATCGCAAGTAAGAGATGACATCTCTCATTTTGCAACGCGACGATACATTTTGTGTAAAGGCAGTTGGCACGATAGCAGTTACTTGTAAAACGATACCAGAGATGAATATATGTGAACACTTATGCTGCCTGTAAAGTAGAGCTCGGCGTTATAATGAAAAAGCTTTTTTTTTGAGATATTTTTTTAAATATTTTTAAAAAACTTTATTTTCTAGATACCGAAAAATGAAATATCAGACTAACAAGCAAATCACAATGATTTGATTTGGACTATAATAAACTTTCTTTAAATCTTAAAGATTAATATTTTTGTGAATTATATTTCACAAAAAAAGAACAGAACAAAACATCTCATTTTTAATGTTGGGGAAAACGACTTAAATATTTTAAAAGAATTTTGCTCCAAGCGAGAATAATTTCGTATGGTTAACTGTTGAATTGAAGTAGTCGGTTCATAAAAATTTATTATCGTTATCTTTTTTTCATTGTACAAAACTGTGTTTATCGTAAATGCATATTTATTTGCAAAAAATAATTTTTTTCTAAATATAATTTTTTAACAAAAGTGATCTGTGTAAGATCAAGCAGTACGCGTATAAATTGTTTATTTTAAAGCAAAAAATTGATACGATTATCAGCTAGAATTTCGGCAATTTGTATAATCGGACCCATCTCGACGGGTTTTATGATCTATGTCGGATTTGTGCAGATGGACGTAGTAGCGTTCGCGCATCTCGCTCAAATCTTGTACATCGACAAAGACACGCCCTACAGCCTGCGAGATTACATGGTAGAGAACTGTCCCAACTTGGTCGGCCATTGCTCGCGCGTCAAGGAACGATGCTTCCCGGATTGGGACGAAATCTGCTCCAGTCTGGATATGAACACGCATCTGCCGAAGCCTGAAAAGCAAGAAGAAAAGGAGGGCAAAGAAGAGGCGAAGGAGTCCAAAGAGTCTAAGGAGGAAAAAGAGGGCGATAAAGAGAAGGCGGATAAGGAGGAAAAGGAAGTTGAAAAAGACAAGGAGGTTGATGAGAACAAAGAAAAAGAGAAAGACGGCAAATAAGCGATCTTGTTGTAGAGGGAAGTAATAAGTGATTTAAAGGCGAAGAGTCGTAAAGGTGTGCTGGTGAATGAAAAAAGAGAGAGCGAAAGAGAAAGAGAGTGAGAGGAATGGTTGATGATGAACAAGAATGTGCGTATGCGTATGCGTGGTTGCGAGAACGTTGACGATGTTGGAGACGAGAATGGTATAGAAAGCATGAGGAGAGAAGGGAGATAGCGGAAGTGAGAGATTGTATGTATGAGTGTATGTGTGTATGAGAAAGAGAGAGAAAAAGGAGTGAGATAGAGAATGGAAGAAAGAGCAAAAGAGAATGTGTGCGTATATGTGAGAAAGAGAGGAAGAAAGCAAGAAAGAGAGAGAGAAATAAAGTTCTGGACTAGAGCTCTCTACTTATACGTATAGATATTAATAGACTCATAATGTTAATACTTCGTTTATATACGTTCAATACGCGTCACGCGTTATTTCACATTGACACACTCGAAACACACACGACTGGAACGACTATTCTCTTTAACCCACGCCCTTTCTCTGCTCTGCTAAGAACAAACGAAAACGGGGCTATCTCATAAGTCATTAGAAACGTAGGATTGCAATATACGAACTGCAATAGTCTGACGCAGCTGGGGTCTTTATCGACAGTGGCCAAATGCAATATAGCGTATGCTATAAGATAAAGTAGTTGTGGAAGAAGAAGAAGTGAGAGTAGGATCACACCGATTCTCGTCTCTCGAAGGCGAAGAGCGTTCTACTTCGCTTCTCTCGATGATCCTTGCTGTGCATAGTTACCTTGCGTTTTGTGCGCAACGTAACGCAATTTTTTTTTCTTTTAGTCCGTATGTTTTTTATGTTTATATACGTATATCGCGCATTTTACTTTCGCTCACCACGTTACATGAAGTTTTTAAAAGCTTTTGTTTTTAAAAGATCTTGTTTTTAAAAGATTTTTAATGATGTATCAATGAAAAATTGTCTATTGTCTTATTTTTCCGTTGAAATCATCTGAGGAAATACCGTTGCATCTCGTAGTCGATTCGTCAGCGATGCGATACTTGCATTATTAATTACGATATAATATTAATAATAATGCGTTAATATTAAAATAACGATAATATTAATATTAATAAGAATGACAACAATAATAATATTAATAATGATAGTAAGAAAGCAGAATACGATGTCTATACGCGGAAACAAGTGTCAGGTTATCGATTGTGACTTGAATTGTTTCTCTCGTGTTCTTTTAAACAATTGAATCGGAAGTCGAGTCACGCCAATTGACCAGTTAGCAACGGATGTCCTCAGACAGCCTAATGTAGAATGCAAATGGAGTTGACAAGTCGTCGTACGTAGTTCTCGATATCCACTCTTCCGTACGGCCGCAATTCCGTTTGCATTTCAGCATCATCAAGCGCGCGTGATCAAATTTTACTTCAACGACGATACTTATTCCTATATTTTGTACGAGAATAATGGAATTCTTTTTGCAATCTTTTTGCGATGATATTTTAGACATGGAATACATAATAGAATCGCGATAAGCGCGACGAACGACACACATATTATTATTACTATATTATTTGTATATTATATAAATATATCTATTACATAGACGCGCGCGAATGCAGTCGGACTTAGATCGGACGGGAGGAAGATGCCATTCGTATAGCGGAGTCGTAATATTTCGTCCCCTCCTTCCCCCCTTCGTCCACCATCCCCTGTGTTCCCTATATATTCTTGTTTTTTTTTTTTTTCTTCTTTCTCTCTTGTAGCGAAGAGGCACAGGTAATGTTTTGATCTCTTTTCCTTTGGTACTCAAAACACTGTGCTGCCCACGTATTTTATTGATACGATTTTTCGAACGTGTTAAGAAATGATAATGAAATTTCCTTGCGTAATACAAAGTGTCTTTCACGCATCGAAAATCGACATTTGATGTATAATGGGAATTGAAGTTTTTCTACGAACAAAATGTGTAGCAGCTGCAGTAGTTTTTCTACGGCAGCTGAACATATTCCACGAAGACACGAAGATATATTACAATTTAAGTAACTTACTATATTATATTAATAACGATTATGATCAAGCATACACACACACACACACACATATACACATATATACACACGCGTAAAGGAAAAAATGGAAAAAAGATTAGTGGATGATGCTGTTTATACCTATAGAACGACGCATATGTTTTCACCTGTGGTTACATATTATTATGGATTATTACGTACGTATAAATAATATAAATTAGAGAATGAAAGAAACATTTGGACAAGACCATAACGTTGCAAGCACAGTAGATATATAGGCCCACCCAATACAGTAAGATTATTATAAGAGGAATATTAATAATTATAATATGACTGCTCGTTTTATGCTCGGCGCTATACATTTCATTGTCATTATTATATCACCATTTATTAACGATATACATACGAACAAATAAAATGTGTTTATAAATATAAAGTGAAATTTACGAAATTTGCCAATGTTTATTGCGCGATCCATTGTCCAATCTCTCTTTACTTAAACGACATTATATATATTGATATAATTTGTGTTTCATGTCACCATATTGTACAATACATAATGTTGAAAGGAAGGTCTACATACAGTCAATAAGTATAAATCAGGAGAATTAATCATTATCTATTATTAGATACACTATTTATTATCTAAACTTTGAAGATTCTTACATAACAGTGAAGTAGAGAGAAATAACATTTGAATCATTTATTCGTAAGGGATCCGCGTTCCATTCGCATCAATTTTCACTATTTCTATATATGTTTTATAGATTCGTTTATAATTTTTTTTTTTCAGATATCTCATATTTTAAGGACGTTCTATTTCGTACAGAGATATGTTTAATATTGCTACAATTCAATAATTCAATTGAAAGCCACAGGACAAGAATCATACATGTAAATGTATCACATTTGTATTGCGTCTAAAATTTCTCTTCGCAAGCATCCTATATAATGAATTAAAAAATGGAATGGATAGCGATCATGACGAGATAACTGATAATTTTATTACATTTCACTATTGATGTGTCTTTGGCGATAAATATTGCTTATTTCTCGTAACTAGTTGCAAGAATTAAGATATACTATACATATAATTCTTTTTCTCATTTCATTCTCTGTTTCTGCCAATTATTTTGTCTTTAACAAATGCATACAATATCAAATCTTTTTCGATCGCATACAGATTGATTTCAGAAATTACTATTAGTTTTAAAAACGTACTATGTCGTTTTATCCAATACATGTCATGTACATTCGAATCTCTTCAAATTTTGTTTCTATAATATTTGACACATATTTTTTATTAACGACAAACATGGATAACGACAGCCTAATTTACTTTGGCAAGAACTACACTTTTAGAACAATATAATATTATTCATTTATACAATTCAAGATACACTTTTTATACGGCTTTTCTCTTAAAATCTAAATATTACTTTGAATGTATAAATTATCATATATTGATCTCTAAGTCAATTCTATATTTAAATCAAGAAATTAAATTAAATACGTGCAATGAAACGAAATCGCTATCAAACTGCTAATGAAATCACTATTGATGACTTGTCGTATAGGAACGATGCTTGCAAATTGGTCAACAAACTATTTTTTTTTTTTATATTGATATCCATATAACATCGCTACAAAAATAATTATTTCTTTTTCTCGCATTCACTGTTCGATCCTATACAAAAAGTCGCCGGTACCGTTTACGCTTCTCGCCAAAAAGGACTTTTCGTTACAAAAATAATAATACTTTGTCTTAAGCCTTTCCATCTTGTAGAGTGACCTATCCGAAACAGTGCCCGCATATCAAATTTGTTGTGCTTGATCAAGCAGATTTGCGTACGAAATACGTCTTTTATGAAATACCAATATCGATTCAAGAGGACATTGGAAATTATATGATTTGGTCGTCGAGATAGTATTTCCCGGACAGACGGGGGCCACTGAGAGGTGAAGTAACACTTAGAAGGCTGTGCTGGTCGTAGCTGTCGTAGCCGTCAATTGCACGCCGGACTCGGAAGTTGAACGTCCGGCGTGTGGCTATAGCTACGTGGACGCGGCAAGGCTGATGGACGTTGATTCGGTGACGGCCGATCGTGGTCTCACATCCAAGGAGTCGTACAGGGGAAATTCACAACACAAGATGAACTTGAGGAAACGTGGCACTTCGACGTAGATAGCCGGTGGTATCGGTATCAGCGGTGACGTGGACTGCTTGTAGTAGCGATATTCCGCATTACTGTAGAAATGTTTATAGAGCACACGTTATAACGGTAATATGATTGTAAATAATAAAACAAAATTTTTTTATAGATGTGCAATGCTTCACATATAAGATAGATAAATCTGTTTTTAATCGGAATTTATTCCTTTTTAGTTCCAGAGAACTCATTGCTTTTTTAATTATACTTTTTATGATGTCTTTTTTTAATTTTTAAATTATAATATAAGATCATACATATATATATAAAATTTAATACGTATATATATATATGTTAAAATTTTCATTTTTATGTTAAAGTTTCTCAATAAGTTGATACAAACAATGCAATTTATTTGATTATTATATTTATTAATTTATTATACTTAAAACTGTCAAAAATTATTTGTTTAGGACCGTAAAAATTTTCAATGCTCTGATACTCACTCCCGGTAACGCTCATCTGACGCTCTTTCCAATAATGGCATCCCCGATAGGAACAAAATAATAAACGTTGTGAAGATCGGGGAAGCGATAGCTACCCACTCCACTCCTTCAATAACGTTTAAGGATATTATGAAGATCCCCCACCAGACAACGATTTCGCCGAAATAATTTGGATGCCGTGAGAGCCTCCAAAGTCCTAGAAACGTTAACTTACATATTAATTGAAGTAGTTATATAATAAGTAGAGTGCAGAAATTCTCTCAAAGTTTCACGGATGGAGATGGATATGCATTAAAGCGCATATAGCCCACGTATAATTGTTTTATCTAAACTAAATCTTCTACTCTACTAATATGTAAATAATGCATCTCAAATTATCCGAGAAATAGGATGGTTCACCGTGAAACTTTCGCACCCTAAAAATAATTAAGATTAAATGCAAATATAAAGAAATTTTTTAATAATGAACACTTTTCAATATAATATTTTATTTCTTTTTCAAATTCTCAATTAATTTCGTATATATATTTCTTTTTTATTATTCTCTTATTTCTGATCCAATTTTGTCAATGCTATGTAAAATTATATAATTAGAAACTAGTCCCCCTCACCATCGTTACACCATTTGCCATTATTGACTGGATCCTGTTTGAAGGCAAATTTTTGCAGGTCGGCGTAGGTTTCGGCCAGTAAACCAATAAAAAAGAGACCCGTACCGGCACTGTCAAGTGTGGTCATTGTCTTCGGAGCGGGCGGTATTTTGTGACGTGGAGAATTGATTATTATCACAGGCAGACTGACAACGTACACCCACACCGCCTGCGAACACCATCGATGCCTTGTAATATCGTCTTTGTAGGAAAATAAAGCGCTCGCAAAGGATTTTGCAGAAGTGATTGAATATTACGTGGATTATTTCACCTGAAATGTCCAGAATACGGCGAAACGAATCACGTTGCTACGACGGTCATCGAATCTTTTGTCACGACCAATCTTGATTATTCTATATAAGAGGTATCCGGAAAGCCGTACACCCCACAGGCACACAAACACAGTTACCATAACTTGTCGGTTGTCGTATGTCTACATGGGAGAAAAATACGAGGTATTATTACATTAATGAATTTTCGTACACTTAACAACCAGATGTGTAAAATAGAACGCGAACATCGTATAAAAAATGTATAGATAGTATAGATCATCCGTCGATAGACATTAAATATATCTTGCCATTTTATTTATAACATCGGGTTTTCATTGAGGATAAAATCCTTTATGATAATATGCCTGCAATATAACATACTTCTCGTAAATGTATTTCATGATGTATTCATCAGACTTTGAAACATGCACACATAAAAATCAATCTACATAGTGTGATTTATGAATGATGTAGATCCGACTCGTAAATATATATTTTTTGTAATTATAACTATTGTTAAATATTTATGATTAGTTTATGTCGCGATAAAAGAATGAAATAATGTTAATATAAATCTTTTAACTTATAATCGAACAGTAATTAATGCAATAGCATGTGATAACATTTTCGTCTAATTTGTAATATATGCCCATTTATTTTTGTCGTAGTCTATTGAATTTTTTCGGACATATCTTGATAGATATTTTTCTCTGTGCTAAAGAATTAATTCAAAACAGAGAATATCCGGTTAGTTTAGCACAGAGGCCACCTGGAACCTGGAACGCGTCAACTATATATTACTCCGGAAAACTCGTTCATTATGATCGCCGTCGTATAACTTGTCAGTTTCTTCGCGCTTCCGTAAATATCCCGTGTATTTTAATACCCGTTTGATACCCGACCCGGATTTTATCTATCGTACATGCGGGATCGCATATGCGTCGCACGTGCACGAGGGAACAGTGATAGGTGCCAGTTCTAGTGTTGGAGAGGATACCTTGCCCACTTGACCGAGAAAGAAAGTGAGGAGGGCGAGGATGATAAAGTTGGTGCCGCCGGCAAAGTCTGTCAGTTTATCCAACTGGAAGGTGGCCGCTATCGTGAAGAAAATGAGCTGCATACCGACGGTCACGATCGCGCTCACGGCGAGATGATCCTTGTCCAAAATGTCGACCGCCATATCGTGTCCTCGACAACGTGTCAAATCACCGCTGGACAAATTATCTTTGATCCTGAAATGTGCACATTTATTATCTGCACTGATATCAATTAACTATTTCTCGTCTCTTTATTCGTATTTTGATCTTTATTTTAATTATTTCTTTAATTTAACAATTTTTAATTTAAGATTTATTAAACTATATAATTTTGTATTTTAACTATATATATATATATATATATATATATATATATATATGTGTGTATATCGATGAAAAGAAAATGCTAAAATATAGACTAAATAAAATTTTAAATTGCAATTTTTATAAAAAAGTATGCTTCGCGATTATTAAAATAAAATGAAATTTTCAAATACGCATAAGAGTCGACAAGCAATTACACCTAACTACGTTAATTGGATCTTCCTCTTTTCCATCTGTATTACAAGCAGGTTTATAATTTAGAAAAGGATAGTGGATTACTAATCTGGGTTTAATCCGGATTATCGGTACGGATACATGTATCAGATACTTTACGATTGCATTTCAATGAATCTTGTGTCTAACAAAATCCGTATTATGTTGTTATACTTGTGTGCATACATGCACACAAAAAAGATATTAATTTTTAATTTCCTTGTGTATAATGTTGATATTTTTTATTTCAGAAATTTGAGAAGGAAAGAAAAAGCTCTCTGTTTCTATTTTTCATCTCAAGTATCTCTATTTTTTCATGTATAAATCATGCATCTCTTTTTTAACATAATTTGTTAAAATTTGATTTTTTTTTCTTTATAAACTATATGCAAAGAAATTGGCATTGAAAAAATAAACGTTCATATAGCATTGGACTTTCTTTTCTGGCAAATTAACAAAAGTTACGTGCTCCAGATAAACAAAACGTTCGTATATCGAACGTGTAGTTATATTATGCTTTCCGCAATGCGGAAAACGTTAGCGGATTGCATTAAAGATGTATCCGTAGAGAGATAATACCAGGATATTTTTGAAAAATTTACTAAAAACTTTATGACACTCTTTATACACATTCTTGGCAGCAATATTTTGAATAATATGAGAATATTTCGGAGTCTATAAATTTAAAATTACCTTGAAAGCTGTTCTCTTACGAAACGATTTTAGGATATATCTGTGTCCAAGAGCACAGAGATCTCCGCGCATAATATTATTATGCGCAATGCTTAAAAAAATCAAAAGAAACTCTCTTTAAGAGAACATTCTCAACAATTGCACAATTGGTAGCGTTATCAATATTGCATCAATATTGCAATAACACGTCTTTCTAATTTCTTAAAACGACGAGTGACTCCGTACGACTCGAAACTACTCGCCGAGCGAGCGATTTAAAAACAAGGACACGGAGAGTTACCTCTCTCGAGGAGAGCCGCATCTCGCGACGTTTTTCCAGCGGTCCGCGCGTGTTATCGCCCCGACGCTTCGCTCCGCTCGGGCGGCAGGCGACCAACAGGAAGTCTAATGTCGCCGCGCGTCTAAAACGAGGCGCGCACTCCCGCACGGCAATATCACGTGTGAGTCCGCGGCTCGACGATGCTCGAACCCCCCCCCCGATGCGCGAACACATCGGGACGCGTCTCCGCCCCTTCGTCGTGGACGGAGATCGCGACGGGATCGCCCCCGCGGTACCTTTGCGCCGCTCCCTTCCTCTCGTTCTCGTGGTACGCGCTCTTCCAGCGCGCACGCTTCCTCTGCGGAACTTACAGGTCGGAGGATATCTCTGACAATTTTGGGATACCTGCACTAGACGCGAGTTAAATAGACTGTTGTCTTAGATAGAATCGTGTCTTTTAATTAATTAAAGTTATTTGAATATGATCAATTTTTTATATGTATCATATAATATGTCCTAAATGTTTCTAAACATTTTACATATGTTTTTCTAGATATCAGCTTTTCTTCTTTCATATAATCTTGCGATTAATGATTTATTTACTTAAATTTCAGATTGATGGCTTTTTAGCGGAGAGACTTGTATACTGCTAGATATATGTTCTTTTATATGTCTTATATCTTTTATATGCCATTAAGAAGAAGTTTAGCTTAGGGTGCCTAAACACCTTGAAACGGCTCTGTCATTAGCCCCGTTCTTTCTCGCACCCCTGCCACCAACCCTGCTCTCATAATATGTTTCTCTGCGTCCTTCACCTCATTTTCTTTTTTGATTTCCACTATATCTGTGTTTCTCTCTCCTTTCGTTCTCCATATGTTCTACAATTATCCCATGTACTAATCACGTATCTTTATCATCTTCTATATCTTTTTTTCTTGCTCATCTCTCTAACAATAAGACTATTCAGGCAGATTTGTAATGCATGCGCACAAAAAATCAGATTTGATATGAACGCAATGATATGGCTTTCTTTATATTAGATACTTGATTGATCAATTTCTCTCTGCGTAAATGCATCATGCTGATTATGCAAAAAAAATCCGTCTAAATAGATCTTATCTCTTTAATCGCAAGGCAGAGAATGTTTTTTTTTTCTTTCTATTATTTTTCAGTTTCTTTCTTATTTTCAGTCGCTATATATTTTTAGCCCCTCCTTCCTCATATCCTAATTCTTATTTATATTCATTTATGTTCGTTTGCAATTTCTCAATCTCGATATCGCTTGTTTGTCCAATTCAGTGACACATGTTTTTCTTATGAACGATCTTATATTTTTTATTGCGATTATCTCAGTACCCTCTATCTCTTTCATTTCGGGAGTGTCGCAATGGAATTTGGTCTATCAAGCTAAAAATCAATATTAGATGCGCCGGCGCCTCGCTGAAAATGCCTGGCAAAGGATATAGTGCGGAAACTTTTAGTATTAATGATGGACGCAAGAGCATCGATTTATATATTCGTGGTTTAAACTTGCACAGAGGAATTAGGAGTTTCGGATATAAATGTCTTTTCATGAATATGTAATTCGAATACTGATAAGAAAACCTACATCGAATTACCGCATATTTATAATATATGTTTTATCCCCTTTATAGACATCTATTTAAATGATTTTCTTTCGAAAACTCAATTTGAATGAACTTAATTTAATTTGTTCAAAATCAATTTTCGCGACATTGTTTCTTTCTTAAAAAACGTAATAAACTTTACAAAATTTCTCAGTTGGTACTGAATAGTATTTTCGCGGAGAAAGACAATCGTTTTTAAGAAAATAATATTAAAAAGCAACCATTATTTTCAAATTGGATAATATGTCCTAAATGTTTCTAAACATTTTACATATGTTTTTCTAGATATCAGCTTTTCTTCTTTCATATAATCTTGCGATTAATGATTTATTTACTTAAATTTCAGATTGATGGCTTTTTAGCGGAGAGACTTGTATACTGCTAGATATATGTTCTTTTATATGTCTTATATCTTTTATATGCCATTAAGAAGAAGTTTAGCTTAGGGTGCCTAAACACCTTGAAACGGCTCTGTCATTAGCCCCGTTCTTTCTCGCACCCCTGCCACCAACCCTGCTCTCATAATATGTTTCTCTGCGTCCTTCACCTCATTTTCTTTTTTGATTTCCACTATATCTGTGTTTCTCTCTCCTTTCGTTCTCCATATGTTCTACAATTATCCCATGTACTAATCACGTATCTTTATCATCTTCTATATCTTTTTTTCTTGCTCATCTCTCTAACAATAAGACTATTCAGGCAGATTTGTAATGCATGCGCACAAAAAATCAGATTTGATATGAACGCAATGATATGGCTTTCTTTATATTAGATACTTGATTGATCAATTTCTCTCTGCGTAAATGCATCATGCTGATTATGCAAAAAAAATCCGTCTAAATAGATCTTATCTCTTTAATCGCAAGGCAGAGAATGTTTTTTTTTTCTTTCTATTATTTTTCAGTTTCTTTCTTATTTTCAGTCGCTATATATTTTTAGCCCCTCCTTCCTCATATCCTAATTCTTATTTATATTCATTTATGTTCGTTTGCAATTTCTCAATCTCGATATCGCTTGTTTGTCCAATTCAGTGACACATGTTTTTCTTATGAACGATCTTATATTTTTTATTGCGATTATCTCAGTACCCTCTATCTCTTTCATTTCGGGAGTGTCGCAATGGAATTTGGTCTATCAAGCTAAAAATCAATATTAGATGCGCCGGCGCCTCGCTGAAAATGCCTGGCAAAGGATATAGTGCGGAAACTTTTAGTATTAATGATGGACGCAAGAGCATCGATTTATATATTCGTGGTTTAAACTTGCACAGAGGAATTAGGAGTTTCGGATATAAATGTCTTTTCATGAATATGTAATTCGAATACTGATAAGAAAACCTACATCGAATTACCGCATATTTATAATATATGTTTTATCCCCTTTATAGACATCTATTTAAATGATTTTCTTTCGAAAACTCAATTTGAATGAACTTAATTTAATTTGTTCAAAATCAATTTTCGCGACATTGTTTCTTTCTTAAAAAACGTAATAAACTTTACAAAATTTCTCAGTTGGTACTGAATAGTATTTTCGCGGAGAAAGACAATCGTTTTTAAGAAAATAATGTTAAAAAGCAAACATTATTTTCAAATTGGAAAAAAATAATTTTCAATATTATTTTTAAAAAATATTAAGAAAGTATTAAGAAACATTTGCTATCTCCAATGCAAAAACTAAATGTTCCTGGATAACACAAGTAGTCGAATGACTGTATTAGCTTAATGACAAATTGAAGCAATTAAAAGAGCAAAATTTTATTAACAATTGTCTTTATCGCACGGATAAAATTCAAATTTTACGAATTTTATACTTTGAGTTTCTTCCATCAATTTTAACTCGACCCTTAGAATTTTTCAGGAATACGCTGTGAAGATTAATTATCGAAATCAAATATTAAAAGAAATGACTATTTGATCGAAAGATTTAATGCAGTAAAGATTTATATGACGAAAATTATAAAAATAACATTTCAGATTGACTTATGATATCGCTAGATTAGGGCAAAAATAAACTATATTTCAATATTATATATTATTATACCCTTAATATTACAAATGCAAATTAAATACTTTCACACTTTTTGCACAATACATATAATTCATGGATTTATGTAAAAAAACTTCCACTCTCTTAATGTATTATTCCATAGTTTGAGTACATTTCAACCGTGTAACAATAATGATATATAGCGCGCATTACAATGAATTTTATGATAATTTTTTCAATGATGTATTATAATATATGTATGTATATATTCACCTTTTCTCGATAACATATAAAAATCTACATCTTATCTGTTCAAGATGGTAATTTATTTTGCATTATCCATTGCTTCTTAACTCTTTCAATCCAATCTTACTAGATTACGCTTAACTCTAGTTTCGAGTATATTTGCCCCAAATATGAAGCATGAATACAGATGCAATGAACAAAAGTGACATTACAAGTACTGGTACAGGACCTCTGCAACACAGAAAAATTGTAACATTGAATAAAACACCATCAAACACGCAGAAATTGTATGAAATTGTATGGGAATTGTATGGGCAAAAATATCTTGTATAAATATATAAAATACCACATCTTTTTATTATATTCTGTTGTAATATATATTTAAAATACATTATAACGAGTTAAATGTACATTATAAGTTCTTTGGTATTCAATGCACATATGGAACACACAACAATCTACGAAACTTTCAGAAAACTTCTACTTACACTTTGATACCTGGTGAATCATCTGTATAGAACCTCCACATGCCACCGGAACTTGTACCTGTATTTCTATTCCTAGCTGAGGAGGTCACAGTGGTTTTCCTTTGCCTAACAGTACCGCTACCACCTGTTCTTGGTGCGATGGCTTTACTCGGCGATCGTCCAACCGAGCCAACGGAAGTAGCACTAGGTGCAGCAGGCTTTTAAGAAAAAAAAAAGAAAGAGACAAACAGTTATATTCTTTTCTTTAGAAATATTGTACTCTTTCATTTGAAACATTATGCTCACCATTGTGATTGCTCTTGTCGCAAATAGTCCAAGAAATTGTGGAAGAGATCCCTTTTCGTTTCAACGAAAAACGTTATATAGATTCCGTTCACGCGGGCTTTTGATGCAAAATACACCAAATATCTCGGTAGTACTTATTCTGATCTTCAGACACTCGTTATAAACACGCAAATGAAACGTTCGACGGACAAATCGTCACTCAGCTTGTGGCGTGTGACAAATAGCAGACGATTCCAACACAAGCTGATGATGAGACGCGGAGAGTAGGAGGCAACGTGTCATATGTGCCTTATCCACGTGGTATGCAAAGAACACGTCACCATACGCTACGGTTACGCATTCACGCCAAGTGTATTCCACATATATCCCTATCTTTTAAGCTCAAACTATGATCCGATTGGGCGTTCTGTTAAATTGGACAAAATGTCGTCATCTTTCATTCTCCAACATGAATTATTTGATATGTAAGCACGAGATATTTGACGAAACGAAAATAAAAAATTATTTGCAATATATATTATTTTCTAATAATAATTAACAAAGGTCGTGTTCCAAAATTGTCAGTACTGGAAATCTATAATATACGTTACGTGAACTATAGATTTTCAGTACTGGCAGTGAATTTTGGAACATAGCCAAAGATACACGCACGCGCATAAACAATCGAGATGGCAATCTTTCCAGATGGAGCAGTGGAGAAAACGACTTTTTAGGTTTCAGGTTGGATTTATTTCATGTAGTGTAGTGTGGGTTATTGGATCTGACGTATGAACAAGAATTCATTACAAGGATGCAATCCGACGATAAGCTGCCCGAAGATGAGGAAGAAATGCTTGTTTACGTAGAATTCGAGGGGCTTGTCGGTAGTAATGTGTTTAATAATGAAGAACTACAATTAGATATGATTGGAATAGACACGGAGCATCCTATAATGCAAATTGATGGACGGGTATGTTTTTATGACCTCTATAGTACTTAACACACGTGAAATACTATAGAGGTCATGCACAAGGTATAAATTATATATTTAAATTTCCAAATTTATTTCTCTGACTGTTTTTATATTTTTGTTTTAGTTTTACGAGGGATCTTATGAAGACACCGTGGGTACCTATATGTTCTTTGAGAAGGATGACAATCCACACGTGGATGATGTTGTATTCGATAAAGTGCCGACTCTAAAATATTTTGCTAAAACCAGAAAGGTACTGAAGATGCAGAGAGTTTTTACGAAACCAAGAGCCGAGATTTTTGGTGATCCTGAACACGATAGTTGTATTCCGAATACCGATACTTTATCACAAGCTGGAGTGCCTCCAAAATATCAAGAAGAAGGTATGAAATGTTTATTTATATAAGTCTTAAACATTTTTTTAAATTTGAAATTTGACTTTGAATTTTAACTTGGAATTAACTTTCAGCTCTCCAATATTGGAATAAGATACGTGACGATAAACTGGAAGAATTAAGTACATGTTTGGAGAAACAAAAAATTAGAGAAGAAAAAGAAATCCAAAGGTATTTTGTTAGATTTAGAATCTGATAAGGATAACTTTATATCATATAAAATCAAAGAAAAATCAGAAAAAAACGTGATTATATGTGAAAACCCATTTATTTGAAAAAGTAAACATTTTCGTTAACCACTAATATATTAAAAGCTTTTAATTTTGACAAATCTATAAATCTATCTTAAGTGGAAGTAATTAGCAGGAACATATGAAATATTTAAAATTTTTTTCTAATTAAATATTTTAATTTTTAGGCATATTAGTGTTCTTATGCCATAAATATTATGCATATCCAGAAAATGAAGCTGATACAACTCAAAAACAATATTAATGCTTTAAACACTGAGATAAGAAAAGTCACGTTAGTTATATACAAATGATTTTTTTACAAATAATTATAATTGCATGTAATCATAAATAATGAAATTCAAGAGCAAATAATTAATAGACAAATTTTACATACTACTGCACACATCACATTATCATTGTCTCATGAGAATGTTCTCTGGTAGGAAAAATTGCTCAATTTCTATTTGATGAAGATATAATATATTTTTATATGTAATGGTATATATAATTTGTATTACATAGATAATATTCAGTTGTCATGTATAATACCAAGTTCCATATTCACTAATACTAATATTGATCAACTATTAATATTATACAGCTACATTCAAAATGTTGTGGAAATATATATTTATATACGTTTGTGTTTGAATTATCTGTATCAAATGTCAGAGATGAGTAAATTTATTTTTACGAAATATATAATGACTTCATATATATATATAGCTATATAATTTTTATTGTAGCTATTTTACAAATGTAGATCTGTTATTGAATCCACGCAAATTTTCCAATCGAATTTAACATTTTATAAAATAATATCTATATGAAGTAATATTTAGGTACGTACCTCATACATCTATAATAACATGATACTTTATCAATTGATATGACTTCATGAAATATATATAGATTCATTATTCATGTATTAAAATGCACAACGATATAAATTATATTTCCAATTATAATAAAATAAAATATTCGATATTAATATATAAGTAATATTAGTTTCATATCATTCTGTCATTTTATATATTGTCAATTTTCGCCTTTCTTATTTTTATTTTACTAATATTCTATAAACAGCTCAAAATAGACTTGATTATAGATACACTATTAATTTCTATATTGCATGCAAAGCAGATATTAATTATTACTTAATTGATTTGAATCTGCTTAAACTGAATAGATTCAGGAAGAGAATTGATTATCGCTTTCTAATTTTTTTCCTTTCTATTTTTCTATCCAAAATGCTTATTTTATTTTTAATATAAAGTATAGCATACTGCAATAAAAAAGAACAAATCTCAGATATTATTGTCATGTGTATACACTACACTTAAGAAATTATTTTTTCTTCATACGCTCATCTTTTAATTATACATATATATTTATATATTGTGCATGATATAATGTATAATTGTGAAATACTGAATTGAACCCAAATATGTAATTTATTTTTACGAAATATATAATGACTTCATATATATATATAGCTATATAATTTTTATTGTAACTATTTTACAAATGTAGATTTGTTATTGAATCCACGCAAATTTTCCGATCGAATCAAGTCAAATTTAACATTTTATAAAATAGTATTTATATGAAGTAATATTTAGATATGCACCTCATACATCTATAATAACATGGTACTTATCAATTTATATGACTTCATGAAATATATATTCGTTATTCATGTATTAAAAAAACTAGAGTTTTATTTGCTTCTAGAATAAAATCGTGACATCTTCACCAATCAAGGTCACCAGGAAGTTCGTCCGGATACTCCCCTGTTAAACAAGCAGTACAATGTCCAATATAATTGCTTTCACGATTGTCCATACGATATCTGACTGCTTCGACAAGCCCCTCGACCGAAAGGTACGATAAACTATCTGCTCCTACATGCTTGGCTAATTTTACATTATCAAGCTTATTTGCGATAAGTTCTTCCCTCGTTGGAATGTTGATGCCCATATAACATGGATATTTCAGTGGTGGTGATGCTATTCTAATATGAACCTGTAGGTGATCATATAAATGACAAATAAATATAACAAATGTAAGTTTATTAGGATAAAGAATACGCGACAATGAGATGAAGACGAATATAAGAAATTCCTTACTTCTTTGGCGCCCGCGTCACGTAGTAGTTTGATAATCGGACCGATTGTATTTCCTCTGACAATTGAATCATCAATAAGGATTATTTTCCTTCCCTTTACATTCTCCGACAAAGCTCCGAACTTCTTAGCTACTCCGAGCTGCCTCAGTCGCGTACTCGGCTGAATGAACGTTCTACCCACGTATCTATTTTTGCATAACACTTCGGTGAAAGGTATTTTGGACTGTAATGTAAAACAAATTTTATTCAAATTAAATACCACTTGAGTCAAACATTGTGCCCTTATATACACATATTATTCATTCCTATTTTTATACATACATACATATACATACATTATGTATAAATAATATCATATTGTATTATTAATTTTATAAATAACCTGTCTTGCATATCCATGTGCTGCTGCGGTTCCAGATTCGGGTACTGAGCTTACTATATCTGCTTCAACCGGCGATTCCATCGCTAATACTCGTCCGCATTGCATACGAACGGAGTATACCATCTGTCCTAATATAATACATATATATATATATATACATATATGAATGTTCTTAAACATATCTTCTCATAAATTTTTAATGCATTATATCATACTTATTTACCTTCAAAAATGCTGTCGCTTCTGGCGAAGTAGACATATTCGAAAATGCAAAATGCCTGTGATTTTTTATTTGGTCTTTCTACTATATCAATAGTCTTAATACCTTCTCGAGTCAGTTCGACAATTTCACCAGGGAACACTTCGCGGACATATCTCGCGCCGATGCTCAAGAATCCGCAAGATTCTGATGAAATTACCCAACCTTCTGCTTCATCATCATCATTGTCAGATTCATTACTCGCTGCGAGATTTAAATTTGCCCATTTTATTATTTTGCATTAATATAAAAGTAAAATATTAATAAATAAAAAGTAAAGTATAGGATTAAGTATTTTAATATGCACCTAGATTGCCAATTGGTACTATTTTTCCTAAGCAAAGAGGACGATTTCCATAAGGGTCTCGGACACCATAAATTTTGTCCCTTTGCATTATGACCAAAGAATACGATAATGGTGCTAATTGAATAAGATGTTTAATACGGGCTGGCCAATCTGGTCCATTGACTTCGCCTTCCGGTGGATTCAAACAGAGCGCTTGCGTTATAAGTTCCGAATCCGAGTGTGTTGATAAACCAACACCTCGACCTAATACCTAGACACAAGATTTAAATAATATTCAGTTTAAATTTTTCTAGTAATGTATTAATAAGCAATTTAAACATTTAATATGATAAAATAATCAAATATAATAGTTGATACAAAGGAACATAAATTTTGTTTACCATTTTTCTGAGAGATTCAGTGTTCACTAATTCTCCATTATGAGCAACTGCTAATGCCCCATGCGCAGTGTGTACCACAAATGGTTGACAGTTAACTTCTTCACTGGCTGCACTTGTGCTGTATCTAGTATGACCAATCCCAAGATTTCCTCTAAGCTTCCTCATAATTTCATCATTGAAAATATTATTTATCATTCCCATGCCTTTATGTACATGAAATGATTTGGAGCAAACACCCTCACTTGTAACAATCCCTGCGCTTTCTTGGCCTCTATGCTGTAATGCCACTAAACCTATTGAATGAAAATAACAGAGAAATATTTTATCTTGCTTTAATTTAAATTACTAATTTTTTTCCTTCGTTTTTTCATTTAATCTTACTTTTGTATTATTATTTATATTTATATATTAATTTCTATGATTAATTTCGATCGATTTCTTTCATATAGAATGAATATACTTACCTAGGCAAACAACTTGGGCAACATCAATTTGTGATGGCCAATCCCCTGCAGCGATACATCCAAAAACACCACATTCATGAGTAAGACCAGTAAGCCTTTGTCCTCTGGTTTCACCTTTGCTTCGTGGCCTTATACATTTTAATTCCTCTGTAGAAAAACGAGATATTACTTGAGAATCTTCTATCTTATTATCTTTATTGCGAGACGTTTCCATTGTAATCTGTAATATATAAAGTAAATATTATTTTTTTTCTTTCATTTCTTTGTACAAATTATAATAATAATAAAATATGAGTTTCAAAGGTCATTTGAAAAAATCAAAATATATAATGCCTGTAAGTGAAATCTTATAATTAGTATACACATTAGTATGTATTAATTAAGACAGATAAGAATTAAATTGAGAAACCACAAGAAAAAATGATATAGCAATTGTTATCTTTTTCATTATAAAGATTTATAATTTAACTATCATTATTGATATTTCTCAAATTATAGTTGAAAAGCTATTAAAAAATATTATATTTGAATTTAGTATTTGAAATTATTTCCTTAGATTTAGATGTATTCTCAGTAAATTCTATATATTATATTCGAAATTTACAAATCATATAAATTGTATAAATTAGATATTGTGTATATCTCATTGAAATGTATCTAGGAAATTCTTTTCACAATTCCTCTCTGCATATAATCTGTATTGCCCTTATAAACTATTGACCCCCAGCAGACTGATAGAATCGACATATCTTATGTTTGTTCAATATTATAATATGTTTTCACATACATTGTCACATATGTTTTCTTTTCATGTTTGCTCAATCTGTATTTCGCAACTGATTTCATCATCTTACATCGTATTTACATCATGACTGTCAGAATATGCAAACAGTTATATGTATTCATAGCAAATTAATCTTTTACGTCACACAAAATAATATTTTTCCAGTTAATAAATAATATTTTACATTACACAAAATAATATTTCCAAGTTAATTTTCCATTGTGACAAATATAAATAAATTATACATGGACATAAAGTAAAATTAATGCTCTCTTTTCTTCTAGAATTACCTTATATTATCTACATAATATAAAGTTAAAATTTTGATTTGACGTCAAACAAAATGAACATAAATTACAAGAATAAATATTCGAGATATAAATTATTTATTATAAAGCAAAGAAGATAAATTAATGAAAGTCGATTTTTATAGCAAGCTGTAAATTGGTTTTTTACTGTATTAACGTGACTAACTAAACACCACATTACGAAATTTGAAATAATAATGATTCTATTAAAAAAAAGACCATGATATTAATTTATCTAAGGCTCGAGATTTAGGGCAATACAGAGATGGCATTTTGATGTTAGCTAGTGTGATCACACAGCACAAACGCGCAAGTATTATTTTACTTACAGAATATAATTTACTGTCCCTCTTTTTCAGTCCAATAACATAAGATTAAATATGTATAAACTGTGTATAAATTTATTCTACGAATAAATCACTTGTTAAGATATCGAGATCAAATAAAACGTTTCTACGCAGCTTCCGCGAGTGGTCTGACCACCTGTGGAACAAGAACATACTCGACGTAATTCGACGCGATATTCTAAACCGGAAGACTACGATAAACGTCGGAATTCGTAGTCTTTTAAATATTTCTTAACACGTTTCAAAAAAAGTGTTTAGCTTTTTTTCTCTTTTAGTTTCTTTTCTTATACGACATGATCGGGCACTACGGTAAATCTTGATCGTCGCTACACTTGATCCGTTCCGACGTAATTGTCGGATTTATAATTGTTCGTTTAATCAATTTTGAGTCGAAGAGTATGAGAAAGAATTTGGAACTGCAGAATTATGCAGAAAATGTTAGCGTGTAAAGATAAAAATATGCTGTACAATAAGCTTCAATCTTTTCTTTTTAAAAGCACTATATTTTTTTCAAATGAGAGAATTGAAATTGTGCATAACTTGCGCGTTATTCCAGTTTGATTTGCATTTGTCATAATTGTACAAAAAATACACGAAATATAAAGCGGAATCGAAAATTGTAAAAAACACGTGAGTTCGAAGAGTTGGAAGAGATCGGTGGTAAATGAAGTGATAAATACGTACCTCGTGTGCGACAACTTCTTCTTCTTTTAATTAGATTTCCATCCACTTACCGAACGCGGTATATTACGATTACGTTATACATATGTACAAACTTCGTGCTGAGAAGCGCGGTCGTATTCTTCGGAGAAACGTTTCTCTCTGGTTGTACAAATGATCGGCTAACACGTTGTGAAGTACAAATGGAGCGATTGATGCTCCGGGCCAATGAGAAACCGTCTTTGTTTGGAGAGGCACGGATATTCGAATATAGCCGGCACGATTATTATCTCTGCTTTCTTTCCGAAAAAGGGGGAATGCGGAAGGTGAAGAATATCACATATATCACATGCTCCCCCATGAAGAGGACGTGTACGTGTTATTTATCTTGAAAGAAGCGCTCTCTTTTCTCGCAATCGTATAAACAAGGATTGTATGCGCATATACTACATAAAACACAAATATACTAAATATATATAGGAAAAAAACTGAAATAGATTACTAAACGATATTTCGTCACTTAAATGTGTCACTATACCTATATAGTCTTTTGATAACAAGTAACTTATTGTTAGAACGAGGATATACAGCGTAATCTCAATGTGTTGATGGATTTCATATAAAGTTTCGAAAGTAGAGTTATTTCAGTAATCTCCTCCTTGCTCGCTCTGTTTAATGTTCAGATTACGATGTTACTTAAATTTTTCTTACGATATGTTTTTTCAACTTACCGATGTACTTATACAAAAGTAAATATGCGATTTAAATAAAAACAAATTAATCGATAATAGCGAAACCGCAAGGATCACATTTCCAGTGAAAATGAATCTTATTGATTATATATTGATAGATTTATAATTATACACAAAATAAAAACAGCATTTCTTCAATTTACTCTTACGTCATATTGTAACACGCAAGAGGATTTATTTTGATCTCGCACTATATGTGCGAGAAAATATATTCGTATATGATTTTTTGCTTCTGATGTGTGTAATACTACTGTAATAAGGGGCCAAGCATTGAACCAATCGCGAATCAGATTGACAAAGATCGTAGTGGGGGCTGCCAAAGAAATGTATGCGGGATCAGGCCATCAGGCTCGATTACATATCTATTCTGATCCATTCGAATATTAGACATTAAAGTGATAACATGGCTGGTGAGTTTGATAGCTTATAAGAACTTTAATTAAATTCTCTTTTTGTTCATATGAATATGTATTGGTATATTAATTGCACCTATGAATATCATATAAAACATTTGTACGGATAATTTATATAAATTAAAATAACGAAATAATTCTACAAGATAAACATACCTTTGCTAAAGCAACAGGTGGTTGCGTTAATGTATTTTGCAATGGCCTACCTCGGATTCGCCGGCCGGCATTTTGCAAGTGCTCTGTTCATTTTTGATATAGCATTTATTGCAGCAAACATTTTATCAGAACACCTAATATTTCATTCTAGTCGTATATTTTTCGGAACAGCGTGTTTTTATGTTTATTTTAATAGACCATTTGTACAAAAACATTCATATGTGTTTGTGATTGCAAAATGTTTGTAAACAAAAAAAAAAGAATTATTAATAATTTATTCATAAACAAAAAGAAAATTTTTCTTTTTTATTAACTTTAAGATATCAACACCACAACTTTCTTTTTGTTTCAGATTATAAACTTGGAAAATGTATCAACGAGGGAAAAACAAAGAAGATTTATGAACTTCTAAATGATTCTACATTATGTTTGTTGGAAAGCAAGGATCGCATTACTGCTGGTGATGGCGCCAAGTCCCACGATTTGGAGGGAAAAGCAACAATTAGCACATCTACTACCATAAAGGTTTTCAAACTGCTTAATGAAGCTGGTGTTAAGACAGCTTATGTTAAACCTGCAAGTCCGAAATGCTTCATAGCAAAAAGATGTTACATGATACCAATTGAATGGGTTACCAGAAGACAGGCAACTGGTAGCTTTTTAAAAAGACATCCAGGTATATTTGAATATACTGTCCTTTTGGAATTAATAAGTCTAAGAGTATGTCAGAATGCATGATACATTCATGTATAATTGTGTTTTACAGGAGTTCCAGAGGGTTATAGGTTTAATCCACCTCTGCAGGAAACATTCTTTAAAGATGATGCTAATCATGATCCACAGTGGTCCGATGAGCAAATTATTTCTGCAGGTTTTAAAATGGGTAGCATAAAAATAACAAAAGATGAAGTGGATATTATGAAACGCGTTACTCTTGTCGTTTTTGAGATTCTTGAGCGAGCCTGGACTGTGCGTAATAGTGCTTTGATAGATATGAAGATAGAATTTGGCATAGATTCAAATGGAGAGATTTTAGTTGCTGATATTATCGATAGTGATTCCTGGAGACTTTGGCCTTCTGGAGATAAGAAACTAATGAAAGACAAGCAGGTAAAGATCTTTAATGGATTTGATATGTTTCCATCAATATTACATCAATTATGATTATTTAAGATTATTATATCTGTTATCAGGTGTACAGGGATCTATCCAATGTAACACAACAGAATTTAGAAACAGTAAAGCGTAATTTTAAATGGGTAGAGGAGCAGCTGGATTATATTATTGAAGCACCTAGTCCATTAGTTGTTATATTTATGGGCTCTCCCTCTGATGAAGCGTATTGCCAAGAGATTGCAAAACATGCTAGAGCATTGGGTCTGAACCCACAACTCCGGATCTGCAGCGCTCATAAGGGTACTCTAGAAACTTTAAATGCTCTCGCTGAATATGAAGGCAGCGGAGAAAATGTATGTTTCATCTCATTTTAATTTTTTTATAATTTACCATAATAAAGATTCAGTAGACTAGGTTTGTTAAGAATCGTTCTTTTCATCTATGAATTCTTTGACAAATGTGAGATCTTTTCTTAACAAAAATGTGCATTTAAAAAGATTTAATCTTTGAGAGAGAAATATCAACGAAGATGTTTCTCGAATTTCAGTTTTAGTAAATAGATCACGTTATATGTCGATCACTTAATATCTTAAATTGTTTTTATTCCAAGAAGTAGAATTTTTTATTTCAATGATTACTCTTTCATATTTATTTAATATCGAACATTAAGTAATACAATTACGCAATGCTGATAATGATAGCAGTATGTCTCAATATTGCACTTTTTATCGTGATATTTCTCACAGTTGGTCAGAATAACTGGCTACATCAAGTATGATAGCAGATGGATAATTACATATCTTTAAATCCATATTGACCTGTTGAAATAGCCTGTGTTATTCTGTTATATCTTAATTTCAAACTCTTTATGATAAAAGAAATGAGCTATAAAAAGATTATTTCCGTTTATCACGAATTTTTTTCTTATTTTTTTATCTCTGTAGGTAGTGCTGATAGCTGTAGCCGGCCGCAGCAATGGCTTGGGTCCAGTTCTCTCCGGCAATACTATCTTGCCGGTCATAAATTGCCCGCCTCTGAAATCGGATAATATCGAACGAAGCGTGTGGTCTTCGCTTGATGTTCCATCAGGTAAATAATTATGTTCATAACATGTAATAGTATTTATATCTCCTGAAGAATCTAAAATTAAATATAACTTACAGGACTTGGTTGTACCACAGTCGTATATCCAGAAGCTGCTGCGCTCGCTGCGGCGCAGATCCATGCAATGCACAATCATTTGGTTTGGTCTCGTTTGCGAGCAAAACAACTCGCTAATTTCTTAAGCTTGAAACGAACCGATAGCAAATTACGAAAATCGTAATAAATTCAGTGCTTGAAACAACAAGCCTAATATACAGAGTAAGTTACACAAGTTTTTCAATGTAATGTTACAACAATTTAACAAGAATGACATTCATTTATACCATATTGTTAGGAAAATATCAACTTTGTTTCTTGCTCTTCCAAGAATCTTGTAAACACATGGCAATGCAATTGTGAGAAGAACTGATATACTCTTTTGATATCATATTTGAATTTTTATTAATTCATTTGGTATACTCTTGATTTATTTTATATAAAGTAATCATTCTCGATTTTTTTCCTTTATATTTTATGCAACCTATTATATGTGCCATACATCTATATAGATTTTTGTTGTGTTAAAAATATTAATACTAATGTTTCATATATGATTGTATCATAGACTGCTAGTTATAACTGTGAATTTTATTATATCAATGATTGTGTTTGCTCTTTTCGTATACATTTTATTATTATTGATTCTAATAATTCTTTATTGGGTTCAAGTATGTAATATTCATTTATTTCCACTTGAAAAAATTTTTGAGTAATATGAAACTTATGTAAACACATAATAGGTTACAAATATGTTTATATAAATATAAAAGAGATGCTATGTCTGAATTGAAAAACCGAAAGTGATTTCTATATACATAGATATATCTATATACATATGCATACATACATTTACATATAGAAATGTCCATATTTTGAAACATTTGAGCTATTCTAGCATTATATCTATCAGGTAAATAGATATTTTGCAATTAAATAAGAATGGAATTTAAAGAAATGTGGAAAGTTGGATTTTGTTGAATATATCCAAATATGTATGGAAAGGAGAAAATTATACGAGGTTGCAATTTTTCATGTACACAATTAATATGCGATATTCGCGTAAATACTTATATTTTTTTATATACATGTAAATAAAGAAACACCTTACTGCATGTATATTGGACGTTTGAATTGTCAACATTAATAACATCCTTGATTTCGACTTGCTAGAGTTTCAATCTCTGTTACTGCATGTATATTGGACGTTTGAATTGTCAACATTAATAACATCCTTGATTTTGACTTGCTAGAGTTTCAATCTCTGCTATCTCCTTTGGGCAACTTTTTGTCAAAACTTCTGAACCGTTTTCTGTCACTAAGATATCATCTTCTATACGAATACCTAATCCATGAAAGTGTGACGGTGCATGAAGATTTTTTGGGCTTATATATATACCTAATACAAAGAGAAATATGCATAAGCTATTTTACAAACTGTTCTTCAAAGTGTATGTCATAAATCATACCAGGTTCTATGGTTATTATCATTCCAGGTTGTATCCTTATGCTTCTAGATATTTTCCCTGTATCATGCACGTCCATTCCTAGATAATGACTGACATGATGCGGACAATATGTGTACGCGGCTGTTAATAACTTCTCTTCGTCTATGTTCTTCGGTATCAAATTAATTTCTTGTAATCTTTTGCCCAGAAGAAAGCACATATGACGAAATACATTGTCCAACGATGGCATATTTTTCAGGGTCTCTATTAAATTTTTTTGCACATCGAGCACTATTTCGTAAAGGACTCTTTGCTCTGGTGAAAATTTTCCGCTAATCGGCCATGTTCTCGTTATATCGGATGAATAACCATGATATTCACAGCCTGCAAGTAAATAAAGTTCAAAACATAAGTTTTTAATAAGTTTTTCTATGGTCATAATTCTATATATATTTGTACGAACCTGCATCCATTAAAACCAAATCACCATTTCGAATAATTTGGTTATTACTGATATAATGTATTATGTTTGCATTCCTG
>NW_021849297.1:3187956-3197813 GCF_003651465.1 Formica exsecta | reverse complement strand
TTACTGCATGTATATTGGACGTTTGAATTGTCAACATTAATAACATCCTTGATTTTGACTTGCTAGAGTTTCAATCTCTGCTATCTCCTTTGGGCAACTTTTTGTCAAAACTTCTGAACCGTTTTCTGTCACTAAGATATCATCTTCTATACGAATACCTAATCCATGAAAGTGTGACGGTGCATGAAGATTTTTTGGGCTTATATATATACCTAATACAAAGAGAAATATGCATAAGCTATTTTACAAACTGTTCTTCAAAGTGTATGTCATAAATCATACCAGGTTCTATGGTTATTATCATTCCAGGTTGTATCCTTATGCTTCTAGATATTTTCCCTGTATCATGCACGTCCATTCCTAGATAATGACTGACATGATGCGGACAATATGTGTACGCGGCTGTTAATAACTTCTCTTCGTCTATGTTCTTCGGTATCAAATTAATTTCTTGTAATCTTTTGCCCAGAAGAAAGCACATATGACGAAATACATTGTCCAACGATGGCATATTTTTCAGGGTCTCTATTAAATTTTTTTGCACATCGAGCACTATTTCGTAAAGGACTCTTTGCTCTGGTGAAAATTTTCCGCTAATCGGCCATGTTCTCGTTATATCGGATGAATAACCATGAGCCTGCAAGCCTGCAAGTAAATAAAGTTCAAAACATAAGTTTTTAATAAGTTTTTCTATGGTCATAATTCTATATATATTTGTACGAAGATTAAAACCTTCCTGCCCGCTGCTACAACAGGAGGATACGCCAAATGCTCAGCTCCGCGCATACGACATTCGTAATCTACAGTAGCGAATAATTGATGTTCACTCATCTCTGGTTTTGAAGATTGAATTGTTTTTATAATAGCGTCGGAAGCTATTTGACAGCTTTCGCGCATCAAATTGATTTCGCAAGCGCTCTTGATCAAGCGAATTTGATGAAACAAAGTCTTGGGAGAAGCAAATATTTCATTGTCCGTCAGTTTAATCAATTGGCATAGCTTCTTATGTAAAATCGGTTGAATAACATCAGCGTGATCATACCATATAATGCTTTTCTTATCCTCCTGAATGAGTGAAGACATAAACTGTTCAAATTTTGTAATCGGCAAAGCATGATCCATTCCAAATATTTCAGCTGCTGTTTCAACGCTAGTTCTCGGACCGTCCCATAATTCTGAATGTTCGTCTTTTGGTCTCACAAATAAAGTGAACGACGACTTATCTTCCTTGCATGTGAGCACTAAGATACTATCTGGTTCTTGGCATCCAGAGAAATACAGAAAGTCTGTATTTTGTCGAAAGATATATGGTATTTTGTCGGACATGTAGATTTTAGACGACGCAGGTATGATGAGAATTTGTTGCTTATGTATATTCTTAGTATGCATTGCTAGCGTAATGCTTTCTACTAACTTGGAACGTCTTCTCTCAAGCTCCTGAAGCGATATACCTGGCAGTACTTCTCCATATTTTATTAAGTGAGGATGCGTTATTGATGTAGGTTGTCCACACATGGCATGTGGATAAGCATTTCGTGTGCATTCTCGTTGCGTTGGATCGCTCTTAACTGTCGTTTCTGCTGAGAAATGGGCTAATAACTGATAACCTGAAATTAGAATAACTATGCTGAACACTGATCGTTTCTTTTTGTTGTAAAAGTACAAAATAGATGCTATAAAATTTACTGCTATTCTATGTAACTACGTTAACAAGAAACTTTATTTCACATTAAATTATTATGAAAATATAGAGATAAATGCACTTCTCACCAAATTTACTTGGATTATATCTTAGTGAACGCTTTACGCTATTAAACATATTTTTCTTCAAATATTTATAGCGTAAAGATGATTGATGCTTATTGTAGCTTCGTATTTTATTTATTTGTAATAGATACTATAATATTTTACAACATTTGATATAGAACAATGTAGAACATAACCTATAAAGCATCTTTAAGCCGAATTTGCAGCCACATACATACACTCACACACAAGAAATTACCCAATCACGTCAGCTTACATAAAAGGTGCCGCGTTTTTCATAAATAATAGTTTTTTTAAACAAAAATGGCATTTAAAAAAATATATCGGTTAATAATATAAATAAAAAATATATATAAACTAATAATAAATTAAAACAAAATATGTCTTTCTCTCTCTCTCTTTTCTTTCTCTGTTATTCATGCAACTCACACGACCAACGCCAATATATACTTGACAAGAGGACGAGTGTATGTGTGTGTGTAATGTCATTTGCAATCAATACGTGCATGTCGTACATACGGTATGCACCGATTCGCAATTTTAAATATATATGAAAATGCGTAGAATGTAAATAGAATCGAATGGTATTATTTGACAAGTAGATTCGAAATATTGCGATGAATTAGTAAACGTGCAAAAACCAACCACAAAGTGTGGCAGAACTTACAGGTACATAGTTTTCGACAGGTCGATTCATCGCGTCGAGATTGGATGAGACATTAGAGGACGGGATAGATGGAAAGGGCAAAAACTCTGAAAGAAACATTGCAAACTGTGCTGATTGCTAACCTCCCCTTCTTCAAAAACAAGTTCCACATTCAAAAATACATTTAGCAATCTCGAAAACTCGCGCAAAGTACGTCTTCTCTCTCTCTTTATCTTTCTTTTTGTTTGTATCAACATGACCTTAAGCTGAAAGTTCAATTCTAGATATTTATTTATTTATCAACCGTGAGAGACGTTTTCTATTTATTGATCTGTCAAAAGATAGATTAATAGCTGTCATGCAATTGCATCAAAGCAAGAATGGAAAACAATTATTTGAAAGGAAGCGAAACTATTAGTCTTAATTGCATTTCATGCAATTGTTTATATTTTTATTTCTAAGCAATCTGTTTATATTTTTACTTCTAAGAAATTAGACTGTACATCGGAGAAAGGTCTACATAAATTATAGACAAAATGAGTAGCCAATTAAACATAACAGTTAGACCCGAAGTGAGATTGGATGCCAAGTGGTTGAAAACTGATCTGCAACGATTTCTTTATCGGGATGGATTGGCTGAATTGTGGAATGAAATGGTGCGAGATGGTGAAATTGTTGGTTCTTTCAGCGATGGTTTGATCAATGCTGCAGGAATTGTAGCGAAGAAGGGTATGAATATAAAAATTAATTGTGATGAAATGTAAAATTCTTTTTACATTTATATCATCTTCTCTCCTTATGCTATGTCAAACTTATTTAATCTTCATATATATAATACTTCATATGTTATAAACATAAATATTTATAAAAGAGATATCAATGCATGGCTCGCGATATTCACAAAAGAGATAAAGATTTGAAAATATAAATGAAAAGAACAACTAATATAATTATAATTATATATCAATAAATCCTTTTGAATAATGTGTTTGATTAACTTTTTTTATATGTTTTTTAGGTGAGAATGGGCATTATTATTGTGGTATGAGAGTATTATCTTGTCTCTGCTGTGATGGAATTTGTGGTCCACAACATGGATGTAATTGCACTCCATGTCAGAAATTGGATGATGAAGAAACTGCAAGAACAGCAGCAATGGTTGAAAGGGCTACATCTGCCCGGCGGATAATGGATTCATGGCTTTGGGCACCACAACCATGTAAATATGTTTTTATATTATATATATATATATATTGAAAAAAAACTTTTTCATATTTTATTTTGAACTTATTCATACCTTTTGAATAATGTGTTTGATTAACTTTTTTTATATGTTTTTTAGGTGAGAATGGGCATTATTATTGTGGTATGAGAGTATTATCTTGTCTCTGCTGTGATGGAATTTGTGGTCCACAACATGGATGTAATTGCACTCCATGTCAGAAATTGGATGATGAAGAAACTGCAAGAACAGCAGCAATGGTTGAAAGGGCTACATCTGCCCGGCGGATAATGGATTCATGGCTTTGGGCACCACAACCATGTAAATATGTTTTTATATTATATATATATATATTGAAAAAAAACTTTTTCATATTTTATTTTGAACTTATTCATATTTTATTTAAAAATTATTATTTAAATATCTAAGCTTTCATTAAAAAGATTTTTTAATGGATATTATGTTTATATTTCTTTGTTAGATTTGAATTGATATTAACGTTTTCAAATCTTTTCTTTAGCGTTAACAGATTTAAAAGGATGCATCCATTTATCGATAAAGGAACAACGCAAGCTATGTTGCGAAGTCGCAAATAGCACATTATCGGCGACGCGTTTGAGACAACGGCTAATAGTCGCCAGAAGATATTTTACAGCTTTATCTCGACATAAGCCACAAGAAATCAAAGACACCGTGAATATACCAAAGTCTATTGGAAAATTACAAAAAACGTACAGTATAAAAAATATATTAGATATATAACATACATAATTATATAAGTAATATAATTATATTGTGCAAACTCCTATTACATACAGCACAGGCCAAATTTCCTAAGTGATTTGATTTGTTTTCTTGTGCACGCAGAGTATCGATATACAATTGTATCTTGATCCTCTTCAGAGTACGTTATTTTTTGTGTTCTGTTTAAAATAAAATATGAATTGTTTCTACAAATGCTCAACATTTTGTAAACTTTTGCAGACCAAGACCTAACGAAAAGGCAACCTTGGGATTAGCGCGCGTTGGTTCACGCGCGGCTCTAAATTTCTCGTTCGCGTATTTAAGACGAGCTTGGAGATCTGGGGAAGACGTCGAATTTTGTAGCGAATTATTGACCGAATCATTGGAGGCATTGCAATCGTTACCCGAGGCGACTCTTTTCGATGAAAGTAACGTTTCTCAAGTTTGGTTGGAAGTCGTAGAAAGATCAGCCAAATTTTTGAGACAAGTTGTGACAGGGTATGCTTTATCAATTTATAATTTCAATCATATATGTAATATGTAATTTTAATAGTAATATAATTACTATTTAGTTATTTAGTTAGTTATTATTAGTTGTAATATAATTTTAATGTATTATAAAAAGAGAGAATAATATATATTTTAATCATTATATGTAATATAATAGAATATTATATTTAATATTATTATATATAATGTAACATCACATATTTTTCATTTTTAGAGAAGTAACTACTGGACGATCGTGGCGACCAGTGCCACTGTCAGATCAACATACAGCTCTTTGTTTGTTATTGGAACTGGTCGCACAAAGGGCCACTCTTTCTAGTTTATTGGACTCTGTGGTTTTATTGCTTCATCTCAGTGGTAAACATAAAAATCAAGACAATCGAGTCATGCCACCTGGAAGCACGGCACCACTTGTCCCCCTGTTACGACGATTGAATATGATACCAGCGACAAAATCTCGCAGACATCTCGACGGAAACATTACACCGGGACCATGCGAAGTGCTACTTAAATATCTACGACTGCCGGACGACGATGCCGTGTCTGTCGATTTGAGAAAAGCCGCAGTTATTATTATGTGTAATTTAAGCAGATTAGCCGCTCCTCTCTTACCACCAGTTAATACCGAGTATGGATTCCCGAGGAGCGGAAACTGCAGGCAAACGTTTCAGGAGGTATTGGCTTGGGGTGGTGTAAAGTTTGGAAATGGCTCTACTCCTTTTTATTGTGACGCAATCGCAGAGTTGGGCATAAAACAGTTATGTTGCACCGAGCGAGCGCTGATGATATTATCATTAAATGGCAATGTTTACAATATGTATCATGGATCCGAGATTCAATATCCGCAGAGAGTACATGGTTTCTCCGATAAGCCGGTCACGATGATCGCGTCTCATTCGGACGGCAAGCACCATTTAGCGTTAACACAAGACGGCTGCGTGTATTCTTGGGGCAACGGAGATGGAGGTAGGCTTGGACACGGCGATACCGTCTCATACGACGAACCAAAATTGATCGAGGCGCTTTTAGAGAAGAATATCGTGTTCATAGCATGTGGTAGCACATATTCAGCGGCATTAAGTGTCAGCGGTGAATTATACACCTGGGGAAGAGGAAATTACGGTAGATTGGGTCACGGCAATTTCGACGACGTTATGATCCCGACTCTAGTGACAACGTTGAAGGGTCACACGGTTGTGCACGTGGCCTGCGGTAGCGGTGACTCTCAGACCTTATGCGTCACTGCGTCCGGCATAGTCTTCTCTTGGGGTGATGGTGATTACGGGAAGCTTGGTAGAGGAGGCACGGACGGATCCAAGACGCCGAAGATCGTCGATAAGCTGCTGGATATCAACGTGGTCAAGGTGTTTTGCGGTAGTCAATTTTCAGCAGCGTTGACAGTCCATGGTGAAGTGTACACATGGGGAAAGGGTGATACGTATCGTTTAGGCCACGGCAGCGAAGAGCACGTGAGATATCCCAAAATCATCGAATCGTTGAGAGATAAGAAAATCAAAGAGTTGTCTGTGGGCGCAACGCATATATTAGCGCTGACAGAAGATCGGTTTGTTTACGGATGGGGTAGAAACGATTATGGTCAAATCGATGCCACGTTAGGTTCCGTTATTTCCGAACCTACTTTATGTCCGACATTATCCTCAAAGACTGTCATCGGTTTGGCGTCAGGTCCGACCCAGAGCTTCGCGTGGTGCATGTCGGCATGGTCGGGTGGAGCTAGCAGAGTGGCTTTTGTCGTTGATATATGCGAAGAGACCTTTCAACTGCTCGATACGCTTCTGGCTAAATCTTGCGAGGGTTTACCAGGAATACGACCGCCTACGCAAGATCGTGAATGTCTAGCTGTAGCTACGCTGAATTTGCTCCGATTACAGTTACATACGATGTTGACGCATAATATCGACAGTAAATCTGTCGGACTCGCTGCAAGTAGTCCCTTGTTAAATTCCCTGAAGCAACGTTGTGTTAATCTAGCGAGTGCGACTGGGATATTAGCGACGATACAGGAAGCAGCACAAGCAGTTCTACAAACAGGTTGGAGCATACTGCTGCCAACAGCTAACGAGCGTGCGAAAACACTATCCAGTTTTCTACCAAATACATCGAACAACATGGAACAATCGAGTTCAATAAATATATACATAAATAGTGGACAGCGGTTTATGGCTGATTTACTGGTATCCAGCCTAATGGTGGATGGTGGATTGGAACTAGCGTTGAAAGCTGCAATTAAGGCGGAAATAGCAGACATGCCAGATGATAAGGACTTTCTCGATATAAGTATATCGTCGAACATCGTCAAAGTGAAGACTGATACGAGACAGGGAATGAAAGACGGTTTCAATTCCGGAAAGAATATCACGACCATCTCATTGCTTCAACTTATTCAACAGTTAATTAAAAATGGTACATGCATTACGCAATCTCGATTGCAACAAGGGTCATCACAGCAAATGGATCGAAATGAGCATCTAAGAAGATTTGATAATTCGCCCAGCTTAAACCTTCTGCTGCGCTTTCAACGGTTACTAATTGCGCAAGTATACGAGTGTATCACACGCAAATCTCGCACGGAAGATCTGCATGATCAGGAGATGATGGGCGCAGAGTCGCTACTGAAGAAGTACATCGCGCAAATCTGCGATCACGCAACTGAAATACTGCCATTAGCGACTGAGATAAGCGGTCGTTCCGTCAAAGATTTCATCTCCATCGCTAGCGTTTTGAAAGGCGATATAATTAATGTGTTACTTTCCGAGCTGGTAACATGCCTGATATTATTGCAAGTAGATTGCCCCGTGCTATTGATCGATATGAACTGGATGGAGGTAATCGCGCCGATTCTAGATGCACTGGACCACTTCTTAAAGTTGGCGCCGACGATGGAGAAGAACGAGGCGGACGATCTGTCTTGGCCAGGAATCATTGCACCGCAACATGGAAATAAGATATCCATTCAGGAAGAACCCACGCTGATACGCTGGGCGGATTTGGAAAATCACAATCGCGACGGTGGCCTCTGGGTAGTGGTGAATAATAATGTTTACGATGTTCAGGATATCAGAAACGAAGGTTCCTGGTCTCCTTATGAGGTACTTCAGAGATATGTCGCCGGACGGGACGAGGCGGTAACGCAATGTAGTGTACCGTACAGTCAACTATCGCCGCCGCGAGGCATGATGGATTCCTGTTTCGTCGGTCATTATTGCCACTCTGAGCCCGACGAGAATACACGAGTCACGATCGAAGTGACTGACGTCTGTTCGTCCCTCCTGGATACGGAGAGAGCTCTAGGATTTTTGTTGGGTTTACATGCCTACCGAATGCGACAGAGCTTGACTCTTCAATCAGCGGAGGAAGAAGCTGGCGTGTGGCTTACTGCAAATTTCTTGCGCGGCGGCCTGCAAGTTCTGCAACCACCAAATCCATACGAGGAGGAGAAGGACGAGGCGAGAAGCAATACATCGACAGCTGCTAACTCGCCTATGGAACCACCGCTTCCAATACATGCAAAGAACGAACAGCAAAAAGAGAATGACGATCGAACGATTGCGTTTATACATGCATTAGCGGAGGCGCATAAAACCGACGATAGCCATGTTCGAGCGTTTTTAACGATAATCGACAGATACTCCAAGGCTAATAATCTATTTTCTCATGCCGATTTTTGCGGCGACCATCCAGTTGAGGAAATCAGTCGCGTCCTAATGGCTGTAATTGTCAAGCACCTTGGCTTGGGACAGCAAGCATTTTTATTAGCAGAACAGGAATTGAAAACCGCTAATAGCGCGAAACTGAGCAGTCAATTAGCTGATATGGCCCGAGCGATTTATCAGACCAAGTGGAACTTGATACGGATTAGACAGCAACAGAATAGAAGTTACAAGGAAGTATGCGCGCCCGCGCAAGAGAGATGTAGATTTCTTTTGTACGAGGTTCGGTCCGCAACGAGTTACGAAGTTAAAGGACTGGAAGACTTGAAGCTACTGCATACAGTCCCTAGATTCAAGAGAGCCGTTCGTACAGTCATAGCGGATATTCGTAAAAACAAAGATTCGTCTGGCGGAGCCGGTGGTAAGCCGGAGGATATATTAAACGTGTCTATACAAAATGCTAAAACCAAAAATAAATCGACGGACGGGGATATAATGTCTTCCTCCAAGGAAGGTCTGACGGCTTCTTCTTCCACAAAGTTAGAGGATATATCGGACATAAAGAACAAAATTATGCAAATGACAGAAAAGATTCGGTATGGACCGATACGGTGGGCTACTGATTATAATGGTTTAATGACGAGTATCATCGAGTTCGTCATCAACGACGGCATCGGTGGAGATGTTGAGACTTTGCGCCGTGCGATGTATTGTCAAATGCAACGTGCTCGAGTGCGAGAACAAGGTATCTCAATGATGCGCGAATTATTGAAGAAGGATTATTTGATACCATCGGTGAAATATTCTTTGCTCAACGGTTGGCTCGGCTTGACCTACGAAAACAAGTCTCTTAGCGACGGAATCGCGCATTGTTTGTATGATATACAATTGACTACTCCTTATCAAAAATCAAAAGTTATTCTGGCCGAAGCCGAAGTAATTTCATGGGCGGTACAAGCTTTACGAACTTATGTCATACAGGCGGAGCTGCCGAGCAAACAGAAAGTCAGCGGAAAGAGCAGTTTAAATCAAGGTACTTATACCTGGCTGCGAAAATTACCGAGAGCAAGATTCCTACTTACTATCCTCGGTATGTTGACCAATTACCAATGTGCCAACGAGATCGGGCTGTTAGTTAATTCGGGCCTGTTATCGAGCATCTTGACTTTATTGAGACAAATCGGACCGTCGTCAGCAACTTTCTGCGAAGGCGGTGAAGGCGGTCAGGGACAGCAAGGCGGAGACAATGCCGAGTCGCCGAAAGTTAAGACTGAGATCACGGCGATTTACGAAGACG